>NC_066343.1:9908439-10266334 GCF_022539315.1 Serinus canaria
CCTGCCTGCACAATAGACTTATTTAACATACACTTAAATTATCAAATTTCTCCTCTATTCTCATGTATAAAACATATTAATAGCCATTATTGCAATGGTTTGTCTATCACATATCCCTTTTCTTGACATTAATCTGTAGCAGCTTTTCAAGTCAGAGAATGCAATAACAGAAGGAATAGGAGATTATGAATATTCCCCTTTCGTGCTGGATGTAATCTGAGTTTTAGAAACTTTCCTGGACCATTTTTTACTCTTTTTTTATCACTGCACTTGTCTTACATTTCACATTTCAGGAAGTGGTTTTGCTCATTTATTTGTTTCATTGCTCTGGGAAATCTACACAGTGACCCTCCTTGACGGAAAGTTTTTTCTGGGATTTCCTTGCTGCACAGGGACCTCATCTAAGAGAACTTTAGAGCTCCTTATCGTTTTTCATTGTCCAGACACAGTTTCATTTCACTCACCCCCACACACAGGGACACACATCAATACATTTATGAAGCTTAGGTATTTCTGTGCGTTTTCAAGAAAAATGATGTTCAAAAGCTTCCCATTGATTTTTTGATAAATGGTTCATGCAGAAACTTGCTTGACAGCCAACAGGAATGAATAAGCTTATTCCAATAAAATCACCACCATGTCTGATTACAATATTTTTCAATGGCCAGTTTTGTGCAGAGAAAGAGATCCCCACGGGGAGGTCATTTGTCAGCCTAAGTCAGAGCTTTAATGTTACTCTGAAATAGCTTAGTTGGAGTTGTGTGAGAGTTTCTCTTTCTCCTTTCAGAGGAATAAAATAAAAGGGTATAAAGAAAGTAGAAGAAAAAAAAATAGAGAATCACAGCAGTTGTATAAATCAGGACACAGCGACCAAAGTGATTTCCTGCAAGCTCCTGGTGCCAGTGCATTCATTCTGTGTTCTAATGGGGCACTTGTTTGAGAAAAGCCTCTTTTACATTTTTCTACATCTACATTTTCTTTAAATCCATTGCAGCCTATTTTACCAGGGTTTGCTTCAGCACATTTTAATCATAAGATTATCAGATTCATGTTTATCAGTGAAGTGGCTACAATAATATATACTCTGTCTCTAGGAATTAGTTTTGCTCTCAGCTCTTCCCATAATTATTTTTAACTAGACTATTCTGTGTCTGAAACAGTTTCTGCACTAAATAGTTTTTCAGTGGGATATGAAATTTAAATGGCAATAATTCTTCTTACTTTGCTCCACAGTTGCCAGCCAAACCCGTTTTTTTTTTTTTTTCTCCCTGTGTAAAGTGTGCATTTTTCTGGTCACATTAACCATTTCAACACCAGCTTGAACCTGCTATCCTCAGTTAACAAGGCCAAATTTTGGTGGAGTGACTGGATGAAGAGTGAAGGAAAGCTTTTTCTTCTCTGTGCTTAGCAAATTCTAGGTGGGACTGTGAGAAGTGCAAAGAGGAACACTTGCTGTAGGTTGAGAGTAAGGCTTGGGGGAAGAAAGATTTCTTTTAGCTTTTCCTATTTAGTCTGATCTGCAACTGGAACTAAAAAATTTCATTATTCTTTGAGAAGATCAAGCCAGGTTGGGTGTGCATATGTGTTCTGCTACCCTTCCAGTTCTGCCAAGGCAATAATGTTTGCTTCCAAAACACAATGAAAATTTAATTCCTAGCAGTGCCTACCCTTCACCTCTCTGTTTCTGAGAAGGGTAAATTTCACACATTAGATTTAATAAAAATATAAAGAAAAACCCTATTCAGTTGTTGGGTGTTTCCATGGGGAATTTTTAGGTGGCTTCCCACAGCAGAGGGGCTGGAATTAGGTGATCTTTGGGGCTCCTTCCAACACAAACTATTCTAGGATTCTATGATTCTGCCCAGAGGGAAATCCCAGTGATTGAGGCACTTCATGGGTGTGGAGTCTTTGCTCCTTTTTGCCAGGGATTAAATGTGTCAGATGGAATTTCTTGTTGGGACTCAGCTGTTTATTAGTTTTAATCTATGTTACTGTCTCACAGACCCTGAGTTCTACAGCACCTCACTCTAACAAATTGAAAATGAAGTCCCATCTCTCTCTCTACCAGGCCATTTAAGGATAAAATGCCAAATTATTTTTACTTTAAACTCCTAAATTATTTTTACTATTAACCCAATAACCAACCACCCATGGCCTGCAATGGGGACTTTTTTATCCAATGACACAAAACCACCCAAACCCATGGAGAAAAGAAGGAGAAAAATAAGGTGACGAAGATGAAGAAGAAGGACCAGGCTCTGCCCTAAAACTTCAATCTTGTTTTATATATATTACTGTATTTTAAAGCCTTTAAGTTTTCCACCCTGTGATGTCACACACTTCTATTCAAACTCCACACCCACAATTCCAGTTCTGTCATTCCATTTTGGAAGCTTCTCCACAGCCTCAGGTCAGTGCAGTGTTCTCCTGGGGTCAGTGCCTGGCAGCACAGAAAGCTCAAAATTCTCAACAACCGGGGTTCCAACACATGGGGACCTGTCAGGAGAGAAGTCAAACTGGTCAGGTTGCTGGGCAGGGAATTTGGGTGGAGATAACCAAGGGATAATGGGGCCAGGTGGGATCCTTCCCTGGATTTTGGCACTGCTCGAAGTGAGACCATCAGGTGTTGTTGAGCACAGCCTGCCATCATCAGGGCTGGCAGGATGGTCCTCTCCTGCAGTGCTGAGCAGAAAGGTTGCTGCCAGTGAGGGTTTTAAGGTGGCTGAAAGAATCAACAGTGTTGGGAAAAGCAGGTTCAGTGAAGAAGCGAAAGTGCAGCAAAGTTTGCTGGCAAAGTTCACTCTGCTGCTGACTAGATGGTTAAAGAACACAGAGAAAAAGCAAACAAAACCATAAAATCAATCTATCTGAGCCCAAAATCAACCTAAAAAATATCTGTGTGGAGGCTGGGTAGTAGGCAAGGGGGAGGAAAGGGTGAGGGTAAGAAAGGGCAAAGATGAGAAGGAATAAAGAAATTCCCCCTTTTAATTCACAGAGTGGATCCCAGGTTAAACTGAGCTCAGGACTCCAACAACACATTTAGGCCTGATGGTTTAACATAATTTAAACTTAACAGTACTTAATTGATTAGTTAAACTGTGTTAAGCTTATGTTAAGTTAAAAGATTTATACGTTACAGCACAACAGTTACTCATTTTCAGGCCTAACTTACTTACAAATCCATGTTACTTAAGGATCTAGGAGAATTCTAGGACATTCCTGGTACATGTGCTGTGGCATATTCATACCCACACACACAGACCTAAAGAGTCCATGCAAGGTTTATATATGTGAAAAAGTGCCCTTGAATTCAGGCACTGACTCATGCAGGATGCCTTTGCATCTTCTTTGGGGATGAAGGTTGGGGAGTGGGGGAATCAGCTCAGGATCCACTGTCGCTGCCAGTGCTCCAGGTACATCAAACTGGAGAGCTCACTGGCTCTGAGAGTGCCCCATTCCCAGGAAAATGCTGCCCACAGCCAGCCTGCTGCTGTCCAAGAGAGCTCAAAAGTCTTGACTGCTGTTTATGGGGTTGCAAGAAGGTGGTTTAATCGTGATTTTTCACCCCGGCCATAATTCAGGTCAGTACCTTTCCTTGAATGTTCGACAACAAAAACATTATTTCACTTGGATTCAGGCAAGAAAAATCTCCAAGGCTGTTGTTTAAAAAGTAGGAGCTCATTAGACAAAATTCCTGGGAGCAGAAGGTGTTTCTAATGAGCTGGAGAGGGGCTCAGCCCAGGTGCTGCTCATCAAAGCCGAGGTCTAACAAGCAGTTCTGAGATCATAGTGCAGCTCAAGAGCCTGGGGAGGGGGAGGTGAATGCACCACCACATCCTCTCCTCAGCCAGATGTGCTTGACAAGAAACCATGCCCATGACATGGGACCATGTCACAGTTTAACCCAGGAGGCAACCAAGTACCTCAGAGCTGCTGGCTCACCTCGTGGCGTGGTGGAGAGATTTGGAAGAGTGAAACTGATAAAACTCATGGTCTGAGATAGATGTTAATTGGGTTTAACAGGCAAATCAAAAGCTGTTATAGCAAGCAAGCAAAGGAAGGAATCCATTCTCCATTTCCAATGGCCAGGCAGGTGTTCAGAGCCCCCCCAGGAAATCCAGACTCTGCCACGTGTAGCAGTGACTTGGGAAGACAAACACCCTCCCTCCAAACATCCCCCTGCCATTCCTTGCCCAGCCCTGCAGGCTGGGCAGGGCACCACATGGAACATCCCTGTGGTCAGCTGGGGTCAGCTGTCCTGGCTGTGTCCCCTCCTGGAGCAGCAGAGCAGCCCCTGGCTCTGTGTGGGCACTGCCCATCTCTGAGCCATCAACACCATTTCCACCACAAATCCAGAACAGCCACAAACCACCTTTCTTGACAAAAATTTACTCTCTCCCAGGCCAAACCCTGCACCACCTGGATGATCTTGAAGGTTGCTTCCAATCCAAACCATTCTGTGATTCTGTGGAACGGGTGTCTCTCAGCACAGAGGAGATTGGGTGAGTGCTGTAGTGTGATTTTGGGCATAAAAACTCATCCTCCATTGCTGCTGCAGTGCTGCAGAGAACACATTTCACACAGAGAGGGTTTCCTCTGTGCAGTGGGAGAGTCGTGGGCAGCACCTTGTGCCAGGCCTTTGGAGCTGGTAGAGAAGCCCTGAGCCTGGGTACCAGAGTCTGCTGAAAGCCCTGGGGCCGTGTTTGCCCTTCAGCTCTGTCACCCTGAACGAAACACAAGATTTTTGATGCGAAACAAAACGAATTTTAAGCTGCTGAAGGGCAAAGTTAACAACGTGGCTGCTAGATTTGGATAGAGGAGGCAAAGGAACAAGGCAATTACAGCCCCTTATTAGCCAGCTGTACTTGGCTGGGGTTCCAGCCTCCACTCTGCGTGCTTGTTTGAGGACTGGCAGGATGGATTCGAGCTTGTTAGGGCTAGGACCAAACTCCTGTAATGAGCCACATTCATCTGGCATCATCTGTCCCTCGCTGGAGCCTCCTACTCAGGACAGAGTCTGTCTTTAATGAACTGCTTTGCTCACCAAGGCTTCTGCTAAGTGTAAACACACCACAAAAGGAATTGTCAATAACCTCTGATCTTGATGGTTAATTTGGTTACTGCTCAAATTTATGAGCTGGCTGCTAAAGTGAACTTGTCTGATGCAGTATCAGCTGCTGATGCACAGACATGTTTTCAAAATAAAACTCCACACTGGGTTGCCCAGTGTCTTGGCTTGAACAGGCAGGTGTCTGCTGAGGAAGGCAGGAGCCTCCTCTGAAATGGAAAATGCAAACCCCCTTCCACTGAATTATTGTAATTTTGAAATTAAGGGGCTCTCAGGCAAAGATATGGGAGTAGGAATAACAATCATTTGTTAGGAAAATAAAACCCCAAATATAATAGTACAAGACAAACCCCTTCCAGAGTCAGACCACGCCCTGTCCCCTGTGTGTCAGGGTGGTGGCACAATCCCATCCCAGGGGGGCTCAGGGTGGGGGCACAGTCCCATCCCAGGGGGGCTCAGGGTGGTGGCACAGTCCCATCCCAGGGGGCTCAGGGTGGTGGCACAGTCCCATCCCAGGATGGCTCAGGGTGGGGGCACAGTCCCATCCCAGGGGGCTCAGGGTGGTGGCACAGTCCCATCCCAGGGGGCTCAGCCCTCCTGCAGTGCCAGCTGTGGCTCTGCTGGAGCAGGGATCCTGCACAAGGGGGGAGTTTTCCTCTGCAGCTCCAGGGCTGCTGGAGATGGGCCTGCTCTCCCTCTGGGAATGCAGGGCAGCAGAAAGCTGCTCCTCTGGGAATGCAGGGGGCAAAGGCTGCTGGGGTGTCCCAAAGCTCAGATTGGATCCAGGGAGGAATGCTTGGCTCCTCCCCTGGGTGGAGCATCTCCCATGGGAGGGTGGGATTTGATCAGCCCTGCAGGGACACTCAGTGGCCATGGACAGAAGGTGATTAATGATGGATGGGCCATGGACAGCAGAGATCTCCTGGAGGGAGGATGGGCTGTGGGAGGGATAAAGAAACTGCCCCATGAACAGAGGAGAACTGCCCCAGCTCTGACTGATGGGAATTGAATAAAGTCCCCTATTTTCAACCTAAGACACCCAGGCTTTTTTGTCACTCTCTTCATCAGCAGATGATGCAGTAATTCCATATTAATGCCATATAAGTGCTGCTCTCAATGCATGGTTGGGGAATGTACATGGAATCAACTGAGCTTGTAAGGCTTTAAGTCATTAATTCTGCTAGCACATCAGCTTTATTCATAATCATATCACTCCAGGGGCAAGTAAAATTGTAGGCAAAACCCTGGTGAACAAAGGGAAACAGCAAGCATAAAAATGGTTTTTTACTCGGGAAAATCTCAGTAAGGAAATGATATGTTGTTTAGGTTTTGTTCATGGATTAAAAACTTTGTACAACTTTCATATAGGAAAAGTAAAGTAGGCGTTTTTCAGCTTCTTGTGAAATAAGCAGAAATAAAAAACAAGCAATAAAAGTGAACTGAAACATTTTCTTGAACAGAAAAATGCATTTAGTTTTGGTTTTAGGTTACATAACCATTTAATTCACCCCAACTTTTTCTCAATTTTTCAAAATTAGTGAAAATAGTGGTTTCAAAATGAAAAGCCATGAATGGTTAAATTTATTTAAATGTTGGCATTAAAATTTTTGGGAAGTTCAAAATACTTTTTTTTATTTCATTGTTATGTTGACCCCTTCCAGGTAACTTTGGCATTAAAATTAATCTAGTGTTGGGAATATCCTCTTCATTGGGAGGGTTTTATCCTGCATCAGGCCTGGGAGGACACATTGCTCTGAGTGACAGGTGAGACTGAAAAAAGTGCTCAGCATCTGCAGCCTAATTAAGGCTAATTGTCTGCTGCTTCTTGATGATGTCCAGTGTGACCAACATGAATTTTCTTCAGGATGGTTACAGATGAGCTGTGTTTTCAGGATTTGGGCTGTAGAGCTCAAATTCTGAACAGATTTTCTTTTGATGTCATTTGTGTCCATCTTTCCCAGGGAACAGGGAATCTCTCGTTGCTGTTTTTTATCTTTCAGATTTGGAATAAGTGGGAGTTTTATTTTGCCTTTACTTTTGTAGCAGCACCTGGTGATATGTGGAGTTTTTTGTACCACAAAGAGCTAAGACCAGGTTTACTGAAAAATTCTTTTTTTTTTTTTTTTTTTGATAAGGAACCCCAAACTGACCAAGACTTCTGCTTGCAGCACATTTATGTCTCATGGAAACAGAGAATATCCTGAGCTGGAAGGGTCCTAAAAAAATCATTGAATTCAGCTCCTGGCCCTGGAGAATCCCCTGAATCCCACCATGTGCCTGAGTGTGTTGTCCAAATGCTTTTTTTGGCAAGGGTAATTCATTAATTCCTGATTGTGACTGCCTCTACACCCCCAGCCAAAATGTAGAGCTGTGTCTTTGAGGTGCAATAAAAACTGTTTTTCCCTAGTAAATGTTGCTTCTTTCAGTGCATGCTTTCCCTACAAACAGCAAAAATTCACAGGACAAAGCTGCCCTTATTTACCCATTCACAACCCTTGCAGTGGTGTGCTCGTTTTGCAGAGGAATTGATGCAGTGCTCGAGGCAGTGCAGGGATGGCAGCCCTGAAAAATGAAGGGTTTCAACCACTGCAGGGCCTCCAGACTGAGGCTTCTCAGGCTAATTTTGCCTGAACCTCTCCTGGACTGCCTGGAGCTCTGATTTTTCATGGTGTAACCATGGTGTAACCATATCAGTAATTTTTCTAAAGACCTAATACCTAATTCATTTTACTTTTGCTCGTCTTTGTGTGATACAACCAGGGTTTTTTTTTTTTTTGTGCAGATAAGTGTAACAAGCCATTATTCTTCTGTAAAATGAAATGGTTTTGAGTGAGATGTGGTGTGGAGGAATGGAGCCCTGGGGTGGGAGCAGGGCTCTGGAGAAATGCAGGTGTGGGATGTGAAGAAGAGGAGCAGCCAAGGGGTGGTAAGAGACAGGCAGCACAGGAGACCTTATACCTACAGACAACTCATCATTATTCAGTTAAATTAGTGAAAACTGGGCAAAGTCAGGTTTTTTGGGGGTTAAAATGAGAACAAAAATCAAGTGTATAAAGAGAGAAAGTCCCTGTGCAAATTGTGAACTTGGACAGAGTGTGACTCACAGAGTGATGAAGAAAGACCAGAGTGTAAAGCACATCAAAAAAACATGAAATAACCCACAAGCAGGTCCTGAGTAAGGAAGGGGAAACTCCCACCATCATCAGGCTGCTCCAAGGGAAGCACTCGGGGTGCTGACAACCTGGTGAGGTGAAAACATGAGCAAACAGGTGGGAAAACTGATAGAATCCAAAAGTGTGTTTAGATTATTAACTATATTGTGATTATTGAGGGATTTGGGTTTTATTTTTGGTTTTATTTTTTGGGTATTTGTGTTTTTTTTTGTTGTTGTTTTGGTTTTGTGGTTCTGTTTGTTAGTTTGTTTTGGTTTTTCAATTTTTTTTTTGTTTTTTGTAACACTTTTTATTCTTTTCCTTTAAATAACAGCTCTTTGATTAAGCTGTTATGGTTTTACTTATCCTGATGCTATATTCTTGATTCTGCCTTTGCCTCAATCCTGTCCTTGGCCGTGACAAAATTTGACTCAGCTAGACCTGAAGTCAGGGATGTCATCTTTATTAGATTCTCACATAACAATTGGGCTGTTTCCACAGTGAGTAAATCCTGCCCCATGGGATGGAATTTGGATTCCTACCCATTTGTAGCCACCACTTATTTTACAATAATTGAAACATGAATGGAAACAGGATTAAAACAGTCAGTTGATGTTTCATGGAGGTTCTACTCCTCCTGCTCGCCTTTTCCTTGTTTTACAGAGCTGTCACAATCAAGGCTGTTATCCCTGGGAGCAGCTTTGGGATTGCTCTGAGAAAATAGCAGGAATTCTGGGGACGACCTCAGTGTTCCCCTTCTGTATTTATCACCTCCCTTTTACTCCAATAAACAGATAATGTGCTGCATTCTTTGCTTTCTTAGCCCTCCCATTTAACCAGCAGCACAAAGAGGGATAATTTCACTTCAGGGATGGTTGGGAGGGGAGAGTTATGGGATGGAGTTAAACAGGGGTGTGGCTCAAAGGCAAGGCCCTGCAGATGCAATTTGTTTTTAGGGAGAAAAGTCAAAGAGCCAACAGGAACCCATTTTCTTGGGTTTTCCCCATGACAAAGGTATTAAAATATAACCTGGTGCTCATAGCTCTAAAATTTGGGACAGCAAGCTCAGTGTAAAGGAAAGCTGAGAACAAACAAGGTGGGCACTGAAGACTGGGAAAACATGGAAAATTTTGAGGAACCCACCCTGGAAGCAAATCAGGAAAAAACCCAACCAGCCAAAAAGGAAATGTGGCTGAATTCTATGGCTTGGGTTCTTATTAACTACAAAGACTTGCAAGTTTTGCTCAATAGGATAAAGGAAGGAGGGGGGAAAGAGGAGATCTCTTGGTGGTGGTGAAGAAAGGAAACCACACAGAGGTGGAAGAAGTTGAAAATCTCCCCAGAAGTTAAAAAATTATATCATTCAGCTGTTTGTTGGGGATTTTGGGGGTATTTTTATTGGTTTATTTTTTTTGTTGTTGTTGTGTTTTACTAGTTTGCTTTTCACCTGTAATTTATTTAACCTCTTTGTCCATAAATATTCACTAAAGTAATTAATTAGGGCCTCAGTAAGCAACATCAGCTTGGGATTCAGGTTAATGGGAGAGAAATTATTCTTTCTTCTGCATAAAGAATTCTCTTCACCAAAGATAAGAGGTGTCTGAAAATGACCTGGCAACTCTCCACACAGACATGATCTGGAGTTTTGCATTTCTATCTGTGGAAATTTCATTTTGTGGTATTTTTTAAAATTCTTTTTTATTGAAAGCTCTGCATGCCAAAGAAGAATGCAGTTGTGTTTGAAGGTGAATTTGTTGAGGGGAAGGGGAATGTTCTCCCACACGTGGTGGGGATTGGTGTCAAATGAAATGTAACTCTTTGTCTTCTTCAAATTTTTGCTGGTATTCACAGTTGAGCAAAAATCAACAATAAAACATTTTACAGGCTGCTTTTTTTTTTTTTTTTTTTTTTTTTTTTTTAAATTGGGGATTTTTTTTAGCTGCAGGTGGATTGTGTCTGGTGGGTAAGTGGTGTCCTAAGAAGTGAGGGTGGCAGCTGGGAGAGAATGTTGGTGTCATGGAAAAGTTACATTCAATTATGACCTTTTCCCAAGAGGAATTTAATGCCAAGGCACCGAGTCACTGCCCTTCATTACTCCACGATATTGGCAATAAAGTAAAAAATAAAATTTCAGGGTTTCTAAAGTAAAAAATAAAATTTCAGGGTTTCTAAAGAACATCCTTTCTGCCACAAACATCCTCAAAGCACTATGCTGTATAAATTCAGCAATTTTGGGAGTCTGAATTTCAAGGCAATACAAGCAGGGAGACACAGAGGAAGCAAAGCTCAGAACCAGACAAAAAAAAAGCCAAATGGTAAAATGGTTTATTCTAATATCAGTAAATTCTGATCCCTTGTTGCTGAGCAGATAATGCTGAGGGCACAGCTGTGAGGGGCAAGAAAAGTTTTCCAAACTGGCAA
The DNA here is from genome assembly GCF_022539315.1 of Serinus canaria. NCBI lineage: Eukaryota > Metazoa > Chordata > Aves > Passeriformes > Fringillidae > Serinus > Serinus canaria. The sequence continues at coordinate 9,919,081 of NC_066343.1, forward strand.
AAGCCTAGGTAAGGTCTTGGCAGTGAAAAACACCTGGAATTTGTGAGTGGAAAGGGAAAATTGTTCCATAATCCTAAAGTCAGTTGTCAGAAGCTTGAAAAGCTGAATATTTCATGGTGAACACCTTGTGACCAATATTATGGTTATGTTTAAATGTGCAGGATGCCTTTGCTGCTGTCACTTCAGCAGATGAACACATTAGACCATTTTGTTAGAGTGTGGGTTTCCTGATCTCAAATCCCTTTTTTTAAGATCTGTATCCATTGTTGGTTTTTTTTTTGTTTGTTTTTGGTGTTTTTTTTTTTTTTTCATTTTTTTTGCTTTTTTTTTGCTTTAATCCTGGAAGGCAACTCAGCTCCATAAATCCCCTTGCTGGGAGAGACCTGGAAAGGCAAAAGTGAGAGAAGTTTAGGGCTGAGATACAGACAGGTCAATGGAGAAACCCAAACCAACAAGGTTTTGGTTAGGATATTTGTTTTCAGTTCATTTCTACTTTCTGCAAGTATTCAGTGATTAATCATATTCTCTTTAACTCTTATTTTCCAGGCTCCACATGCATGTTTGTTATCCCCACAAGGACAGCTCCACACTGCTGTTATCCTCCTGGTAGTGCTCTCTACAGGCCCAACTCAATTGACCTTATTTTTGACTAGAAGTGACTTGAATTTTATTTAAAATAAAAAAAAAAAAAAAAACAAAAACAGAGAGGAACCTGCTCCATAATTTTCAAGGGGAGAAATCTCAGTGTGGGCCAGGCATGAAAGCCCACATTGAGCAGCAGCATCCCCAGCATCTCCTGGAGGGTTTTGTCTTCATGGAAGCAGTAGCACCATTGTAAGAGATTGTTAGGTGGATAATTTTGCTTCATGAGGACTTTCTCCAGGAGATTTCAGAACTCGCTCCTATTCATCAGGCCTGAATTGTCTGAGCAGGTTCCTGACAGTTTTGGTTTTAAAGAAAACAGTTTTGGTTGTTTTTTTTTTTTTTTAATTTTTGTATGTGCATTTCTCTCCCCACCTTGAGTTCTTCTTGTATTGCTTTAACTATTCCTTGCCCAGAAAAATGGATAAAAAGTAAACTAACACATTCAACAACATTTTTTATCACATGAGGCACCCAAAAATTATTACCTTCAACATGTATTAACACCAAAAGCAAGACAATAGGATTATCACTCAAAAAAAGTTATTATTTTCTCTGGGAATTTTCCCCTCTTTATAAAAAGGAGCTGTGATGCTGTGGTGGGTCTGCATTGATTTATCCAGTGTTCATTTCAGCACCCTCAGGGTGAGTGCATCCCCTGTGGCACAGTGCCATCCTGTGGGCCCCCAGGTGGTCCAGGGCAGCCACGGGGATGGAACAGTGCCAAACCTTTTGTTTGAAAAAAAAAATAAAAATATCAAAAAGTCGGGTCTGAGTTGTCTCAAAAGCCCCTTTTTGATGGGCAGCTGCACTCGTGGTGGTGTTTGTTCAGAGCTGCTGTGAGTGGCTGCATGCCCTTGGTCAGGACCAAGGTCACACCTGTGGGAGAGCCAAGGCTCAAGGCTTGGCTGTGATTCCTGAGCAGTTTTCCCTCACAATTCGTGCTAAATCAAGAAAAAACTCACATCCCAAGGCAGATTCAGGAGGTTTCCCATCTCCCTGGAACTTTCTCCTCCTTACTTGCCGTGCAGGTGAAATAACTTTTGTTGAGTTGAAAACTTGTGTTGAAAAAAACTTCGTCTGCCTCTGACAAAATTATTTTGTCCTTCAGAAGGGATTTATTGCCTGGCAAGGAGCTGCAGCCCCTTTTTTCCCTCCCAGAGGTGGAATCTACACCCTTGCTGTTAATTTTTTTGAAGGGATCCAGCAGGTCTTGGGAAACTTTTAAAGCAGCTCTAGAGAAGGCAGGAAAATCCCTGAGAGCTGATCCCAGGGTCTGGCTGGTACCAAGCTGAACACTCCGTGACCCCAAGTGGATAGAGGCAATAAATCTGATTTATACACCTGCAAACATAGTGCTGCTCCATGCTAAAGTGGTGAGTGAATGCTCTCTGGTGACCACTGATGGGGGCAGAGTGTTAAAAGTGTTAATGTGATCAATAAAAAGGGAAGGGGCCTGGGAGCACAGGACTCAATCTGAGCTGCTGAAGCTTTACAGAACATTGCCACTGAAATAAATATTTAGTAACTCTGCACTGAAGGTGCTGTTCTTCTGACAGGATGAGTTTCATGCCTCACAGCACAAAAGTTATGAGATTTTTGGTCTGTAATCAAATAACTGGTTTTTTGGTTTTTTTTTTTTTTTGGTGGGGAAAAACGACATTTTCCCCTGACTTGCTGTTGATTAAAAGACACAGTCCCACCTTTTACCCCCTCTGCACTCCATTCTTTCTATTTTTAGGGAAAAAAAAAAACCCCAAAAAAACCTACAAGCAGTGGGAGGGAGAAAAAAGAGTACAAAGAGAGAAGAGGAATAGGTGAAACAATAGTAGAAGATGAGTGTTAACCACTGAAATTGGTGTGGCTGTGCAGTAGACGCCACTGCATGACACTATGGCATGGTTTGAGTCCGAGGTGGAATTGTGGCTCCCTGAACCTTAAAAATACTCCAGAGCTCATGATTTAGATCACAGGGAGTGCACTGAGACTTAGACATGAAAAGTATTTGGACATAATATCAGTTTCAGTTGTAAAACAGATCATTGTAGAGAATTTTTTCTCACTGCTACGAGATTATTGCATCACGTACAACATGAATTTGTTTTTTAGCTGCTTTTTGCTATTAACTAATTTCACAAATTTATTTTTAGGCCAAATCCAGACCACTTCACATGGAGCTTCCAGCTGCGACAGTGAGGTGCTGCAGAACTGTAGGTAACACACAAATAATTAAATTGTGGCAGGTTCCAGATGAGCAGCTGGAGATTTTCACACACAGCTGAGGGCTTTGGCAGGGAGGAGACCTCTGGAGAAGGCACATCCTTGGCAAGGCTTTCCTGCTATGAAATACCTCAATAATGCTGAGGAATAAAATGTTTTCTGTCTGCTGGAATCCTCCAGGTGCTGTGCATGGACCTTGGAATCTTATCTCCATGAGTGTTTCAGCCTCCAGGGACTACACCACACCCACACAAGGGGCATTTTTCTTTTCAGTCACAAAGTTTTCTAAACAATGAAGGGCAAAGCTGCAAGGGCATATTTGCCTGATCAGAAGTTACCTGTGCCAGGTGAATGGCTGGGGCAGTGCTGCTGGAAACAGGGGGAAGGGACAGGGAAATACCGTGCTGGTGTGAAATGAATTATTTGACACCAAGCAGCCCAGAACTGGAACGTGCTCTGTGAGACAGGAGGGGTGATAAATTGGCATCTGAGTGTCCTTGAATTCCCACAGTGTGACTTCCTGGAGATAGTGAGGGAATGCCACAGAAAACAGCACAGAAAAGTCTCCACAATAAACAAAAGGTTTGCAAATAAAACTAACTGTATTTTTAGTAATGTATGGGCTGCAACCATTAGCAAACTAGTTTGTTTCTGATCTAAACTCAGTGTATTCCAGACATTTAAAGTGATAAATAGCTTTAAATGCCTTGAATTATAATATTCTTGGTGCCTAGGACAAGCAGGGAGGAAAACTAAACACAGGGAACATTTTGGTATCAAGGAGGCAATTTTCTTTCCTTCTCTTCTCTCTCCTCTCCCCTTTTCCTTTTCCTTTTCCTTTTCCTTTTCCTTTTCCTTTTCCTTTCCTTGTCCTTTTCCTTTTCCTTTTCCTTGTCCTTTGCACTTTTCATCTCCTTTCCGTTTCCTTTTCCTTTTCTGTTTCCTTTTCCTGTTTCTGTTTCACTTTTCCTTTTCTTTTATTTTCCCCTTTTCCTTTTTTTCTTTTTCCTTTTCATTTTCCGCTTTTCATTTTTCCTTTTCCGCTTTTCCTTTTCCTTTTCCTTCTCCTTTTCCTTTCCCTTTTCCTTTTATTTTCCTTTTCCTTTCCTTTTTTCCTTTTCCTTTCCCTATTCCCCCTTTTCCTTTTTTCCCCTTTTCCTTTTTTTTTCCTCTTTTCCTTTTTACTTTTTCCTCTTTTCCTTTTCCTTTTCTAGACAACCAAACCACTGATTTTTAAAGCAATTTCTGAGAGCACTTCCATCACTGTGATTCCAAAGTCACCCCCCCCAATGGCAGCCAGAATTGGGTTCCAACAAAATTTTCGGGTGGTTTTGTGCTTTTCAGGAGCACTTTTGACTCTCCCCAGTCAGGGTAATTAGCCTGAGGCCAGCCTCAGGTGTCCTGAGGGCTGTTGTCTTTTCCTGTCAGAAAATTTGCCGAGGGAAATGAAAACCTTGAAATAAACCTGCTCTCAGATGAGGTCTCACATGTACTCTGTGATGCAACAGATCTTCTCTGATTTTGTGGTTTTTGGCTTATCTCCCAAAAACTCCCAGGAAAAATCAAGAAATCCTTGGCGAGGTTTCTTGCATTTTCAACAATTTCTTTTTTTCTGTGTGTTTTTTCCCTCAGTCACTAAGAGAAACCCCTCAATATTATTTCAATATTTGTTTGCTGGAGATATAGCCTTAGCTCCCAGGAGGAGAATTTCTAGTGAGATATCCCAGCAGTGGAAATTGCTTCTTTATGTTATGTCTCGGTACTTAATAAAAGTGTTGATTTATTCATTTTTTACTTTTTAGCTTCTGAAATGCTCACGTGAGTCCTGCTTTTAAATGTCCTGGGCATGCTGGAGTGGGGAGTGGAATCCACACAATCTGTCACCCTCTGTAGTAATTTATAAAATTGTTAGCTCAAGTAATTAATATTATTTTAGTAGTTCTGTTTATGTGTTGGGGTTTTTTTGTGTGTTTTGGGGTTTTTTTTGGAGGGGGGAGGAGGTGGGGATGGTAAGAGGTAAATTTCCCTGTCATGAAGGGACACATTATTGCCTTCATGCCATTCAGTTTATACCCTGCATTTTTTTATTATTATTCATGTGGCTGTTGTGAGCATGAGGTTTAATTACAAATATAGAAAAATACCCCACTATATTTTATTTACATAAAATGTATCAAAACACCTTGGCTAAATGAATGGTTTATTATAGGATGAGTTATATATTAAGGCTGTTTTCTAGTAGCTTAAACTTTTTTTTTTTTTCTAGAGCTTATTTATTCCATAAAATTGACAGTTGCAAGGAAAAGATCTTATGCTTTTTTGTCTTTTTTTGGCTAAGCTCAAAAGTCCCAGCTGTCCTGCTAAAGTAACCAGTACCAAATGTATTTTAGAACACAATTTTCTCTCTCCCTTTACTGTATTGACTTTTGTAGAGGGAAAAAAAAAAAAGAAAAAAAAAAAAAAAAGCCTGCACAGGACACGGCTAAATAACTGGTAATTTAAAAACAAACAAAAAATAAAAGGGGAAAGACTTATGGTCAAGAAGGAAGGTTTGGAAAGCAGAGAGCACTGGCCTCAGATTGCTCCCACTGAAAGTGCAGTTATTGACTTCAGAGGATGCTGAGTGATGTCAGCACTCATACAAATCATATATTTCTATTTTTCAAGACTCTATGTTCATTTTTATATATTTTTTAAAGAATTATACTTACCCTGCAGTGATAAAGAAACACAAGATTGCATTTGAAAATCAGGTGGATGAGGCGGACTCTGAGATGCTGCAGCCAAAACCTGAGGGGTACCTCAGGTCCTGTGGGACCCAAATTCTGCTGCACATGGTGGGGAGACACCCTGGCCATGTCACACTGTAGCTCACAAAAAGGAGTTATTTACAAGACAAGTGTATTTCTTTTGTTTGACTGCACTAAAACATTTCTGTAAGGACCTCCTCAGCTTTATCACAAAAGTCACACAGGGCAAATTTTCTCTCAATCAAATATATTTGGTATTTTGCAACTGTCAAACAAAGCTCAAGAAGAGGACTTTGGAATAATTTAGGAGCAAGCAGAACTCCCATGTCCTGGGTTTTAAAATGATGTTTAAAAAAAAAAAGGTTATTTCAAAGGTTAAATCTCAGGAAAGTCAGAGGAGCTTCTAACCCGTTTGTGGCTACAAAATCTTTCACTCATGGCTATGAAGAGCTTCCAACTGCAGCTCTCCAAGGGTTTAAAATGCTGGTTTGTTTTTTAAAAATGGTACAGCAAACCCCACATTTGGGGTTGTATTGAGTTATTGCCTTGCCCAGTGGCTATCCTTAATGACTCATGTGTTCCTTTGCAGAGCTAAGGGCAGGTTGGGCATTCTTAATTGCACACATTTGTTATTTGCCCTCCACTTCAGAAGTCCACAGAAATATCCTGAATGTACATGTTTGTAAGGGAGTGGAAGCATTTCTATATTTTCTAACAGTTAAATCCTGTAAATTCAGCACTGTCCCTTTGTCCTTATATCTGTGCATTGTCCCCTTTCACCAGTGAATACATATTTCTCCAATAGAACATTCTTCTACAGGAGGTTTCTAGGTACTTCCCTTTCAAAACAATTCTTCCCACTTGTTTTTATATACAAACCATCACCAAATTCCTTTAAGCCTTCATTTAAACTTAATTTCACAGCAAACCCATTCAAGCTGAGCTCCCCAACTTTGCATTACACGTCAAGATTATCAGAATATTTTCCAAACTATTCAGTAATTTTTTCCCCAGTCACATCTTTTTCTTGCAGTGAGGCTGGTCTCAGCACACAGGCAGACACAGAGCTAAAAAATGATTATTTTTTCTTCTTTTTGTTGCTTTTTCCTCAGGCTGGGGGCTGCTTGTGGGCTCGGAGGATGAAGGCTGTGCTCTGCAGGTGACACAATCCACAGGGCTGCTGAGGGGTCATTTTGCTGCTGGAGGCAGTTTCCAGCCCTTGGATGAGACATAATGCCCATTGTGTAAAACACCAGGTGATCTGAATTCATTGGGATATTATTTGCTGCTTCACAGTGGCTCCTGCTTGTTTCGATGTCAGCCTTTTCTTATTTTTTCTTTTCTTTTTATATTTTTTTCTTTTTTATCCTTAAAAAAAATTATTTGTTTATTTATTTATTTATTTCCTTTCATAGCCACTGCTGAAGATGCTGGGTGCATTTTACACCTTCAGGTTTCCCTGGTGTGTCTTCTCATGGCCTTTGTTGATCAGGCAGCTGGATCCAGCAGACAGCCAGTGCACAACCCTGTGGAGCCACATTTCATTCTTCCAGGGGGGATAAATTAACAATCCTGATTTAAAAGTCTGTCTGCCATTACTCCTTTAAACTATCTTAATGCTGAACTGCTTAATTTTTTTCAGTCATATCATTGCCCATTGCTCTACAGCAAACTCCATAGTGGTGTTGAAGGATATTTTGATTTTTCATAGAGGAAACATGATTTTGAAAAATGTGCTTGCTAGGGAAGGAAAAAAACCAAAAGTTGGTTTTCATTATCTTCACTGCTTTTTTTAAAGTTTCTACCCATGATTCTATGAAGTGTCAGTCTTCCATGTTTTTTTTTCCTCTTGGAATGGTCAATTCCAAGACTTCCTCAGAGCATAATCATGCCTTTCCATCAAAAGTGTGGGGTTTTTTTGTCTAAAGTCACACAGACCTTCTTAAAGAAATAAAGTACAGGTCACATAATTCTTAAGTTTCATAATATCTGATTTTTTTAAAATCCAAAATTAATGTAATATTAATGCCTGCCTAATGTACTATTCATTAATACAAATGAATTTTCATGATGCATTAATTTAATTATTGCCTCAGGAAGTGGTAGCTGATACTTCTGTGCCTAGAGGGGGCACAATTATATTCAATTCCAGCCTCACCTCCCTAAGCTGGCCTTGCAGAGTTTCCTGCACAGCCTCTCTGAGATGCAGCTCTGTGTAGGTCACACGTCCTGGGAAGGTTCTTCCGAGGCAGCCGCAGAATCCACACTTGTGATTCCTAAACTAGGGGGAAAAAAATGCCCCACAATGCAAATTTGTCTCCTTGATTTCTGTGGAAGAATGGAATTAGCTGGGAGGAAAGCCCAGCAGCTTTGTTTCTTGTGGAATCAGGACATCACAGAGTGGTTTGGGCTAGAAGGGGCCTTAAAGAACATTTTGTTCCAATCCCCTTGCTGTTCTTTCTGGTTTCCTTTTATTAAAAAAAAAAAAAAAAAGTAATTAAAATTCATTTTTGCCATGACTAGCTGCAAAATGGAAAATACTTATGCCTTCAAGCAACTTTTCAGTGTCATGCTTTCTGCTTTATTATCAGGTCCTTATAATAATCTTTGTTAAACTGCTGCTACAAACTTTGATTATTGTAATTTGTATAAAATAAGCCACGAAGCCATGTTTTTATTCAATCACCCCACGGAGGGATTTTTCCTCCATATTCTTCCTTGAGGAAAGAGAGTAAATATATTTTAAAAGGGGCAGCTTTTCTTCCTAAGGATTTTGAGTGCTCCAATGAGCACCTGAAAAGTGGAATTCATTCCCTTGCCACTGACCAAAAACTGAGGCGTTTGTCAGCCCTGAAATTTGTTTCCAGAGGATGGATGTTGTGAGAACAACAACAGCTATTCCAGGTGCTTATGAACAATTTCACCTTGTGCTTCCAATTGTGTTTCTGTAGAAAACAGACTGAAATCCGTACCCACTGGTTTGGGCTTCGGCATTTAAAATTATATCCTTTATCACTTCAGCCTCAAAAACTTTATATTTCCGGACAAAGAGAAACAGATAATGCAGAAGGGGCAGGGGAAAGTAGCAACAGAAAATATCTATTAATATTTAAAATTCCTAGTTTCCAAGGATAGGCTTTTTTTTTTCCCCTAGTGTTTTATCAGAACCCAAATACAGCAAGACAAATGTTTGTTCCTAAGTGAAATATTCCAATCAAAACATTCCACAGCACATTTACTTTTTCTTGAGCGTGCTCACACACTCCTATTTTATAGTTTAAGATTTCACTGGTGTCCTCTGTTGTGACTTTTATTTTTTTGTTTGTTTTTTTTTTTTTTGCCACAGTTGGTGTTAGCAGTTTAGCAGGATTAAACACGGCGCAGCACAAGTGCTGACTGTGTAGGAGGCAAAACGTTGTGCACGAAGGTGCTAAAACCCAGAATGAACTCAGGGTGCCATGGATTGTGTCCCAGGCAACCTTCTGTGGCAGACGAATCTGAAAAGGGCAAAATATCTGCAGAAAAAATGATTTTAAAAAAATTGTCAAAAAAAACTTTTTAAAAAATGACTTTTATGTCCGCCAGTGGATCATGGCGTTATACTTGTGCAAAATCGTGGCATGTCAAGAAGGGGAAATCTCAGGATCAAGGCCAAGAAGGATCTCACAGAGGACCAGAGGAAGAAGAAATGTCTGTTTTTCCCCCTCTGGAGGTTTCCCTGTCCCCCTTTGTGCTCCTCTTGGGATGTTCTCCCCACGGGCATCGCGCCGGTGCCGCCGGTGGCCCCTTCCCCTGTCCTCTGTGCAGGTCCTGTCCCACAAGAGCCTCAGCAGCTGTCCAGCCAGGAATTATTCTCCAGGAAATAAGGATTCTGTGCCAGCACAGCCGCCTGAATGACCTGAGTTTCTGAGTTTCAACTCAAAACCAGTGCGGGTGCTCCATGCCCCGTCAATGCCCCCTTGAAGTTGTGTAAAACTCTGTTTTATTAACATTTATTATTTCTGCTGGTGCCCCACAGGCTGGGCGAGCACATTAATGATCTCTGCTCATGGGAGGCTCCAAGCTGCTGCTACAAGAAGTGTTTCCATTGTGTTTTTCAGCTGTGCACCCTCAGGATTCACCAGGATAACAAAAGCGTTGCTTTTCACAACTTCTGTGTTTCTAAAGGGAAAAAAAAAAGAAAAGGAAAAACTGAAATTCTGCAATGCTCCAAATTGTCAAGACACTGCAGTTATTTGAGCAATGACCAATAATAATATCACCTTTCCAGTCCTTTTACTGTTGGGTGTCATGAGAATAAATAGTGATTGTGTTGGTTTTGGTGGAGAACGCCAACAAGGGAAATCATGTTTAAAATGAGATTCTACAATTATCCTTCTTTTTTCTCTTTCAATTTTCTTTGCACAGGCATTGGGAGATATTTTTAAAGTCATCTTTTAAGTGCTATTATTTTGGTCCATTTCATGAGACATTTTGAAGCTCATAATTTCATTCTTTCTATTCTGTCATCCTTTTGAAGCTATGTAGTATAAATCACAGACTAATGTGAAATGAACTAATAAATTGGTACATAATAGGCAATTTCTTTGTGTCTGCTGAAGTATTTCACCCACACTAATAAATACATTATACTGGATATTTGTAAGTGGCTCTTGAAGAATGCAAATTCAGAAGTCTGTACTTCTGGAGAAATTTAAACTCTTGACATTCAGTTCTCAGAGAAGACACAGGAGTTCGGGCCTGGATCGTTTTGTTTGTTTTGTCTTTGTTTTCCTGGTGATAAAAACACGGTTACCTGTAGCCACAGAAGTAACTTGGGGAAAGAAACTCCAGCTAGGCACCGCAGAAAATAATCTCTTTATGATGACCTTGTGTCAGTGCCAGTACAAAACTGTCTTCACAGCTGAGTGCTCTAGCCCTGGGGATTACTAATGATGGAAAGTAATAGCTTTTAAACTCCTAGTCACCTGAGCTGCGTGTCACATACATTTGTTCCCATCAGGATTTTAAAAATGCATTTATGCAGTATCTTTGGGGATGTTTTCAGAGCAGCAGAATCACCTTGGTGATAAATTTGCTTGGATTTCAGGCACATTGCAGTAAGACACTGTTAGTGATGAGTTACCTCCAGGGAGCCCAGCAGCCCAGAGCTGCATGTGGCAATCCAGAAAACACTGGTCACTCTCTGTTGGGTGGGTGTTCAGTAAAACACTCCCTAGAAATGCTCAGGGAAACAAATCTGCTGAATAGATATGAGAATTTCTGCTTTGTTTCTGTTCAGAGACACGGATAAAAAACAATCACTTGGATAATGAGAAGAAAACCCCAAATATTTATAGGATTTAAAAAAAACCCAAGGTGTATCTCCTGTGACCTTCAGTTCATTCCTCTCTTTCTGCACATCTGTTCCCTACTGAGAACCGGCCAGCCCAGGTTTGAGACATCAAGCCCTGAAGATGCCAGGTTTTATTTTCTTTAAAAGGTTCTATATCACCTGAGTCTGCATGCAGGAAGCCAGTAATAATTTTATAGATTTCTCTGGTTTGTTTTGAAATCTTGTCTTGGTGTGAACAGGCAGGTGTCTGCTGAGGAAGGCAGGAGCCTCCTCTGAAATGGAAAATGCAAACCCCCTTCCTCTGAATTATTGTAATTTTGAAATTAAGGGGCTCTCAGCAAAGAGATGGGAGTAGGAATAACAATCATTTGTTAGGAAAATAAAACCCCAAATATAATAGTACAAGACAAACCCCTTCCAGAGTCAGACCACGTCCTGTCCCCTGTGTGTCAGGGTGGTGGCACAATCCCATCCCAGGGGGCTCAGGGTGGTGGCACAGTCCCATCCCAGGGGGCTCAGGGTGGTGGCACAGTCCCATCCCAGGGGGCTCAGGGTGGTGGCACAGTCCCATCCCAGGTGGCTCAGGGTGGTGGCACAGTCCCATCCCAGGGGGGCTCAGGGTGGTGGCACAGTCCCATCCCAGGGGGGCTCAGGGTGGTGGCACAGTCCCATCCCAGGGGGGCTCAGGGTGGTGGCACAGTCCCATCCCAGGGGGCTCAGGGTGGTGGCACAGTCCCATCCCAGGGGGGCTCAGGGTGGTGGCACAGTCCCATCCCAGGAGGGCTCAGGGTGGTGGCACAGTCCCATCCCAGGGGGCTCAGGGTGGTGGCACAGTCCCATCCCAGAGGGGGCTCAGGGTGGTGGCACAGTGCCATCCCAGGGGGGCTCAGCCCTCCTGCAGTGCCAGCTGTGGCTCTGCTGGAGCAGGGATCCTGCACAAGGGGGGAGTTTTCCTCTGCAGCTCCAGGGCTTCTGGAGATGGGCCTGCTCTCCCTCTGGGAATGCAGGGCAGCAGAAAGCTGCTCCTCTGGGAATGCAGGGGGCAGAGGCTGCTGGGGTGTCCCAAAGCTCAGATTGGATCCAGGTAGGAATGCTTGGCTCCTGCCCTGGGTGGAGCATCTCCCATGGGATGGTGGGATTTGATCAGCCCTGCAGGGACACTCAGTGGCCATGGACAGAAGGTGATTAATGATGGATGGGCCATGGACAGCAGAGATCTCCTGGAGGGAGGATGGGCTGTGGGAGGGATAAAGAAACTGCCCCAGGAACAGAGGAGAACTGCCCCAGCTCTGACAACACACATGCCCAGCCACATCTTGCATTTCCAACCTAAGACAAATCTAATGGTCATTATTAATGCCAGACCTGAAAACCTGAATCAGAGAAGCAGAGCTTTGCCAGAGGTGCTTATACCAAAGAATGGTTTGAGTTGGAAGGGACCCCAAAAATCATCTCATTCCATTCATTTGCCATGGCTCCCAGCCCCAGTGTCCAGCCTGGCCTTGGGCACTGCCAGGGATCCAGGGACAGCCCCAGCTGCTCTAGGCACCCTGTACCAGGGCCTGCCCACACAGGGAACAATTCCTAATTCCCGAGATCCCATTTAAATCTAAGATCTTGCAGCTTATGATGTAACCAGCTGCAGGGTGGGTGAGCCTGAGGTGGAGTGTACAGCTATGTGACTGCACTGCAAGATAGCTACATGATGTTAAAAGAGAATTACTGCATGTATTCAGTCTTTAAGGAAAGGAAATTATCTGCTTTCACTTGGCTTATTTTGTTCTTTGTAGCTATTTTTGAAATTTATCACGACGGTGGGCTCTTTTAATCTCTAGCTGGAAGTGGATGATTAGTCACAGATGAGCAATTGGCATGGAAGAAAAAAAAATCCAACCAAAAATTTGTGCATTAGCAAGCACAGAATGCAATAACACCAAGAAGTGTAGAATATGATTGTATGTAAGGATTTTAGCGAAGCATTTCATGGAATGGCTCATAAAGTTTGACCTGGAATGTATAACTCAGGTCAGCTGGGAAAAGCATGAAGAGAAAATTACCAGAAGATCATTAAAAAGGGCCTTGATAAACAGTAATGTGCCAGGATGTTGGAAGGTTGCTGTTGGGAAATCAAAAGGATTAACACCCACTGTCAAACACTCAACAGCATGAGCTGTGCTCCTTTACAAGCTTCTAGGCAATCTTTTTTATTCTGTCTTTGTAGCACCAGTATTTCTGTGATAAAGAACATTGAAAGCCCTCCCAGTGTGTGGAGGGTGCTGCCCAAACAAGGTAAACCTTTGGGTTTATCAGCAATTCATCAATAAACCTGGCTCCACACTTGTTTTCCTTCTCAAGCCACTTCTGCCTGTCAGGAATCAGATTTTGACAGCAATTAGCACAGAGCTCTCACTGAAGACTACCTCCTCCTTTGTAAGATTGAAATCTTGTCTTTGTCTCTGACAATAAAGCTAAAAATAATCATCTGCTTCCAAGAGAACCCCTCTCGTGGGATTATATGTGAAAACAGAGCAGGTACACTCTGCTGGTTCCTTGGTGAGCAAAACAAGAAGTCACCACAGTCGGCAAGTGACAATTTTTTTTTTTTTTAATTTTTAAAACGTCCTCACAGCTGCTTCTGTCTGAAAGGGCTGATTATTCACTGCTGCAGATTTCATAATTTTTCTCAGGCTGAGACAGTTTAATTTTATCTGTTGGGAAAAGTGATGAAAAGAAAAACAACCCACCTACTGGAACCAGCAGAAGCGCTCGGAGGATGATGGAACATAAAGCAGCACAGTGTGTATGGTCAGGTGGTTTAATGATGCAGTTCTGTTGCTTTGTGATAATTAGTGTCACTTGCATGAAAGCTCAGCCCTAAAATATATTGATTTACTCAGAAATTATCTGCTCCAGTGGTGCCCTTAGGGACAGCTGTGAGTGATAACAAAGGGAGGGGATGTTGGAGAAGGAGGGATGTTCAGACAGATGGACAGGCAGGGGATTTACATGGGTGTGGGGTATGTGGGTACAGGCCTTCTAATCAAAGAAGAAATTGCGAAAAAGAAAAAAAAAAAGGAATGAAATGACTAATTTCTCATGTTGTGTGACTGAAATTGAGACTCCCTCCCCTCTGCACTTGTTCTGACACTTGTGAGATCATTACCTTGTGATTCAATGTTCACTTCTCTTCCCATCTCAGAGTTCTTATGTAACCAGCTTTGTTAATCTCAGTTCCTTCATTCTGCCCTCATTGCCAGGAATTAGAGAGGTATCTGCACCCCCAAGAAAAATTTAGGTGAAGTAGGGTCATTTCTCATCCTCTGAGGGGCTGCCAGCACCTTTCCTTGGATTTGTTGCGCCCAGATATTCAAGGTGAAGAAAATTATGATGGGATTTTTGTTTTTGTGCTACAAATTAAAAATTTTGGGAGGTGTACACCAGGTTCTGTGCTGACCTGGTACTGAACCTACTAGCAGAGTCTGCAGTGGAAAATATTTTTGATTTTAGGCAGCTGGGCAAGGGGCAAAGGTGATGGCTCACTGCCAGTACAATTGCTTTGTGCATGCAGGACCCTTTCTCTTACTGCTCTGGTTTGATCCACACTGGAATTTTTGGGTCTCATCCAAAATGCAGGGGAAAATAAAATTGCTGGAAGATCCTCCCTTTGATGCTGGAAAACAAAAAGCATGTGAAAGACAATAAAAAGATGTAAATGATACGTAAACTTAGGAAATAAATGAACTGGGGAGCTGGGTTTTTTCACTTCTCTTAGAATTCCTGATCATCTCTATAACAACATAATGGTAAAACCCTATATCTAATGAACCCATGTAATTGCTGTCATACCCATATAATTACTACTTTTCAAAATCCCCCTTTATTGGAATTCCAGCATTCCCCTCATCCCCTTTGTTTTTCTCTGCCTTTGCTTGCCTACAGTTCCAAATTGCATGCTTATCTCCCAAAAAGGTTTTAAAAGCATAATGTATTCATGTAAAAAGAGATCATGGTGACAATTGAGAGGATCTCTAGAATTTCGTCCCTTCTAGGAGTCTTGTTCAAGCTGGGCTACGTTATTTCTCTGTCAAAGGGTGAGAAATGCATCGTGTGCCCTCTGAGCTCCTTGTCTTTAGGGACTGGGGGCTAAACAGAAGTGAACTCTGATACAACAAAGATTCCAGGATAAACATATTTAGCAATTATCCTCAGCAAGATGGGGAAAGATCAAGCAAAACCAATCAATTTTTCCAAATCGGAGATTCCATTTCACTAAAACAAAACAAACAAACAAACAAACAAACAGAAGCCTGCCTTTATTCTTCCCAACACCATCCACGTGGCCATTTTCCATCTGGATGTTCCTGTCGAGAAAAGGGAAATATCAGAAAGTTTCTCCTGTCAGCACAACGTCAGAGCAGGGCAGTGGAAGCCAGCCCAGGTGACCCTGACGTAAAACTGCTTAAACCATCCAAATCAATGCTTTGAAAACCCAGTTAAACCATCAAAATCAACACTTGGAGAGCTCTGGGAGGAGGGGAGGAGCTCTGTCCCCCCCCGCCCTGATGGCACTTTGTGACAGGTCCACACCAGCCTCCCCCAGCTCCCACAGCAGCTCAGCCACAGCACCACGCCTCTCCTGAGCCTGCAGAGGTTCCTGCAGCTGATGTTTCCAGATATTCTCCTGAAATTCCAGCTGATATTTCCAGACCTGCACGCGTCCAGCCTCGTGGACAGGAGAAATATTCAATTTGCATTGCCCCCAGACGAAGGAAGGAATGATGAATCTGACTCCATGCTCTCAGAAGGCCAATTTATTATTTTATAATACTATATTATATTGAAGAATACTAACTATACTGAAGAATATAGAAAGGATCCTTACAGAAGGTTAAAAAGATAATAATGGAAACTCCTGACTCTATCCAGAGCCCTGACACAGCCTGGCCCTGACTGGCCAAAGAGTGAAAACAGCTCCCAGCAGAATGCAATGGAACCATCACCTGTGGGTGAGCAATCTCCAAACACATTTCACATGGGCACAGCACAGGAGAAGCAAAGGAGATCAGAATTGTTTTCCTTTTCTCTGAGGCTTCTCCTCTTCCCAGGAGAAAAATCCTGGGTGAAGGGATTTTTCAGGGAATGTGAATGGCACAGGGAAATGTGTCAGGGCCCTGCATTCTGCATGAAGGGCACTGGTTGTCACCCAGTGCTGGAGGAATTCTCCTGTGCTTTGGTGGGGGGTTGCCCCCAGCCCCAGAGTGGCAGTGCTGTCAGCAGCCTGACAGGTTTTTCCCAAATTTATCCTTTTTGAGGGCTCTGTGCCAACCCAAGGTGTGCAGGAGAGCAGAGGTGGAGAATTTAGATATTGGTATGGGCATTTTTGAAGGAAGGTTTTGAGGAGAACAAGCAGAGTTTGTTGTTTTGCTGAGCCAACCTTGAGCTGCTTGGTTTTTTTTTGTTTTTTGGAGCAGCCTGTTTGAGCAAGATTTATGGTCTCACTGTTCACGGGTGGCTACATTTGAGCAATATTATGTGTGCAAAGTGCTTTTAAAGCTATATATTTCAAAAACTTCCATTGCTTAGGAAAAATCTGAAGGTGGGAGTTGATTGTCTAAAGCAGGTGGGCTGGCCAGAGCCATCAATTAACCCTTTGCCTGCTTAATACTTCTTTTATAAAGGATTTTATGGCTGTGCATCAGAGGTGACACGTATCTGTCAGTCCAAACTCTTTCCAAAATTTGGAGTGCACAGATCTCACAAACAGCTGTGAACTGCTGTCTGTTTTGACTGGTCCTCTGACTTCACAGCTTACTCACTCCCTCTCCTTGATGAAACTTGATTTTTGTGTTAAACTTTTTTAAAAACCCCTCACTGTCCTACTGGATTGAGTGAGTTCAAAAAGGCCTGCCTCGAGTCTTGATTACATTAGCCAAACCATATCACAAACCCCACTGAATTAAAGGTCCCCTGCACATTTATTTGGTTGGGATTTCCAGGAAAACCTGTCCATTGTCGTGTTTCCTGCATCAGTGCTGCTCTGAAGGAGTGGCTGGGTTAATTTGTGCTGATAGTCCCGGGGTGCTTGCTCAGCCTGGCAGCTGTGGGGAAGGTCAGGGGAGGTAGAGCTGTGCTTCTCCAGCTGCAGCAGCTCTGAGAACACCTGCCTCACTCTAATTGTTGCCAGCCCAGCGTCCCAGCACCCTTGTGCACCTGGGGACAGCAAAACACAAATTTTGTGTCCTGCCCGCAGGGATGGAGCGGCAGCCACCTGGGATGCAGCTGGATTTGCCTTGGGGTGGAATCCTGACATGGAGCAGCTTACCTGCCTGCTGACAATAGTTACACCTGCATGGATCAGGCCCCAGGCAGGCTGAGCGTGCGTGGTACAGCTGTGTGAAATATTTAGTGCAGTGCAGCACAGCTGTCACTGATGTATTTTATGGAAATCCTTTCCCTGGGACTTCTCTCCTGAGGAGCTGAGAACCCTCAGAAAAGAAATGTAACCAATAACTATCTGGGGGCTGTGGGATGTTCTGGAGATGGTTTTACCAACAGGTGCATCTTTGATTGGGTGCATGTGAATTGGTTTTAATTAATGGGCAATCACAGCCAGCTGTGTCGGACTCGCTGAGTCTGCCACGAGATTTTATGATCATTCTTTTCTGACTTTCTGATGTCTTCTTTCTCTTTCTTTAGTAAAGTTTTAGTATATAATTTTCTTTTAATATAATAAATATAATATCATAAATAACTTTAATAATATAATATAGTATAATATCATATAATGTAGTATAATATAATATAATGTAATGTAATGTAATATAATATAATATAATGTAATATATTCTAATATAATATATTTTAATATAATATAGTGTAATGTATTATAATGTATATAATGTAATGTAATATAATATAATATACTATAATATGCTATGCTATGCTATAATATAATATAATATCATATAATATCATATAATATCATATACGTAATATAATGTAATGTAATGTATTGTAATATAATATATTATACCTTAATATAATGTAATTGTAATGTAATGTAATTGTATTGTAATTGTAATATAATATAATATAATGTAATTGTAATGTAAGTGTGATGTAATGTAATAATGTAATATAATGTAATGTAACATAGTATAAGATAATATAATGCAATTGTAATGTAAGGTAATTGTAATGTAATGTAATTGTAATGTAATATAATATAATATAATGTAATGTAATGTAATTTAATATAATATAATATAATAATATATATATTATATATATATATATTATAATATAATAAATATATAATATCATAAAATAACAAGTCAGCCTTCTGAAACGCGGAGTCAAGATTCTCATCTCTTCCCTTGTCCTGGGACCCTCGGACACCACCATACACAGCCCTGACATTTTCCTTGCCAAAAGGAGCCCTTGGCAGAGCAGAGGAGCTCTGTGCCCTGTGTGGGTCGAGTTTCTGCCTTCCTCTTGTGCTGGCATCCTTGTTCTGCCCAAACCCAACCAAACTGCTGAAAAATTCTTCAGTTTTGGGTGCGTGCCCTGAGCTCTGCACCTGGAACCTGTCGCGCCCACCAGGTCTGGGTGCTGAGGATGTTTTCCTAGGGATCAGCCGGCAGCTGAGTTTTCTTTCATAGATCCCTGTTTTTCTGGGTGTCCCACGGACTTCACAAATTGTCCATTTTACAACATTTGAGTTTCTGTCCCTGCCTCCCCTTGAATTCATTTCTGTATTTGGGAAAGTGCAACTGTGCATGAAAATGTCAAGCAAATGGTGCTAGGCATTTTCTACACTTTGAAGGGAAATGTTTCCATCCAGGCATGTGGGAATTCCTCAATATTTAATAAAAAAAAGAGTGTATAGTATTTGAAATAACAAAGATTAACACATGCTGACAGTTTCTGGGTTAAGCTTCTCCTCTGAGTGGGTTTGCTCCTTGTGACTTCAGAACAATAAATTGTGTAAAGATGGTAAGTAGTCACAAATAAAATATACATTCCATTATTATTTAGGTAGAGCTTGAATTTACTGAAACAGAGTTGCACTTGGTTACATTAAAAACCAATATCTGAAACAGGGGGAAATGTGTTTGTGTTGAACATACACTTTCTTCAAAAGATTCTTCAATATTTTTAGATGAAATATCAGGAATCAGACACTTCTGAAAATGTATGTGATTAAAATTATGATTAGAAGCAGAAAACAATAATCTGAATTTGCTCTCCCCCCAGTTTCTATAATTAATGATGCAGAACTTCACCTGCAGAAACAAACCTCGAGGACAGCCTAGCTTTTAATGCTTTCCATCACATACAGGCTATTTCTTTCTTTTCCAAATAATGAGCATAATTTTACGACACGCGTCTCACATACCTTATAAAGAACAAAATGCTGCCTCAATTAGGGAGGACTTGAGCTGCAAAAAGACCCAAGCGTTCAGCATTCCTTGTCTTCCTTCAGGCTGTGAGGATAAGGCATAACCTCTCTCCTGATGGCAATTGTTTGCTGCATTTATCACACTCATTTTCCCCCCTTCTCCAAGTATGGCTGAGGGAGGATGGAAGAATAGGAATGGCTTCAGCCAGAGGGATTGGGCAAGCCTTATCCTCAGATATTGCACAGCATTCCACAAAACTGGAAGAGTTTTGTGCATTAATAGCATTTGCTGTCTGCATAACATTTGACCAGAAAAAGCTACACTTTATGAATTTAAAACTACACCACTGAAGGTAAAAGGA
This sequence comes from Serinus canaria, assembly GCF_022539315.1. NCBI lineage: Eukaryota > Metazoa > Chordata > Aves > Passeriformes > Fringillidae > Serinus > Serinus canaria. Next base: position 9,938,791 of record NC_066343.1, read on the forward strand.
AGACCTGAGTTAGATGCACATTTAATTTTTTATTAGCACATTTGCATGATGCATCTGTTCTAGGCAATGTTCTCAGGGAAATGTGGGTTATAGACTCACAGAATGGTTTGGGTTAAAAGGGACCTTCAGGATTATCTCATGCCATGCCATGGCAGGGACACCTCCCACTGTCCCAGTGTCCAGCCTGGCCTTGGGCACTGCCAGGGATCCAGGGCCTGCCCACCCTGCCAGGGAACCATTTCTTCCTAATTATTAACCCAAGTCTGCTCACCTTCAGTTCAAGGCAAATTCCCCTTGTCCAGTCACTGCATGTCCTTGTAAAACATCTCTCTCCAGAGCTCCTTTAGGTACAGGAAGTCTACTCTAAGGTGGTATCTGATGTTTCCACTCCCTTAATGCCAACTTAATCTGGATTAAGATCAACAAACACCTTTCAGGAGGGACCACAATGTACTGAAATCCTGCAGTGCACACTGGCTTGGAGAAGCAAGCTGATGGAATCACAGCAGAAAACAAAGGGGCATGAAACAAACCACTGTTCCCAGAGCTGGTGGCACTGGAGAGGCTGAAGGAAAAAAGCCTGGATATCTCTGGGAGACTCCTAGACCTGGCAAAAAGCCCTGACATAAATAATGTACAATTACAGAGAGGCTGAATATTTGGGTTTGCTGGTGAAGTCCAAGCACAAGGGGCGCCTACAGATGTGCAAAACACAAGTTTGGCTACATTTCAGAATCAGATGGGCTTCAGGTGAGGAATTGCACTCTTCAGCCATGTAACTGTGTCAGAGCCAGGCAGGTGGGACATTGCAGTGGGGGAATAATCCTCATCTGGCGGGCTGGGGCGTAGCATTGTGTTTTTAAAGATTTGTTATTACTGGTTGTGTTAATTGTTTTGTGTTAAGAAAATGGTTTGGTCCTTAGTTCCCCCCATGTTCTCCCCTCACGATGGTTTGTCCCAGGTTGTCTGTTACTTTCCTTTCCCGCCACTTGCCTGCCCATCAAACCCAGGGACAACCTGGGACAAACCATCATGAGGGGAGAACACGGGGGGAACTAAGGACCAAACCATTTTCTTCCCTCCTCCCTCCCTGCCCTTATCAGTCCTCTCCCCTCCCAGTGGTGCCCCCTACTCCCCTTGTCACTCACTGTAACTACCCCCCTTTTGTTCCAGATTTTTCCATGTCAGTCACCCTTACTGTGCTGTATGATTTGTGCCTGGGGCTTGAGCCTGTGTCCCTTGTCACTTGCTTCTGGAACCATTAAGGAATAAAGCCTCCTTGACAGCTACGCAAGTGTCCTCTCTTTTTCCTTTGCCTTGGACTCCTCGTGGTCTCCTCCTCGCCTGTGCCACCCACGCCACAGACGGCACCACCACCTGGGGTCCTCTGAGGGAACCTGGGGGTGGCAAATCTTGTGGCTTCCTCCAGCCAAGCTTGGGGAGCAGCGAGCTGGGACTGATTTGCTCCCCTGGCTACAGGGAAGGGCCACACTGGGAGCTGCTCACAGCCTCAGTGGCACCAGCAGACCCATCCTGCACTGCCACTGTGGCTTTCCTTTGGGCCTCCCCAGGAAGGAAGGGGCAGATTCCTGCTCCTGCAGAGAGAAGAGGTAAATTCCCCTCTGGACTCTGCCATGGCTGTCTGGGAGGGTTGGGGTGGGGGTGCTGAGGGTGCTCCCCTCCTGCCATCAGGTGGGTCACACACCTGCACGTCCTGTGCCACGTCTTGTGTCAAGGTGTGGGAGAGGCACCCCCAAAGCTGCAGGCACCAGGGAGAAAAAAACCCAGCAAAGTTTGTGCCTCAGTTGCTGCCTTCCCTGAGAACAGCTTGTGGCACATCCTTTCTGGGTTGCACATAATTCTTGATGTTTTCCTTGGTGCCTCACGTTCCTCACCTTTCATCTGGTGCCTGTTTTCCAAGCATTCACACTGCAAAACCAAACACTGTTTTCTAGGTAAATAAGCAGAGTAACACAGAAGGCATTAGCAAGAATTGATTTTCTTCATTGTACTGAGAATTAACTCTTTGGTCTTTGCTTCCTTGTCAGCTGCGAGGAATAATTAACACGGGACAGAGAAGGAGTGCCACTGCAAGGAGCAGCACAGCTGAGATCTCTGGTCTCATTTGCAATTGTGCCTGGAGCTAACAGGATCACACAGCAGGCTGGGATCCTGCATAATTAGTTAAGAGACCTCAGTGTAACAGGAATAGAAAAGAAGGCCATGGTGAGGGGGCAGGCAGAGATGCCAGCCATGCAGCTGTGCCTGCTCCTGCATTTTGCAGCCTCTGTGGCAGTCCCAGGCAAACCTGAGCTGTTAAGGACAAACCCATCACACCTGCACACACCTGTGTGGGGCTGTGCTGCCCTGAGGAGGGCAGGGAAGAGGTGCCTCTCACAGCTTTGCTCCTCCTGCTTCTGCAAATGCACCTCAAATTCCAGCTGGCACACTCTGACACTCCTTTCCCTTCCTCCTCCTCTCACCTTCCACAGCACCACCCCTTAACTCCACTTTAATAAAGGCTGTGGATTAGTATTCATGGGGATGAGCTTTCCTAATTCTCCTGCATGCCATCAGATTGTTTCAAGATGAAAACAGAGATGGAAGAGGTCCCTGTGAAATGGTGGAGATGTGCATTAAGGCAACATTGACATTTGAAATAACTTTAGTCAGAATTGTGTCAAATGAATGAGACTTTCAAGCAGGTTGGCTGTAAAATTAATTTAGGTGTGGGGAAACTCAGCTGCTCAGAGCAGACCACGCTTTTTAGGGACTGGGAGAGCTGGAGAGTCACAGGACTGCTGGGGGATTAAATTGGAGATTTACCCTTTTCCCCCTTCTGCCCCTCCGTGATGACTATTCAGTGAAATAAACAGAGCAGGAGATTATTCTCCTTTTAATGCCTGTAATAAGCGATCAGCTACAAAAATGGGGGTTTTGGCAGATCTGCGGAGTTCTGCCACCGCTCCCAGCAGAAAATCAGGAGAAGAAGATGTGCAGATCTGTCCTCAATGGGACAGGGCAAGGAGATTCTTTCCTCGGGAGATAGTGACATATACACAGGGTTTCTTGGTTTGGGGTGTCAGTCCAGCGGCTCCTGGGTCTGACTGGCATCATTTGTAGTTGGGACGAGGAGTGACCGAGGTTTTCAAGCATCTCAGCCGTCTTCAGACCTCGGCCCTGCTGTCCGGACACCACTCTGACCTTTTAATTCTGCTTCGGCTCGTCTCTTTTGCGGTATTTTCCAGGATTTGGTAAAGGTCCTGTCCCAAGGTAGTCTGGGTTTGGGGGAAATTTGCATGTCTCCTGAGATGCAAATATCCCCCTCTCCCCACCGTCCGAGGGGGGGTTGTCATCCTCTTGGCAACAGACTAGGGTGGTGCTGGAAAAACAAGAATCTCCTACAATAGAGAGTCAAATGACGATACTTAAGGATACTTAACTGGCTGTTACAGCATTTCACTAACAAAGAACTCCTGGCCAATGGTCAACTCTCAGATCAACTCAAAAAACCTCCTCTGCTGCTCCTTACAAAAAACGGTAACCTTTTTTTTGTTCATAACATTCAGCCCAAATGAATTGGACAAAAAGCAACAAAGCCAAACTCTGTGCTGCACAGGGGTGGGACAGCTCTCCTGGGTGGGAGGTGCTGACTGTGCCCACGCTGTTTTTGGCAGTGGTGCTGGCAGAGCCTCGTGGCCGGAGCAGCTGCGTGCAGGGCCCAGCCCAGTCCTGCCTCCTTCCACGCTTCCTTCAGTTCCTGTGTGCTCTGGACCATGGAGAGAATGCCAGGCCAGCACCACGGGGAAACTCAGAGACTCTGAGGCAGAATGGTGCAGGGGTCTCTCTCTCTAGCTGGTCAGAGTGACCCCGAGGAAAGTTCGAAAGTTTCTTTTCCCAGCCCGGTGCTTGAAGAAGGAGTCAGGGCTCTTCATTTTTCGGTCTCAAGGTTGTTTATTGCATCTTATCTATAAAATTCTTTCTCCCTGTCCAGCTGAGATCCGTTCAGCAGGACAGTCAGAGGCACTCCCTCCTCCCCCAGGGCAGTGTTATCTTTATACACTACAAACTACGTGTACAATATTTACAATCATTCTCCAATACCTATCATCTACATCAGACAGTGAGTCTCCACTCCAGGCCAATCCAAAAGTGCCAACATCACCAGACAGGATGGAGGTAGAGAAGAAGAAAAGCTAGACACACCCAAATCCCTCCATCTCGTCACCAGAAACCCCTATACTAAAAATCCTAAAACCTACATTTACACCCTGTGAGTACTTTATTTTTATATTATCTAAACTGCCGTGGCTTTTATCTCTTCGTGTAAAGGTGTTAAGTTGTTCCGTGGTTCGTACTCGAACCCGCTAGTGTTCTGGGCTGTGTGCCAGGGTCTCTGAGCCCCCTGGCAAGGGTCCCAGGAAACTCCAGACTCCCAGAGGGATGTCCTGAGTTCCGACAAATGGGAGCTGGGGTCACCTTCAGCATTTCTCATCTGCTCCTAAAGTCTCTGCCAGCAGTGGTGCTGCTGGGCAGCCAGGGAAGGACTGCTGAACCTTTCCAAGGGCAGGCAGCAGGATCTGTGTCAGATCCTCTGGGATCTGGGCTGGTACAGTCAATATTTTTACTGCAGAGCTAGAGGAGAAGCCCCTGGGGAAGGTGATAAATAGGAAGAAGGGGAGGTTATCAAAGTGCCTCTCCCCAGCACAGCCTGGTGTACACGTTCCCTGGTTTGAAGTCTGCTACTCTGGCCAGGGAGAACCAGGCTAGACTGCCTTGAGACAGTGAAGGAATGCTGATGAGGCTTTGGCTGTTCAATCAAAGCACTCCTTTGCTGCAGTTCAGGAGATGGTCTGGGCTGCAGAGCTGTCAGTACATCCAGCTGATTCACTGTGGCAGCAGAGCACAGCCCAGAGGATCATCCATGTACACAGAGGGCTCGGAATACGGGGGGAAAGGCAGCTCTGAGAGGGATTCACCAACAAATTTTACCCATGGGGATTTTCACAAGGCAGTGCAGGATGATTCCAGCATCCCTTGTGAAAGACATGAGGTGAGAACTGTCACCAACCAGGGGCTATGTGAAATCACCAGCGGGACAGAATGGCTGTGGAATGTTTCTTGAGCTGTTTTATTTTTCAGCATCAGTCTCACTACATGGTTATGACAATGGGAAGATGCCAGCAGCTCACATCCCAGGCAGCAGACCAGGAACTTACTGTGTCAACTAACTTCACAAGCTTGTTGACCAATCACACAAAGCAGAAGCATATTGACAATGGTTCTTTTCAACCTCTACAAGCACATGTACCTTTGGTAAAACATTGCCTTCTTATTTCACATACAATACCTGCTTGTAAGCCTTAAAACACAATGCACAGAGCTCCATTATTAAGCTTCAAACCTCCCAATATCTTCCTAGATAAACTTTTCTTCAGCTTAGGGAGTTATCCTAGTCAAGCGTTAATACACAGACCACTGTTCTATTTGTCCTGCTTTGTAAATCATTTTTCTGCTGGCCTATCTCATGGCTACTGCTTAGCTCTAATCACAGTTCTGTTGTCTCTGAGGCCTGCCTTTAGTAGCTTTCCCAAAACCCTCTGATTTTGTGGATTCCCACAAGATCCAGGGAGTGCTCCTTGGAACCCTGGGGCTGCAGAGCTGTTGGGTGGGTGCCCAGGAGGAGCACAGCCCCCATCACAAATCACACCACCGCTCACATTGGGGCATCAGGGACACATCCCACTCTCCTTCAGCCTGAACAAGGTCCTGAGCTCTGTGAAGTGGTGGTCTGGTATCAAGGTGTTGGCTCACCTGGCTGTTTTCTGGTGGCACCAAGGGGGTCTCAGGCAGCCCCTTCCCTTTGGTAGGATGGGGATGCCAGACCAGCACCCTCCGTCTCATTGTGGAGTTTTAGCACTCCATTATCTGACTTCAGGAGAATATTCATCCATTTAGGCAGTCTAAATGCATGACAGGCATGAATCTGAATAGAAAGCAACCCATTGGAGAAGAAATGAACCACAAATGCATTTTATTTTCTTTTTCTTTTTTTTTTTTTTTTTTTTAAGCCAGAGGAATGCTTGCGGCAGAGGCGAGGGGAAAAAAAGATTGCTTAAACGTTTTCAAAAATACCCAAATGTTTCAGCTGAAGTGCAGTCTTTTATGCCATGAAGGGATTGACTGGGACATGTTTGCTGAGCCATTCCTGCTGCCCACTGTGTGTTTGCAGATGTGAACTGTGCGTGCCATTCAGGCAGCTCAGCCGCTGCGCTGGGACCAGGGGCGAGTTCTCCCCCACCACATCACACCCAGCCCCTGGGCTGCTCTGGTTTGGAAGCCTGGCTTTGGATTCCCAGAAATATCTGGGGAATGTGACCGTTGGCTGAGTGAAAAAGCCACTTGTGAATAGCTGGTCTGAGTAACAACACCTTCTGTCAGGGCTCAGGGGCTGGGAAGGAGCAGGGAGGTGGAGCAGCCCATGCAGGTGGTGAGTGGCATGTGCTATATATGTATGTTACATAAATATCGGGTCAGATTCTTCTGGAAGCCACTCTGACTCCCATCTTTGTCAGCCAGAAAACCTCCCCACTCACTCAGGAGCCGTGGCTCCTGAAAAATGTGGAAATGAAGTGCTTGCAAATCCCTCAGTAAAGGGAAAAATGGCCTTGAAATAAAGAAGCACTTCTGGCTTTCAAGTGATGCTGCCCATTTCCACGCCAGCTTCTAAGGGAAGGTAACTGGGGACAAACCTTTTAGCAGGAGCACTTGTGACTGGAGAAAGGGAAAAGGGTTTTAAACTAAAAGAGGGTCAATTGAGATTAGGTATAAGGGAGAAGTCTTTTACAGGGAGGGCAGTGAAACACTGACAGAGGCTTCCCAGAGAGGTGGTGGCTGCTCCATGCCTGGAAACACTCAAGGTCAGGTGGGATGGGGCTCTGAGTGACAGGGTCTGGCTCAGGATGTCCCTGCCCATGGCAAGGGTTTGGGCTGCTTGGGCTTTGAACCCAAACCATTCTGTGATGGCAAACTGGGGGCAGAAATGAAACACCTCCACAGATGCACCGTGCTCCCCATCCTCATCCATTTTTTCTTAAAAGGAAGAAAATTGTATCAGCACAGATCAGAAGAACAGCTAGATTGGGCTGATGAGCCTAATTAACATCTTTGTAACACTGCTTCCACTTTTCTCTGTTCTCAGATGAAGCGTGACATACATGGCATGACCTGCAGAAAATGCAGATATATGTACATATATATAAATATGTATGTAAATGTACCCTGCATATTTACTCAAACAACCCGTCCTTTAATTGCTTAATCAAAAATTACCTGTTAGTTCCTTCTCACTCTTCCAGAGAAGCTGTGAACACACCCTCTAGAGAAGCTGTGAACCTGCTACAGTGGAAGGAGTCACGTGTGATAAAGGAATTACTCCATGCCAGGAATAGTAGGGGCACATCCTTCACAAGAAGAAAATGAGGGAAGAACCCCAGCTGCTCTTCCCTCATCCCCCCAGTGCTGTGGCTGCATCACAGAACCCACCAGACCTCTCAGGCACAACTTGCCCTCAGTGGAGCCACGTGAAGATGTCAGCAATCATCTCCTTTTTTTTCCATGTGCCTTGGCATAATTTCCATAATTTAGAAGGATCTAAATTTGTTAGATACTACTATTTTTTTTTAATTTTTGGTTTTTAGAAGGGTCTAGATTTTTCCATAATTCAGAAGGATCTGCTGTACCTTCCCACAGGCACTGCCCACCCTGTAGTTCCCTGGGTGTCCCTTAATTCCCCTGTTAAAAATTTGGTTTGTATTTCCTCTTCTACAGTCAGTGGGACCTCCACCAGACTGCCATGACTTCTCAGAGTGGCTCAGCCCCTTCCCCTGACAGCTCTCTCATGACCTGTATCCTACAGGCGCCATGGCCTTGGGAACCTTCAGTTCCTGGGATGCTCTCCAGCCTGATCTCCTCCCACTCTGGGCAGTTCTTCAGCCCCTGCCTTCCCCTTCTGCACCTTGGGCAGTAGAACCAGAGCACTTCTGGGTGAAACTGAGCCCAGCTGTTGAGAACCTCAGTGTTCTCCATGTCCTGGCTCTCCCATTTTCTCCCAGATTGGGCCCAGATTTTCCCTACTTCTCCTTTTTTCCCCAACGCACCTACAGGAACTTTTCCTGTTGCCCTCGATGCCCTTGGATAGATTTAACTCTCTCCTTACCTTTTCTAACCTGATCCTGGGTGGCTTCCCTCCCAGGCTAGCTGTGATTGCTTCCCTGCTCTGTAGATTTCCTTTTTGTGTTTCCTGTTTGTCCCCCCACACAGGACTCCTGGCATCTTTGTCTGATTTTTCTTTTTGTTGGGATGTTTTGCTCCTGAGTTTGGAGGAGGTGATCATTGAACAATAATCAGTTTTAATGGGCCCTGATTCCCTCCTGGATGTAAACCCACCATACTTGACCAAGCAGATCCCTGGAGAAGCCAAATTCTCCCCTCCTGAAGTCCAGGCTGTTGAACTTGTGTGCTTTCCTCACCACCCAGAGGATCTGTAATTCCACCATTCCACAGCCACCACAGCCCCTCTTGGTAGCTTTAGTTTTTGGGAAGTCAGGAAGAAAAGATAGGTGGGTTTAGTTATAAGTTATTAAGAAGGAATTGTTCCCTGGCACAGGGTGCCCAGAGCAGCTGGGGCTGCCCCTGGATCCCTGGCAGTGCCCAAGGCCAGGCTGGACACTGGGGCTGGGACCACCTGGGACAGTGGGAGGTGTCCCTGCCATGGCAGGGGGTTGGATTTGATAATCTTTAAATTTTATCCCAACCCTTGATTCTCATTTGGGGTGCTTGAAGTCCTCCTTGAGGAGCAGGGCTTGTGAGCACAGGGCTGCTCCTGCCTGTCCACAAAGGGCTTATCGACCCTTCCTGCCCTCTGTGGCACATCCCTGCCACCCTCTCACCTGTCCCTGCCACCCTGCCACCTGTCCTGCCCTCCCTGCGAGCTCTTTGTCATCTCCTCCCCCATCCCAGCAGACTCCCATGAACTCCACCTGCTCTTTTCTCAGAGGTGACATCCTCTCCTTGTTTCCCCTTCCTGTCCTTCCTGAAGAGCCTGTGGCTGGGGCTGCCCTGCCCCAGAAACTCCAGAAGGGTCAATCCACCCCAGCCAGACTCGTGCCAGCCCGTGGTGTGTCAGGCCATGGCACCTACGTCGTGTTTTCTGACACTTTCACCAGAAAATTGCATGTATCACTTCCTGGGGGCCCTTTGATCTTGCCTCAATGCGTCACATGCATTTTGACTGCATATTTGATGCAGTCTGTGCACTTGCTTGCATTTATTGTGGCCAAGGCAGCACAGTACACTTCCCCACAGCATCCCAGAGAGCCAATACATTCATTTAGCCTGCTTTTGATTTTCCAGCCTGATGCAAATGATTAGTGACCTCTCCTAGTGTATTTTAGGGGTTGGTTTCCTCCATCTAGTGAGAAGTTTGCCTGCTGACCTCAGATGATGTGTGACCTCAGATAACTGCAGCCCGTCAGATGGCAGACCAAAGAAATAAATATTATTGTGACACCTCCTCGATATAATTATAATTGATATTTAATATTTAATATTATACTATTTAAATTAAATTAATATTATAATATTTAAATTAAATAACATTTAATATTATAATAAATATTATTATAATAAATATAATTATCCCCACCTCCTGTGCCCCACCTGTGTTTCACCAGGAGCTTCCTGTACCTTCCCACACACGTGGAGCCTAATTCCAAATATAAACTACATAAAAACCCAATTATTCTCACTCATGTACACTAGTAAAATGCATTTTGCTGCACTCCTAGCAAGGTAAATTGTGAGAACAAGACATGTTTCTATGTTGCCCCATTCAGAGGAGTTAAAAAATATATATTTACAATGATACATGTATCACTGATATTTAATTTGCAATGAATGGCACCATCAAGCTGCACAATTTGTGCAATTCTGCATTTTACATTTTAGGTTCTTAATCTAAAGCAGAATTCTTCATTCTAAAGTGTACGTCTCTATGAAGAAAATTATGCAAATTAAATTTAAAACGTGAAAATACTTTGGGGACAGTAAAATTATCTTTATTTAGTCCTACTTAAAAATGATCCTTTAATTTGTTCTATTTGATTTCTAAGACTAAGTAGTCACAGGTCATTTAGTAATCACCAAATGAACAAATTGGCCTCTTTTTATTAAATCTAAGGTATAAAATAAGTGTCATTTTGTTTACCACAGAAGTATCAGAGACTACTTATTTCAGAGTGTTGGTGCCCATGTTAATCCCTTGAGCTCATAAGCAACAGATATGGGAGGATGGACATTGATAAATAATTGCTATTCTGAAGAGATTTACTCATTATTTTCTCTTGTCTTCACTAGAATTCCTGGGTGTATATGTTATGAAGTATGTGAGAAAAAAAAATCACTTTTCAGTTCTTCAGGAAAAGTCCTCATGTTTCCTGACACAGTTGCAATTTATAAGCAAAAGTCAGAAAGCTTCAAGAGGCAGAAATTTATGACTGAATTGCTAATATTCTCCATAATTCTGCAAAAGTACTCCTCTTCTTTTGTGCAGCCATGTTTTGTGGCTGGTAGAGATTGGTAATAAGGGAAAATTACAATTTTTTGACTTTTCTCCTCAAGGACAACATGCTGTAGTGAGTGTTGAGACTCCATGTTGGGCAGACATTGTCACCTGTGAGTGCTTGGGGATGGTTTTTGTGTCTAAAAGATGATTTTTGGAGAAAGGGCACAAGATGAAACCATGACAAAACAAAAGGATGTGTATTTCTACAAAAGGGCCCACTCAAGGTGTAAACCACCGAAGCTTCATCTCTTTTCAGTAAACATGATATTTTCATGTTATTTATTTGTTTAAATGGTTTGGGAGCAAATGGCTTTTCCACGTGCTGCTTTAATCTCCAAGATTCTTCAGAAACTGAAATTATTATTATTATTAATATTATTATTATTATTATTATTATATAATGATTATTATTTTGGGGAGCAGGATGCAGAGCAAATGAAAGAGAAAAAGGGGAAAGGGTGTGAGCAAATACCAGCTCTGCTGTGGCATCTCATAGCAGGTCTGGCCTGCAGCCACTCCTTATCTTCTCAGAAATTAATTCTCCTATGCAGGAGTGGAGGAGGGAGGATAAGGACTGATAAATATCCCAGGAAATTTGACTTACAGGAAATGAAATTGTCATTTTACATTTCTGGTGCTCGTTCAGAGAGCGGCAGGATAGGAAAAAAAAAAAAAAAAAGTATTTTTAGACTCGTTCAAAAACCTAGAGGTGGTTTTTTTTTTTTTTTAATCTGGAAGAACAAAGAGAACACATTGAGGAGAGCACAGCACCAACTGCTGATTTTTCCAGGAACAAACTTACCTACCACAAAGACCCCGTGGATGAATCCAGGAAAATGCCAGGTGCTATCTCTGCTCCACACTTGCTGCCACCGAGATAAGCTGTGTCTCCTCCAAGGTGTTGCAACATAACAGCTCCAAGAAGACCACCTCCTTTTTCAAAAGTTTTTATTGTTAAGTTTGAAGACTAGACAAGGTCGTACTGGTTTTACATCGCTCTACATGATTTAGGTATATACAAAACCATTTGAATATCACACGGCTTGAAAGGTTGCAAAGGTCGTTTGTGTCCCAGATACTTCTGTACTTACTGACACATCAGAAGCCAGCACTGAATATTATAGTTCACATTGGTTGTATAGCAAAGATACACTCATTTAGTATCCTTAGTCTTCAAAACTGACACTTAATTTGTATGAAGCCATTCCAAAAGAGAAAGTCAACCCCGGATCCAGAGCCAGTTGAGGCCACGGGCCCTGAACGCTGATAAAAAGGAGCCTCGTGCCAGGGCTTTATTTCCCAGGCTATAAATGTAGCACATTACCTAGCAACACAAAGGTGAAGCCTGCCTGCAAATACTTAGCTGGTTCAGGGTGAAATTTAATTAGGAGAATACTTTTGGCCTTGTTCAATGTCATTGTTAACAATTAATAGAGAAGTCAAGGATTGTTTCCGAGATTTTCTCCTGTCGCCTCTCAAGGGACGTCTCCTGTCCTGCACTTCTGGGTTTTTTGGGGCTGGTTGCTTTCAGTGGGAGAGAACAGTTGTGTTAATTTATAACTTGCCCCTTATGGCAAGGGTATGCACTTAGACAACAAAATAAAATCAGAGGGAAAGAGTTTAATTTCATCCCCTAATCTGCTTCCCACCTGTTTTGTTAAATCTGAAGGATTCCACTTAAACCAAGAGTTATTTCAGACTGATACTGCTAACACTGGGAGCAGAATTTGATGCTGGAAGTGCCATTCCCAGAAGGCTTTTTGGTGGCCAAGGAAAAACTCCTAGTGTGCAGGTTGGAACTGTCAGGGTGTCAGATATGTGATTTTTTAATGAACTGTCATGGGGTATTATCACAAGGTGTGGAGCTGTCCCTGTGAAGGCTCTGACAGCTGACACAGGACATGAGGGTGAAAATACTCAACACAAAATTAATACCAAATTAAAACCACTGTGTCACATAACATGAAAACCTTGTATGCAGATGAAAGGATTACAATTAATTTACTAAACCAAGAAATATTAGTTCAGAAGCAAAACAAGCCCCAAAAGATGAATAACATGAAAAAACCCCCCAACATTAAGAACAGAAACCAAATATTTCAGAAGAGCATTAACACAAGTTTTTAAACTAGGAAGTCTAATTTTCTGAAATGGCCTTCTGGGTTTTTTTGGATACAGTCAGTTAGTGAATTATCTACATGCTATTCTTCATATCTGTAATTAAATTCAGGCTCAACTGCTCTCTCATAATAGGAAAATGTATTTAAACCTTTTAAAGTATTGTGTGTGCACACCCTAAAGAGATAAATATTACTTGGTTTTGTATTTTTATTTTTCATCTTCTTTTTTAACCTGAAGCCTAAATTGCAAATATAGGCAGTAGATAATGTAGGGATAGACTTGTGCTCCATTAATCAGATTTTTTCTCGTTAGAAGTACCACCAAATTGATTGACTTTCTCTTTAAAATTGCTCCTTTTGCTTGAAGACCACTCCATATATACATCATTAAGGAATGCTGTTAACACAGTTACAGACAAGACAGTAACAGTCTAGTGGCTTTTTGTTATGCAGCACAAAGTAAAAAATAAAGAACAAACTTAGCAGTGTTGCACAGGACCTCAACATTTCTTACACATACTTTTACCTTTACAGGACTTTTCTTTAGAAGTCTTTAAATGTCTAAGCCTTATAAAATAAATACTTGTATAAATACAGTTTAAGGATTAAGTCATTTTGTAGAGGCAGGGTGTTCTGTTTGCTAAAATGTGACAGTTTAAGTGACACTATCAGAAAACCGCCACCATTATATCCCCAATTCTTGTATGTAAAATTCCTGGCTGCTATTCTAGAGTCTTTCACAGTTCAATGGATAATATATATTTAGTCTGTGGTGGAGAATGTGTGAGTAAATGTAGGTTTTTTCGAAATCCAAACCATTTTGTTTCCAAGGTAAACTTTGCCCTTTGCAGATTGTGGGCCAGCTAGCTGCTGGCCTGGGAAGCAGTGCCCAAGTTCAGAGTTTTGGTGAGAATGGAACAGTGACAGAAAGTATAATAAGTTCAGTGACATTTGCTAAAACATGCAGCTGCATCTCTCTCTCTCTCTCTCATTCTCTCTTTCTCTCTCATTCTCTCTTTCTCTCCACATCAGCATGTTGTGAAATTAAAAGGTTGGCAGTAATCCCAAGTGCTGTTGTTTCAGGTCCCCTCCCTCCCTTTCCTGGGATCTTTCTTAGTCTGAGCTGCTGCTCTAACGTAGTCACAGAGCACTTTAATCCAAGGGAATTTGGATTGCTCTTCAAGGATTGGTGTTGTCATCTCAGTCGGCAGGGGAAACTGAGGCACGGGGGAGAATGTTCCCCCTACTTCTCCACTTTTCCTCCTAAAATCTACTTTTTAAACTGGGGTTGCTATCGTGCTGTGTGTGCAGCATTCCTGTGGATGGGGCATGATAGGAAACAGCCTCCTCGTGGCTCTGGTGTCTGTCTGAAAAGACTTTTTAGGAGCAGAGGGTGACGAGGGCCGGGCTTTGGTGTGCTCCTGTGTCACCTCTTACCTTCTGGGGAGGAAAGCTGTGACTTTAGGAAGAGCCTAAAGAGGGAGGGTTTCCTGGCAGTAAGGGAGTAATTCCTCCAGTGTGTTAGCACACTGGAGGAATTACCAGGAGTTAGCACCTGGTTCCTTCACCCCACATTTTCCTCCTGGCTGGAATTCAGAGTATTTGTGAAAGCAGTGACGGGGTGGGCCGGTCACAGTCTGGGGCTGTGTGCTCACCCCTGGAAAAATCATCCTGGTATGGGATTTCTGATGGTCTGTGAGGGCACCCAAGATGAGACACCACGAGTACCCTGGTGCCTCACCTTAGTCTCCGTGAAGAAGCACAGAAACTTTGAAAATGGATAAACTTTGGCAAATTCATTAACGTCATAATGAATTTTTAACACTGGTTTGGTCACATATGCAAAACAGGTGACATCTCCCAAGGAAAACAACACCAGCACAGTGTGATATTGAACAGAAAAGACGGGGGCCGTGTCTACAGCGTGCAAAATAGAGAAGGAAAATGGGGCAGTTAGGAAAACCTTCCAGGTGCGTGGACTCTGCTGTCTGGATGGAAGTGGTGAAAGGTAGCTCGTAACATCACAGGTACCGCGTTTGAGCAGTACCGTGGAGAATTTCCCAAAATAGATGTCGTAAGAACTGACAGTGTTTGATAGGCACAATTACTATAATGCAGTCATCCCCAAGTAAACTTATTGCTAAAAGCTGCAGTATCACTTTTTGCAAGTAAGATGATGGTATGATTTATGGAGAACTCGTCAGCCCAATGTTCCTGAAGCTGCAAATGAGCTTCGTTTTTCTCTTCCCTTGTAAAAAGGATGCTGCTGTCTTTTTTTCCATTTTTCTCTTTTTCCCTCAACGTGTTTCAACTGGTGGTGAACAGCTCAAAGGAGAACTAGGAGGATAATTCCACAGCAGAAGGGACAACACCAACAGATTTCAAGGGCAAAAAAAAAACCGGATCTGATCGTTTTAAAAGGGCAGGCTTAGACCTCCTGGCGAAAGACAGCTAGCGGCCTACCATAAAAAATGAGCGAGCACTGGTTCATGGAGAAACCCCACTCAGCATCCTACAAGCTTCTTCTACAGCAGGAGTGGGGCAGCTCAGTCCTCAGCTGCACAGCCCAGCAGCTCGGAGCGCAGGGTGATGCGGCCGTACCACGACCAGGGCAGGATGCGCACGTGCCGGGCGAGGATCGGCGGCTCGATGACGTTCTTGCGGTGCGTGTCGTTGTCAAAGTTCCCCTGGAACACCTGTTGGGGGGAGAAACCGGGGAAGGTTTTCAGTGGAAGTTGCCCTGGGAACACCTGCAGTGTGGCGTTCACATTCCCTGAGCGTGATTTCTCTCCGCCCAGCATTTTTCTGCCAGGACGATGAAAGGCAGCGAGAGGCCTCAGAGAAAAGGGAAACAATTCTTATCTCATTTGCTTCTCCTGTGTTGTGCTCACAGGTGGAATGTGTTTGGAGATTGTTTACCCCACGGGTGATTGTTCCATTGGTTTAATGGGAATTGTTTTGTTTCATTGGCCAATCAGGGCCAAGCTGTGTCGGGACTCTGGAGAGAGTCACGAGTTTTCATTATTATCTTTTTAGCATTCAGTAAGAATCCTTCCTATATTCTTTGGTGTAGAATAATATTCTTTAATATAATATAGTATAATAAAGTAATAAATTAGCCATCATTCCCTCCCCTTGTCAGGGCTTCCTGCATTTACAATATGCAGGGAGGTTTTTTAAGGCCAGCCCTGGATCTGCGATGAATTTTTATTGTCGGTACTCACGACTTTAGTGCTGTTTAAACTTAAGGTTTAAAGTGGCAAAGAGAAGGTTTGGATTAGGTTTGGATTATGAATCCTTTGCTGTGAAAGTGGGGAGGCCCTGGTTGAGGGTGTCCAGAAAATCTGGGGCTGCCCCTGGATCCCTGGCAGTGCCCAAGGCCAGGTTGGACACTGGGGCTGGGGGCAGCCTGGGACAGTGGGAGGTGTCCCTGCCATGGCAGGGGTGGCACTGGATGAAATTTAAGGTCCCTTCCAACCCAAATCTGAGATTCCACGCACCCCTGCCTCTGCTAAATCTTGTGGTTCATTCACACTCAGCACTGGTGCAGGTAGAACCTTCTAGTCACCCACTGTTCTGCCAGGGCCACACTCTGAAAGTTACACAGAAATCATTAACATTTAAAAAATTAAATGTCTTTTTACTTGGCATTTGTACCATCTCAAATTAATCCCAGGAGATCCCGCTACTGCTTCGGAGGAAATAACATTAATAATTAAAGGTAAGAATTTTTATTGTATCACTTATGAAAGTTGCTGGGATGCAACTGTATAAAGCCTTGTAAAATTGGTGATTATCAAGGATATTATCTTCTCATGTCAGACAAAAGTCAGCAGATGAATTAAGAGCATCAGGCTGTGATAAAAGCAAAACATCATAGCTCAGTACAGTACATGTTATGATCTTATTTCCACCTGTAGTGGTTAATCCACACAAAAGTGAGTTGTAAAACTCCTATCTATGATAAATCAGTGCCAGATTTTTCCCCTGACAGCCACTACTTATATTCAAAGGCCACAGCACCAATTTTTGGTAAAATGATCAGATTATCCCCTTGGGTTATTTTCAGTTTTTATGGGAAATGTTCATTCTCTGAAAATGTCAGCCAATTCAGTTCTCATTTATAAAAACTGAACCTGATGGCTTTTTGACTGAAAATGAATGGCTGTTGTTTGCATCATGCAGAGAAGAATATAGACCTCCTGGAGAAGTGCTTATGTGACTGAATTAATGCAGAATTACAGGTTTCCTAGAAGTTCTTGGGAAAATATCAGAGTTTGAAAGGAAAGCTGGCTGATCTAGCATTTTAGCCCTGACTCTGGTTCCTTTGTGACAGGTTCACAAAGATTTTGGCCTCCCTGCTCAACCTCTTTGGATTTTGGAAGCTTCTCCCCAGTGCTGTCCTTTCAGGACATCAAACAAAATCCATCCCCTGCCCAGGTGATGCTCTTTTGCAAGTGATGAATTCCCCTTCTCATCTGCCATCACAGAGGTGGGAGCATGAAAGGATGTGGGAGCTCTGATAGATGGAGAGAGCAGCAGAGAAAATGACCACAGAAACATCAGTTTTGTGAGTCTAAGGAAAAAAAAAACCAATAACCAAACAACCAAAATAATTTAGCACAGGGAAAATTGTTTGCTGCCCAAGTACAGTGTTGATACATAAATCAGCAGGAGCTTGGGCTAACAAGGTTTGCACCTCAAGTCCAGTTTCATTTGTAGCAAAAAATTACATTACTAAGTTCATAACTGAAATTACAGTGGCACCTCCCAAAACCCAAAGTGCAGCTAGGAAAGCTTAAAAGTGTTCTTTGGGATTTTTTGGTTTTCCATTTGATTTCTTGCACATGCTTGTGAAATATCTGTTGATATTTTTTGTCAGGGTAGGCAAAGGAACATTTTTACAGCCGCAGTGTTCATATCTGAATACAGATGTGAAAGATAAATAAAATTACGTGATGCAAAACCAGCAACAAATACAGCTGAAGGAGGGAGGATTATGTCATTTACTTACAGCATGAGAAGGAGAATTAAATTTTATTTTTAACTCATGCATGATTTCATTATCACTTGAAGTCTAACTCATCTGTCTCAGAGTTTATTTTATGCAAATATAAAATACACCTTTCCTCAAAATTCAAGATGTATTTGTAAATGTGCTAGATCAGAAGAAGGATTTCAGGGAAATAAATTTATCAGAAAGTAAGGGAAGCATTGTCAGCATCCACAAGTGTGACCTGCATAAAATATAACTTTCTAACATAAATTTACTTTTCTTTTTCTGTGGCCCCATGGCAAATTCCTTATGGGAAAAACTATATCCTTTCCCATTCTTCATTTACTTTTAGCCTCAATTCACTAATAGAGTCTGGGAATTTGGAAGGAGCAGGGAGGAGAAAGGACAAAACATGACTTTTCAGTAGAAAAGAAAAGCTATTTCTTTAGCTACCAGTAATTATTTTAAATCTTCACGTGTCTTTATGCCCAAGCAGTGAATAATAAATGAGCCACTTAAGTAATTAAAACCCTTGAAAAGCTGATGCCTCTTAATGGCCACTCCTCACATTTGTCTCTGAGCAGTTTTTTCCAGGATAGCTCTGAAGACTGCCATGACTTTTTAAGGTTTCAAGGGCTGATGCTGGAATTACAATATAATGCTCTATGTAAAAAAAAAGAAAATTCTCAATGATGAAATAACCCCAGGGTGATTTGTGCTCAATAAATAAAGACCAGAATGTAAATTATCAATGTGTCAGTGCACACCTTCACTTTCAGCTCTGGCTGAGTGCAGGTCTGCTCCTGCCCCATCCCAAAACAGCAAGTACAGAGAAAGAGGCAGCAAAAGGAAGGTTTTTTTGGAGAGTTATTAAGCAGATAAGTCTCTCCAGCCAGAGAGGAGATACTGTAGATGTCTATAAAACCAAAAGTGGCGTGGGGAAAATCGATATCAGGCAAGATTGCAGTGTGCCCTCAGCAGGGCCAGGAGGGACAGGCAATGACAGCGGGGTCATCCAGAGCCATCTAAAGGTCACAGCTCCCCTTTCAACACATAATTAAACCATGGCACTGCTTCCTCAGCCTTTAACCACTGCTAAAGATCAGATAAATTGGGAGGGGGAAAAACAGCCGGGGCTATTGAGGACACGGACAGAAAAAAAAAAGAATAAAAAATTCAGAGGTGGGAAAGGGCACTAAGGAGGAATAACAACCTCACTTTCCCTGATGCCTTTTTGGGCTACCTAAATACAGAGGGCAGACAAAATTAAGGGAATAAAAAGTGTTTATGTTTATTGGAGGGCCCTCAGGGGGAGCATTTTGGGCAGGCAAAGCCCCCCAAGGGCTACACCCAAAAATGGACCACAGATCGTGGGGTTTTATACTTTTATAAGTTTGGTCCATTTGCATATTGGGGTTAATCTAACAATTCCAGCTTCAGCTAATGAAGTCACTGACCCCCAGTTTGCCCCCAAGTCCCTTTTGTTGGCATCTCTGGCCCTGAGGCAGTGAGGTGTCCTTGGCTGCCAGGCCTGGAGAGGAATTGCTGTGTCTGCCCAGAATGGGACAGCAGCAGCTGACACTGGGTGTGGGGTTTGGAGTTACACACTAAAGAACTGCAGGGTCACACATACATGGGAAATATAAAAGCCAAAATCCCAAGGCATCATTCCAATCCACAGGATGCTCCTGGAAGAGCTTCACCCTCCCCAGAACCAGCGGCTGCCACGTTACAAAGTGACTTTTCTTTTGTACAAGTGGATCAAAAAGCTCCTGCTTTTTGCCAGCCCTGCTGTAGAATGTTTCAGATTTTACAGCGTCTGTATCTGTTTGTGTCAGCCTGCACATTCAGAAGGTGTAACTTGCTGGAATATTTACTCAGCAGCTCTAGCAGTTTTACACATACAGACCTTCCACACACTCCTCTGTAGCTCAGGCTCTTGCAGCTGCTGTTAAAAAAAACATCCCAAAACCAGAAAATGCATGCTGCTGTACTTTTAAATATGGTAAATTTATTCATTGTTGCTTTATGGAAAAAGAGTGAAAGACAGGAAAATAGATACTGATATTCCCTGCTGAAAAGTCTGAAATACAAACAATTCTTGTTTATACTTGTGTCCAGCAAGCAATTTCATTGTCTTGATTTCAAACATTCAGTGAGATTTTTCAATGTAAACCAAGTGTTTTATGGCATTAGCAGAAAATCCAGATAATGACAGTGTAAGTTGATTAGAATTTTAAAAAGAAAACTGTTGTAAGACAGAATAATTTAGGACAAATACCTGGAGACTAGCAGCTTGGGTAAAGGAGTGTTTTCTGCAGTGCCTTAAAAAATTTTTCATACCTAGCAGAATATTTTAAAAATGTTATTTCATGGAGCAGTTAATCCTGCCCATATTAGAGGAAGAATATTTTATAAAGGCTATCCAGTCATGGCTCCTGTTTGGAGTTTTCTTCAGTGCAGAACATCTCAACATTCAGAAAAATAAAGGTGGCACATGGATGTGTTTGTGGGCACATGCATTTTTGGAGTGAATTAGAGGAGAAAAAGTATTTTTTTCTCTCAGTTACTATACATAAAGGTCATATCATATCCATGAATATTTTTACAGAGCCTTTATTATCTCTCCATGTCCAGAACAGATAGAGAGAGATAAAACTTTAAAACTTATGAAACATACTCTAACATTCTCATTCTGTCCTTCCCATGTGATCTACGTGTTGATGCTACAAAAATGGGCATTTAGTCCACTGTACATGGCTTAAAGGAGGTTCAAAGCCAAAAAGAGAAATATTTTGAAGACCAGCCTGCCTCCAGAAATGTTTACAGAAATTCAGAGTAGGTTGTTAAATGAGCATTTTGTCTTTTGCTCCTTTTGTCTTTTGGTGTGGTGTCAGGGAGAGAGGTGTGTGCTGAGGGCACGCCTGGAATGAGCAAAGCTCCATCTTCACCTGACACAAATCATGATAATTCAGCTCAAAGTAGGGGAAGTCACTCATAATTTAAACCAGTGCAGATAAAAAAGTCACTTAGATTAGAAATTACAGCTATTATTGCAGATAATGCTATCAAATAGGGATAATTTAAGTAATATTACTCCAGAAAATTCATTGCCTGTGCCAAGTGTGTAGATTATATGTAGGAATTGAACCTATCAGTGTAAACCAGATATTATAACAATTAAACATCATCAGAAAAAAAAAAAAGTATCAGCAAATCTAGCAGAAAGATTTTTAACCTGACATGATCTAACTTTTCTTTAATAAGCAGGTTTCTGTCTCCTCTCACCCTGGCAATGGGCTGTACATTCAGAATGTATAAATCATGACTAGTTCATCCTTTTGTGCACAAACCCAGGGGCCATTTGCATACTGGATTTTGTCTAATTGCACTGCTGGTGGCTGGAGGTGGCTGGCAGTGCTGCAGACTGCCAGGCTCCTTTGGGCTACTTTCAAATGTTCTCATCTTCCTGTAAGAAAACAGCCTCTGAAATGCCATTTGACACGGCAGCTGGCCTTGAGTTACCTACAGCAGGCTGTGCAATTTATAAATCACATGTGGAATGTGATTTAAAAAAAAAAAAAAAATGGAAAAAAGAAAAAGGAAAAGGTCAGATTTGGTTTGGGTGTCCTCAGCTCTGGAGGTACAGTGAGCTACTGACCTCTAGTTGAGAAAAACAAGATAGCTATTAGCTCTGGTCCTCTTTCTAAAATATATTTTCTTCCTACGTGACATCCTGCAATGTAATTTATTTTGTTTCTTGATGGCAACAGGCAAAGTTTTCATATTTTTTCCAGGCAACTCATTCAAATTATTTAAAACAAATGAGAAAGCTCCATTTGCGTTTTTTTTTTAAATTTTTTTCTCCAAGTTTTTGTCTGCACTCACAGGAGTTGAGCACAGATGTGAAATGAAAGGACTGGCCATTAAAATAGCAGGAGCCAAGCAGGAGCTGCAGGAGACAGTGTTCTTGGAACAGCTTTTCCATGTGAAATAGTGCAAAAACCTGAGCACCCAATTTCCTTCTCTAAACCACTGTTTTGTTAAGGATTGACCAAATTTACAGGCTGCACGCAGTGTGCAGGAGATGATATCTATTTATAAAAAAATACAAATAAAATATAATATATTGTATACAACATAAGAGACCAGTAATTTTCTCCTCTGTAAATGAACTTTAAAAAATGATGAGGAGGGATGAGTGAACAGCCCCAGGAACTGAGTGAGATCTGCTGATCTCTTAGGACTCATCCAGTAAACAGATGAGCAGTGGGATGCTAAGCACCAGAAGGGTTTAAGTTCTCAGCTCTTGCCTAAATTACAAAGTCACAATTTCATTATAAAGTCACAATTTTGTTATAAAGTCACAATATTCATCCATAAATCATTATTACCCGCCTACCAATGTCTCCATAATTTTTTGTCTGTGACTGTCAAAGTTATTTTTTTTTTCCTTTCATCCTGCCTTCCTTTCCCTGTAATGTCTTGGAGCCACCCTTCCCCTAAACATTTTTGATGGTTAAACAAGGCAGGATGAGTACAGGGTGACTGCATCACCTGCAGGAGAAATAAGGAATCTTTGTGTTCTGTCCTTCACAGAATAAACCAAGGTGTTCAGTCAATAAATAGGACTAATCAGGGTAGAATATGAGTATTTATGCTTGCTGCTGCTGATATTTACCTTTACCTTCCTTTTGTATCTCCTGAAAACAGATGTAACATTTCACAGAATTTTCACTTTGCTATGAAAGCTTGGGTGGGTTTTTTCTGTGTTTTTTTTTTCGTTTTTGTTTTTTTTGTTTGTTTGTTTGTTGTTTTTTTTGTTGTTGGTTTTTTTTGTTTGTTTGTTGTTGGGTTTTTTTGTTTGTTTGTTTGTTTTTTTTTGGTTTTTTTTTGTTTTCCCAGGTCCTTGCCTTTGGGACAAAATCTCACCCTAAGATAAAGAAATGGTAGTGGATCCTGTTCAAAGGTGGTAAGGACAGGACCAGTGGTGCTGCTCCTCTCCTGCTCCTCATGGATGAGGTACAGCACTGCTTTTTTCTCCTTGTAGCTTTATTTTTATTTACATTTCTGTCCCAGGGCACACAGAGCAGGGCTTCTCTCCAAATCCCATGGGAGCACTGCATCCACCCAGCTGGAGAGCTGAGGAGGGGTTTGGTGTCAAAAAGGTTTTATTGGGTGACACTCCATTCCCCTGGCTGAAGAAAATTATGCATTTTCAGTCAGGAAATGGATGATGGAAACTAAGAAGAAGTAGGCTGAAGTCCTCCAACCAAAAGAAAAAGGAAAAAATGAAGATGAAATCAGTTTTTTGTGTCCTCTGAGGACAGGGAGGGTGTATGGCAGCAAGGGGGATAAGCCACCTTTCCACTTTAGAGGATATTTAACACTGGAGCTGACTGTTTGTAGAATTTTCACCACAACCTGTCTCTTTGAACCTATTAAATAATAATCTGAGTGAGGATGGTACAGCCTTGTCTGAGGTGTAGGACAGGTGGATGAATTAAGCCTTAGCTCTGAAATTTACCTGTCTGCACCTACTCCAAGGTGACAGGAAGGGGCTTGGGGGGTTCTTGAATCCCATTTTCTGCTGAGGGTGCAGGAGGAGAGGACCACAGTGCCTTTGGAGGTCAAAAGGTGCATGCCTAAGAGCTGCCTTGAGACCATTTCCAGTCCTACTTCCTGTAAAGTTTTGCCTGGTTCAGTGACTTCTGGAAAGTCAGACTCTGTCATCAAACTTTTAACTTTTCTAGATGTTTTTGATATAGATATAGAACATACCAAAGCCAGATATTTCAGTCTGATGTCTGTGTACCAAAAGCTGAGGTCTAGACTCAAATCAAGTGAACTTGTTTTTTAGTTTTGTACAAATTTCAGTTCAGAAATCCTGACTTCTAATTTCCACTGAAGCGCTTTTTGGTCTCGTGTTGATCTTTTAAATGATCTTGGCTGGTTAAAGAATCACAATAATATGCAGCTATTTTATTCTCAGGGATGTTAATTAATACTGGGTGGGATATGTTTGAATGAGACAATTATTATGAGTTTTTATTGTTGCTAATGGAAAATGTGTGTAGCAATCAACAGTCCATCTGAAGAAGACAAAACCAATGTAATTGCTTTGGCCCATGGTACAAACAAATGTAGACTGGAACAGTCCTTTAAGTCAGAGTGCATTTTCTTTTATTAGCTTTGCAGTGATTGTGTTATCACCAGGGACTCCAACCCGTGTTCTCCTTTGCAATAAAATGAATGCAAGCACAAGTTTGGCTTAGAGAGAGCATTACTTTCACTTTCCCCTCTCTCTTTAAATGCCAGGGATTTAAAATAGGATGTGTACAAAGTACTGAAGCCACTACCTGTCACCTGAATTGAATGTATTTGGGGTTATGCCTGCCAAAGGTGAGCTGTTTGCTTCCAATTTTTATCTGACAACCAGTTATACCAAACTCATCCACAATCAAAAAAAAATTAAAAAAAAAAAAACCCAAAAATTTTAAAAAATCATTGGTGTCAGAGCCTTCTGAGCCAGGTGGCTATACCAACAGATTTGGTTTTTGTATAAAATCCTTTAGCAAATAATAGTCTCAGTTTGGGTAAAAGCCCCAGTGAGGTGACATTTGGGTTTCAGGAATTCACAGTGTCATGTCTGACATGGCAGACACAGAAACACAGCCATGCAAATACTCAATACTGTAATTTGGGATGTATTTATACATACTCAATGCACTTTTAACACACTCCCCTCATCAATGACATTTAATCAACCAGCTAAAATCTGTGCAGTGTGGCAGATGCAGTTGCCTGACCCCTCACCATGAGGTCTCCCTGTACTCACACAGCTCATTTCCATGCATATCAAAAGTTTTCTCACTGTTTGAAAGAAAATTAATTTAATTGACTTACGTGAGGAATATGTCAGTTTATTTCCCGAAGAATTTTTATTTATACTGAGAAATATAAGTGGAAGACTGAACATTTATCACCCTGAATACCCAGATTTGAGATGTTTTCAGACACATCAGCCATCTGGTATTTCAATAAATCCATCTTTTGTTTCAATCAGACAGAGCCCTACTAAGACATTTAATAAATAATTCACATTTTGTCATCTTGGTTAACATTTCCCTAGGCCATGCATATGCTGTAATATTTTTCCTAACTGATGATTATGAAATTCAGGTATTTGCAGTATAAAAGTGTTATACACTTTAAAGGAAAGGTATAATGAATAACTATAGAAAAGTTAAATGCTTCCAGGTAAATCAATCAGCAAATCTATACTTTCCCTATGCCTCTCATTAAACATTTGCAGAGGAAGCTGTGAAACTTTTTTTTATGTTTCTTATTTATTTTATAGCACAATAAAAATAATATTTTTTCAGTGAGTATTTGAAACCCTAGCCATTAATTTCCAGAAAAAAAAAAACAAACCAAAAACAACCTGTCCAAAATGGCTGGGTAAAAAGGATGTGCTTCACAGGAAACCACTGAAAATAGTCCCTACTCTCCAAAAACCCATGAAAACACTTTTTTTTTTGAGTATACAAATACACTGCTAATTACACACCTTCTGCTCAAGGGTTAAATGAAGAAATAGCTGTGATTAAGGGAGAACTGTAAAGTTTTCTGTATTTAACAGCATTAGTTCAGGTGCATGGCACTGGTAGCTGTGGATGTCATTGTCTTTTGTGACTCTTTTATTCACCCTGACTCCACCCTGTGCCATCCCCATGCAAATGGAACCCAATGAAATAATCTGCAGGCCCTCATCAGTGGTGCCATCACAACCAAAATACCCATTTTTCTCTTTGCTTTACCTTGTCCTTCTTCTGCTTTTCATCCTGGTATATTTTCCAGTGCTCCCCATCGTTGCTGTAAGCCAGCTTGTAGGACCCCACGAACTGGACGTGCCCAAAATCTTTAGCTCCTTGGGTGATTATCCCAGTGATCTTCGTAGGGATCAGCAGGTCAATCTGAACAGAACAGTTTGAAATTAAAAAAAAAAAAAAAAACCACAACCAACCAACCAACCAACCAACCAACCAACCAGTCAACCAACTAACCAACCAACTAACTAACCAACCAACCAACCAACCAACCAGTCAACCAACCAACCAACCAACCAACCAACTAACCAACCAACCAACTAACCAACCAATCAACTAACCAACCAACCAACTAACCAACTAACCAACCAACCAACCAACCAACCAACCAACCAACCAACCAACCAACTAACCAACCAACCAACCAACCAGTCAACCAACTAACCAACCAACCAACCAACCAACCAACCAACCAACCAACCAAACAACCAACCAACCAACCACAACAACAACAACAACAAAACCCAACAAAACCACAAACCACAAAAAAACCCCAGAAAATCCCCAAACAAAAAAGAAACCCCAACAAGCAAAAAAAACCAAAAAACCCCACAAAAACCCAATACAAATTTATAAAGGCCATCACCCCCCCACAAAAAAAATCAATAAAAACAAAACAAAAAACAAAACAAAACTAAACAAAAAAAAAAAAAACCAGAAAAAACCCCCAAAAACCAACAAAAAACCCCAAAAAACAAACAAACAAAAAACCCCAAACAAACAAACAAACAAAAAAACCAAAACCAAAATCAGAGGAGAACATAATTAGAAAACTTTCTGTTTCCAGTCTGGCTTTACAACACACCAAAGAAAAAGGGGCAGTTTTGGTTCTCCCACTGTGTGCTGACACCATGCATAATAATTTGCTTCTCCAAGCTCTAAGTCAATCTTTATTTGACTGTATTTTACCTTTATTTTCCTTTTTTCTTTTTTACCTTTTATTTTACCTATTTTTTTTTTTACCTAAATTTCCCTATTATTATTTTTTTAAATTTACCTTTATTTTCCTTTTGTTAATTTTTTTTTTCTGATACCACCTTATGGCACAACATGGAATAATCTCACACCTTTCTCCATGGTTCTGAGTATCACACATGGCCCCCCAAAAACCCAGTTAATTTACAATGGGAATGATCTGCAGCTAAAAAAATATTCCCATGTCCTCCTAATAATCAGAATACATGGCTGATTCCCCAAGTGTCTTTCAATTTCCTTCTCAGTTCATGAGCCATTGCTTTAGTAAGGCTCTTAAAACAAGATCTTTAAGCTATCATTCTTCTTTTCCTCCTGAAATTTCTTCTCTCTTTACACCTTTCTTTCTTTTTCTACCTGAAAAGCTCAACGTTTCTCATTTATTGATTTTTTTAAAAAGTTTTTATTTAATAATCTTAGTACAATGCTTTTTAAAAATGCAAGGCAGGAGTCTTATAGCCTAATAAAATCTGAGTTTTCCAGTGGTTTCCACGTGAGTCAGCGTGTCTGTGATCAGTTCTTTGTGAACCAGAACCCAGCACTGAATGTACCAGATTTGGGCCAGATGCCTTGGATTAAAATTGCCAAGAAAGAGAATGCAATAGCAAAAGTAAATTGACCTAATAATGTTATTTCAGAGGCAGAATGAAGGAGTTGAACTTCCTATCAAAACTTATATTTTCTTGAAATTTGAGAGTATAACTGAGGTTTCGTTCTGTGTCCTCCAGCAATGTGGCGAGCCAGTAAAAAAGGAATAAAAGAAAAGGTGGATTTATTTCAAACAGTAAATGGCTGTGAAGCAGTCGGCATTTTTAAAATTGTCCCTTAAATCAGGCAAGAGAGACTCAGAGTAAAAATATTACAGAGAAGTGAGAGGAGTGCTGAACTCCACGAGCAGGTTGATTGACATGTTTTTACAGAAGAAAAAAAAGAAATTGGAAAGTGAAGAAATAAAGAATCTCTGGCTGATGAAATGCTGATGATCCAGTGCTGGATTTTTAGGAAGCTGAGGACCCCTGAGCAAACTCATATTGGATGGAATGTGGGGCTGGGGAGAAGAGCAGATGTGCTGTGGAGCATAAGAAATAAATAATTAGAAGAGAAACAGAAACAAACGAGCTTGAGAAGTCTGCTGGTCCTGGACAGAGCCTTTGAAAAATGTAAATTGGGGTTTGGGTTTGTGTGCCAGGCCAGGCTGGACAGGGATTGGAGCACCCTGGGATGGTGAGAGGTGTTCCTGCCACGGCAGGGGTGGCACTG
Source organism: Serinus canaria (assembly GCF_022539315.1). Taxonomy (NCBI): domain Eukaryota; kingdom Metazoa; phylum Chordata; class Aves; order Passeriformes; family Fringillidae; genus Serinus; species Serinus canaria. Next base: position 9,966,652 of record NC_066343.1, read on the forward strand.
GATGGGATTTAAGGTCCCTCCCAACCCTTCAGACCATCCTGGGATTCTGTGACAACAGAAAGAAGAAAACAACAGAAAAGTGCAAGAGTACATTATTTATATGAATAGAAGAGGGAAAATTCACTGCTTGGAGCAGCCAAACAAAGGAAGCCTGGAGATCCCAACATTGGAGCACAGAGCAGCGAATACAAGTAGTAAATCCTTTTAAGGAAAGGAATGACTTAAAATCTTCAATACTGACATGCCAAAACAGTAAGGGGAAATGCCAGGGTCTGTATATGGCTCAAGAATTTTGGTGTTCCCAGAGCAAACTAATTTATTGCCATCATTTATTGCCAGTGGCAATGTTGAGGCACCCCAAGATATGAAGGAAGTGTCCCTGGGAGGCAAAACTGTTTTCCCTTTGTTCAACGGGGAGAGAGAGGGACTCAATCAGAGCAGGATCCCACTTTGGAAGCTTTCATGGATGGCTTGAAGGGACTTTTCTCTTCTGCAAGGAGTGCAGGGTTCCACAGCCTAAGTGGGCCCCTGGGAAATGAGCACTGCTAATTAGTGTAACTCTTTCATGAATTAATAAACACCAGGTCTCCAGACCTTGCTTCCAAATATTTTGGAGTCCAAATGAATAGTCTGTTTTTCTAAACAGACTGATCTGGTAAGGAATCACTAATTGGTCCACACTTTCGGGCAGCTTTTGAACTAAACATTTCAGAGTCAACCTAAGATTCTCTTTAAAAATAATTTTGACATTAGCATTTTACAAGTGTAACCTCTTTTTAGCAGAGAATGCTTCTTATACTAAAAGTCAATGTCTCTCCTGTTAGCTTGAAAAAATGCCTCCACAAAACCAGTTGTTTATTTTTAAAATATTGAAAGTGAGCTGAGAGGATTTCACAAATATTTAACATGGCCATGACACTCAGGGTACTCCTCATTGAAATTCAGAACAGGGAGAAGAAAAATTTCTCATTAAGATTCAGGGGATTCCAAAGGTAGAATCACAATAAATCTTTATTATCGCATACATCCAGTGTGAATAAAAATGTCGTGGTAATGATTGTTTTGTGCTTACAGGACATATCCAGTGGCCTTGCACTCTTGTTCAGAAAATGATGTGGGAAGCTGGAAGGTAATTTGGCTTTGCTCAGTTTTTTTTTCAACAGGACTTTTAAAGTACTGTGTAAAATATGTGTGTGTGGGCTTTTAAAAAAAAAAAAAAAAAAACAAACATGAAAAAAGAAAAAATGAATATAGAGACTCTCTTCTTAGGTCTTGACAATATAGACAACACATATTGCTGGAGATGAAGGAAAAGAATGCAGGGTATAGAACCAGCATTTCCACCTCATATTTTAGCATCTTATTTACTTATTTATTCATAAGCAGATGAGAAGTCTTCAGGCAAAAAAGATCATTATTTAAAATAAAGAAATACAGCTTTTACTTTGCAGCCTCGTTACCTTCTACCTTGCTTTCCATTATTTGTATTGAAACTACTGTACAGCAGAAAGTAGAGGAGAATTTACACCACCTTCTAGGTAAAACATCTGCACTAAAATAGCTTAAATGAAAGTCATAACTTCCCATCAGGACACGGAACACTTTTATTCAGTTAGTGCAGTTTGCAAGTAACAGGCAATCAAACAAATTACCGGGGAGAGAAGTTGAATTAAGACACAACCAGTGTGTATCATTCAAAGCTGAATGTGATTAACAGGATTAGAATGTGACTCTGGCTTTTTCAGTGCAGCAGAATTTAGAAGGAGGTAGAGGCAATTAGTCTGCAACTGAGAGGATCATTAGCTGGTTACAAGGAGAACCATGGTCTACAGTTAATGCACATTTCTACAAGCAGCTGATCAAAAGGCAGTTTAGCATCCTGTGTCTGAAAGAAGCCTCTTGGGCCGTAACTATTCCCTTTTCCCACCTTGTTTCAGATGTTACAGACAAATTCAGGGTGGTATGGAGGAGAATTAATTCAAGGAGAGCACAGAGATGAATGCACCTGAGTGTGGAGCATTTCTAAGGGAGCATTTGAATGGATGTGCAGCACGAGCTTGGGGTGTTGGTGTGCAGTTCATGGGATGATCACCAGAGATTCCTGGCAACCTCAGCCATCCTCTGGCTCTCCAACACACAGCAAAACCCAGCCATTCTGCCCAAAATCCCAGATACTGGAAAACAGGCACATTTATTCAGCATTGAAACTGACGGAATCCGCAGGGGAGCAGGAGCTGACCTGCACCACTGACACCACGGAGTAGGGTGTTTGCACAGCTGTGCTGCAGGGCTTCCCCTTCCAGATACCCCAGGCCAGCTTTGGCAGCACATCTTTTGGCTTCATTTGACCTGAAGGGATCCCATGGTTTGTGAGGATGGCCCACCATGTGAACCGGTGCATGAGAAGTGAAGGTGTCTCTAAAAATAACACACTCCTCATCAACCTGGCAAAGGAGGAGGAAGAACCCCCAGGATGCAGGGAATGCCAGGCTCTGTTTCACTCCGAAGATGATGGTGAAATGCCTCACTGAGACTTTCAGCTGTTCATCATTTCAGGAGTATTTAAAAGGTTCAGTTAAGTCCTGTCTTTGTACAGACATTGTGGTTCTGTTCCCAGTAGAGCCAATCCTATGTTCAGCTTTTCTTGTAATTTTTGACATGCCATTTTCCCCCACAGATATTATTTTATTTACCTTTATGATCCTGTAGGGTGTATTGTTTTGTTTGCTTTTTTATCACTCATCCCATGACCCTGATGAATGCTGGGCAATCTCAATCCACTTGGCAAATACAAAATCACTGGGATCAGAAATAAAAACCTGGATCCAATGTGTATGACAACTGGAGGGAGGCACTGTCAAGTTGGGGACAGTTCTGAACCTTTAGGGGGCTGAAAAAAGAAGGCCACAATTGTCTTCAGCTACTAATTCACCAAAGTGCAGACCTGCCTGGTAAATATCCTGATATCACAATGAGGCCTCAGATTATTTTTGGATGTGCAAGATAATGTCTGGAACTCGTGGTTGGACACCAAACCCCACCAATGTGCTTTCCAAGTAAATAAATGAAGAACAAGTAACTTGTCCTAAGCAGGCTATTTACTCTTCATTGAAGACCTCAGGATTGCCTTGATTTTTCCAGGGTGAGCTGGCACAGTCCGAGCTGTTACCTGTACCCTAAGAAAAGGAGGGACAGGATTGCAGTGTCCACAGCAAAAAGGCAGGAATGCAGCTCTCCTCATCTCATTGCATCAGAGGAAGGTGCTTTACACTCTCCTCCATGCCCAAAATCTGGATTAATGAAATTAATCCGGAAAATAAATGCTGGTACAGTATGCTTGCTGCAGATGTGCAACATCTGTATATTTCTAAAAACATCTCACCAGCAGCTCTGCTCTGCAAACTGAAACTCAGCATTTCAGGCTTTTTTTTTTTTTTCCCCTAAAGGCTTATATTAAACCCACAAAAAAACCCAAACCAACCCCAAACTATAATCCATCATGACCAATTGGATCTAAAAACTGTTATGGGGAAAAAACCAACTGAGAACTAGATGCTCTCTGTGGAGAAATCTAATTTGCATCACAGCATCATCCAAACCAGAGAGGTTTTATTGTGTAGTCTATTAAACATGTATTATTAGGGTAAATAGCTAATAATATCACCTGAAAAAAAATAAAGTAATTTATGACAGAAAATGAATTGCTTTAGAAGAAGCCATAATAACTTAATAGAAAGCAGCATTTTTCACCATTTTGATCAATATTCCACTATATGGGATTTTCATGCTTCCGAAGCAAAACAAAATGAAATAAAATAAAATTTAAAATTTTTTCATTTAATTGGGTATGTATTAACAATGCCAGCTGTCATATGTTTAAAATTAAACTTATTCTCAAACCTAGGTGGAGATGGGTTGCTTTCAAATAAAATTAGACAGGAGACTCACTCTTTTTATCCTTTAAGAATGTGGATTTTTTTTTTTTTTTGCTGGCTTCTTTTTTGCTTAAGCTTAGACCTTCAACATGATTTTAACCCTGTGTTACTATATTTTTGATGGCTGTAGTCCTCTAGGCTAAGATAATAAATACTGGTCTTATTTTCTTATTGCTCTTAATTGCTTTTCCCTCTGAATGACTTTATGGCTGCAGTAACTGCACTGAAGAAGCAGGTTAGCAAGAATTCCATGTACCATCAGCTGTCTCCAGTACAATTTAAAACTGAGAAATTAGAGGGTGAAGCCTGTTCTTTGTAATCTCCATGGGCCATCAAAAATACCTCTCAGGCCATTATGTTGAAAATTTTGGAGTGAAACCCACAACCAGGCTGAAAACTCACTTTATTTCCACCAGCAACTTCTTAAGTAGCCATTGCTTCTTAAAAAGTTCAGATGGTGTGAATCCTTCCCTATTTACAAACTTAATATTCCCTCTAATATAGCTATTACTGGAAAAGGGGGAAGAAACCAAGCTAAGTTACTGTAATATTTTTTTGGCATTTCAGTAAAAATTCACATAAAACAGGTGTATATGATCAATTATTTGGACATTTTCAGAGCAGTATCTATTTATTGCAGACCAGCTTTTCATAGCTACAATTTACTGAGCCGTGAATAATCTCATTTCATTGGTATTTCAAAAATTAGGTATTAAAAAAAAAAAAAAGGAAGAAAAAAAAAAAGAAGGAAAAAAAGGAGAAGGAAATGGGTCCTTTAAGGCAGATGATGTGCTGTGGTTGTATCAGCACCTTGGTAAATCCTGTGCCCACAGCACACACGAGGTAGTGCTGTTTTCCTCCTGATCCTGCAAGCCAGAAGGAATTCCACATTCTGCATAACTCTCACAACCCATCAGGGAGCACTGGCAAGGGAAATGTCAGCACCAGGTATTTTAAGGTCTGAAGTAAAAGGAAATGCAGAGTTTTGAGACGATAACATCAGTGGTGATTAAATCCATAACCTTTTCTCCTGCCAGTGGGTATTTCACATCTGTGCGTGGGATATTCTCGCTGTAATCGCGATTAGAGGCTTTTTGAAGAGATGACACAGTTGGCTGAATTACTTACCAACAGTCAAGGAACCACTAATAAAACGTCTGTCTCTCTGCTGTGGGACACTCAGAGCCCATCAGCCCTTGAGGATGCCAGGATATTTAAAGATAGCCCATTAAATTACCAGTGATTAAGCAGGCTTAGACATCTGGTGGAACTCAGAGAAGCCTTTGAGCTGCTTTAGTGCACTCCAAGAGCTGATAAAAATCTGGGGCACTGTCCTGTGTGAGGTCAATCACTTGGAATTCTTGTAGGAAAGCCAAGGGCAGAACAAAAATTAGCCATTAAAATAAAGCAGAGAGAATAAAAATATGAATGTGGTCGTGACAGAGCACGGTGGCTGTGTGTTATGCTGCTTTTCTGTGAAGCTCCTCAGCTGAGCACTGCTGCCAGCAGTCCCAGCACCTATTTATGGACAGAAATAGGCAAGGAAATGAGAAAAGAAATTCCATTTACGTTCAGTGCTTTACACAATTGCCAAGAAGGCAAAAATTGCAAAAAAAAATTTCATCATCCTGTATGATAATAAGAAGTAGCTTTATTTCTGGAAGACGTAATCTGAAGTAGTTCTTGCTGAACTTACAAGAATGATTGTGAGAACTTTTGATCAAATTTGCTGCCTATGACTAGGGGTGAAAATATAGCACAGAGAAGAACAATTACACAGTTAAAAAAACCCTAAAATATTGACTATTTGCATTTCTGCTTGTCTTAACTTCGAAATAAAGAACAAATCATGTTGAGATGATAAGATTGTTCCACTCTCTTCAGATATAGAGAAGAGTAAGACAGGAATTCTGTTGCCTCTTTTTATTTTGTTAAAATATATCTCAAGTTGATAAGGAAATGCATCAGAAAGAATTTCTGCATGCCAGTGTTTTTTCCCAGTGGAGATTCCTTAGTTTGCTGTTAAAAAGCATTGCTGGGAATCTCAGGTGCTGGAGCGGGTTAATAATATAGCAGCAAAATACAGATAAGAAAATGTGAAATATAAGCAGAGGAAGAAGGGTGTATTTAACCATGAATTTCAGAACAGCACTTGATAGAAAAGTGAGCTCTGGGTAAATTTACATGTCACAGCAACACTTGCAGAGGTAGCCAGGACAAATATGGGTGTCTTTGCTTGCATTTTTCTTGGGTTTTTTGGTGCATTAGGGGTTTTAAATGGAAATCAAAGGCTGGTGTTGCAACACCTGGGAAGACAAAAACTCTTCCCTGAAATGAAATATCACAACTTCTCCTTGGCTTTCAGTAGAGAGGATGAGACAACAGCTCTTATGGCAGGACTGATAAATATCTTTCCAAAAAGTACTGGGATCATAATCTACACACAAGCAGCTCATTTTGTTTTTAAAATGAAAATTAATGGGGGTAATATGGAAGTTCATTATTTACCTGGTTGCTTTTTTTTTTTTTTTCCCCTCGGGTAATTAATAATGTTGCAAATATTTTCTGGAGCACATAAAAATGTCTCAATAATGTATGAATATCTGGGCTACAGATCGATGAGCAGAGTGAAGATAAGCTTGCACACCAGATACTGCAAAGTGACTAATAATTAATATAGCTATTGAACTGTTGAAACACTAACAAAAACCTGCCTGTAAGCAAAGCTAAGTCTGCCTAGAAGATAAGTGGGGTTAAGTCTGGAAGATTCTCCTTGTGTTTAAAAGCTCTGACTGCATAATTCTTATTTTTGTAGGAGATGTAGCCAAGACAGCATCACTCAACCATTGTATCTAAGAATGACTTTGCCCATCTGTCAGCAGGGATTATTATGCATAACCTGTTCCATACAGCTATGCTGCTGTAGCTATACACTAAAAATGACAAAATTCTGATACTAGATTTTGAAAACAACAGCCAGCTGGGTTGGTTTTAAATTTGTTTTGTTGGTTTTTTTTTTTTTTTTTTTTTTTTTTTTTTTTTTTTTTTTTTTTTTTTTTGGTTTGGTTTTTTTTGTTTGTTTGGGGTTTTTTTTTAATTTTTTAATTTCTTTTTTGTGTGTGTGTGTGCTGTCCTCTGAAATGTTAAGGCACGTTTTTTTTTTTTTTTTTCCCAGTGATACACTGTTAATAACCAGCACAAAAATATAAAATGGGTGCCCTATATTGCAGAAAACAGCTTTGGCTGTTTTAGCCAGAGAAGTATTTTTCCAGGTTTACAGGAGAAATCAGATTTCTCTTCCCCTTTAGACTGAATGTCTTGTCACTTCAAGGCAATAATCTCATAATATACTTTCTTGAATGCAATTAGAATGTCTATTAATCTTCATTCTGCAGGACACAGGAAAGATTATCTGCTATTAGTCAAAAGGACACCCTGGAGCCCCTACTGCAGAGCTTGGCAAACAGACCTCTGGTCAAAGCAAGCCTGGGCTCCTGGCAGGACAGACAGACCCAACCCTGGGACTCAGCTTTGATCTGGATTTATTTCCTTGGCTTTGCCAACCCCCCACGGCTGATTCTGGGGATTGATGCTCTGCTGAAAGCCTTGCCCAGGAAGAAAGGTGTGTCTAACCATGAGTTTCAGAATGGCACTTGATAGAAAAGTGAGCTCTGGGGAAGTTAATGTGTTACCTCGTTCTCAGGGGTCCCAGGATGAGGGAAGAGACGAGAAGGTTGACTCCATGTATCAGAAGGCTGATTTATTATTATATGATAGATAATATATTAAAACTATACTAAAAGAATAGAAGAAAGGATTTCATCAGAAGGCTGAGCTAAGAATAGAAAAGGAATGAATAACAAAGTCTTGTCTCTGACCGAGACCGTCTGGAAGGGTGATCTGTGATTGGCCCTTAATTGGAAACAGCCTGATGAGGCCAATCCCAAATCCACCTGGTGCATTCCACAGCAGCAGATAAGAATTGTTTACTGTTTGTTCCCGAGGCCTCTCAGCTTCTCAGGAGGGGAAAAATCCTAAGGAAAGGATTTTTCATAAAACATGTCGGTGACATTAATGTGTCACAGCAACGCTTGCAGAGGCAGGCAGGAGAAATGTGGGTGTCTTTGCTTGCATTTTTCTTGGGGTTTTTGGCGCATTGTGGGTTTTAAATGGAAAACAAAAGTTGGTGATACCACACCTGGGAAGACAAAAACTCTTCCCTACAAGTGAAATATCACAACTTCTTGGCTTTCAGCAGAGAGGGTGAGACAACAGCCCTTATGGCAGGACTGATAAATAAATTTGTAAAAAAGTGATGTAAAAAACCCATAAATGGGCTCATCCAATGCACAGGCAGCTCTTTTTGTTTATGAAATGAAAAGTAATGGTGGTAGTATGGAAGTTCATTATTTACCTGGTTGTTGTTTTTTGTTTGTTTAGGCCTTGAGCTAGGTGGGGAAATATTTTCATGTTCCCCAATGTTAAAAAAATAAATAAGCAAATCCCTATCTCCTGTCAGAACTGAAAAAAACCCTCAAAAATGCAACCAACCAGCCAAACAAAAACCAACAAAACCAACTAAGTCCTCCCAAAACAAGCAAGCAAACACACCCAGACATAAAAAAACCCGTAAATATTATGAGATAAAAAGTGAAGTATTTTGCTTTTGAAGGAGCAGATCTACATCTTGTCCATTAGGTCTGCTTGTTTCAGGCTCACTTTTGGTTCCAGGTGTTGAAAAGTGGGGCCATGAGAATGGACTTCCAAATTCCAGAGAAAAGTAACAACTGAGTAACTTCTACCATTTTTAACATATATGTATTCAGTTCTTAAGCCTACATAATGGAAGTTCCACAAAAACTGATCGATTGGGATGAGTCATAAAAATTTTCAACAAGAAACTTGGAATAAATCAACTTTCAAACCGTTTAAACCCAAATTTTCAACTAGAACGCACAGACATAGCAGCAGCCAATTCAAAATGCCTTACATTAAATTAAATATTAACTAAAGCTTGTCTGCAACCAGACCTTTTGTATGCAGAAGTGTTAAAAAAATTGATTTGTCCCTGCAATGTGAATGTCACTTTTCATGTAATTAAAAGGTTGGTCCTTTTAATAGTGGAATGAATTTCTATAGAAGAGATTTCAAAATTATAGATGAAGTTCTTTCATTTTCAGAAGAACAGGCCTGAAAGTTGAAATATGAATGCCAAGAGTAAAAATATGACTGTCAAAATATTTTAAATTTAGCAGCAAATGTGAAAATGCTGGATTTTCACCTAGATGTTGTCCATGACTTTTCATATAAATAAGAAAAGCACCTCAATTGCAACATTTTTTTAAATTAAAAATGACAGCTATTCCATCCTTTGTACTGTTAAATAATTAATCAAAAGAGCTCTGATTTTTTACTGCATAAGCAACAGGGTCAATCAATGCAGACAAACCATTTACTAGACTTATTTGTACTCTTCTATGTTTGAAAGAGAAATTTACACATGAGACTGGAGGTGAACATGGAGTGTGGTAGTTGAAGTTTTGTCTATTTTGGAATTAATGCTTCAGCAGAGACATCTTCCTTATGGAAATCACAAAATTTCTGGGAATGACCCCTAAAACTCCTATCCACACTCAACACTAACATTTTTTTAAAAATATTTTTTCTGCATATTTTTACAATTTATTCACTGTTTGCACCCTAACCCAGGTGGAAGCATGAAAAGAATGCAGAGACATAAATAACACCAAATATACCCATCTCAGGCTTCCATTCAACATAGAGCAGAGTCTTTACATTTTTTTAAATAAAGCTAAGAAAATTAGGATCTGGCTTGACTGAGGCTGAAAAAAATTCTCAAAAGTGATGGTAACCCTAAAAAGAACAAGGAATTAACCACTTCCTGGGTTATAGAAAAAAAAAGAAAAAAAGGAAAAGAAAAAAAAAGAAAAAAAAAAGAAAAAAAAAAGAAAAGAAGAGAAAGAAAGAAGAAAGAAAGAAGAAAGAAAGAAAGAAAGAAAGAAAGAAAGAAAGAAAGAAGAAAGAAAGAAAGAAGAAGAAAGAAAGAAGAAAGAAAAGGAAAGAAGAAAAAGAAAGAGGTTGTGTTTTTCTCAACTCAAAAACCTTGACTAGGTTGTTACACATAAAATTTCCATAAGCCCTCCTGGAACACACAGAATGGACTCAATGACTGTTAAAGGCCTAATCTTTCAGTGGAGATTTAAAATCCTGTTATGAATAGGTTAAAAGTATTAAATAATACCACTAGTTCCCTTATAAATATTTATACACAGTTTCCCAGCATCATACTTGCTGCTTTCTGCAATTGACTTAATAAAGATTTAGATAGAAACAAATTATAGGCCATTTTCTTGCTGAGCAAGTTAGTAAAAATGTTTATTTTTAAACATATATTCCAAAATTCACTAGGAGTACTTAGGCCACGATTAATTGCAACCAATATTTTTGAAAAAGACAAAAATAAGAGGGTTTTCTTGAACCAAGCACAAAGCAAGAGAGAAATATACAGCTATGGTTGGCAAAGTGTAAAACATCCTCTCAAAACCATAACTGTTTCTTACAGCCAACAAGGCTGGATCCCAAAGAAAGTAATATCTAAAAGAAAAATATTTCCAAATTCTATATTTGCATATACCCACACAACCCCTGCTGACATCTGGTCCAGCTAACAAAGAAGAGCACAGAGAGGGAACTCTGCTCTGCCATGAAGCAGCACAGAGATAGGAGGTGATAAATTATTAACAAAGTAGAAATCTTAAAAAGTATTGAACGCCAGCACACAGAGAAGTCTGTGAAATCACAGCATAAGAAACCTGAAAAGAACATATTTTCAGCTCTGGGCAATGCGTTTTCCTTGTAGATCCATCAGTTATTTCTTGCCTATTTTTTTTGTTTTGTTCTGTTTTGCTTTGTTTTTCCCTTGTGCTCCTTTCACAAAGATTAATCTTTTAAACAGCTCCTGCAGCCCTTGCTCTGTCAGGTGGGTATAAGTCTGGTTTACCAAAACCCAGTGTTTACCATCAGAGTGGCTGCACTCTTTTGGAAAGCAAATTTCACAGTCAGCCACAATTTTGAAACCCAGAATTTTTCAGTCAACTTTGGGCACGTGGGAGGTGACACATCCACTGTCTTACTGCGGGGGTTAAAAAATTGTTTTAGGTGTATAAATCAGAGAAATAAACTGGACCATCTACCAATTGCATGTTGCAGCAAAAATTCTATATAAAAACCACGTGTCAATGAAAATTAACTTCCACCAGAAAGGAAGGAAATACATTGTAAGGCAGACAGAAATAAAATATCTTTGCCTTTTTTTTTTTTTTTTTTTTTTTTTTTGGCAGATGCATTTTCCATCAAGAATTCAAATAGAAAGTTATATTTTCTCCACTGCCTGTAACTAGGTGTCTCTCACTCATGCACTGCAGATCCATGGAGTGGACTGTTCCCTAAGGATTTGCTCTGCAGGCAGCTGAAAATAGACCCCTGTTACTATAACACAAATCAGCAGTAATTTGTGTCTGGCAGCAGATTATTGTGCTTATGTCAGGCGACTCAGTGAAAGTCTTTGCTGTGGTATCTGATGGCAAAAATGTTTGCTTTTCTCTTAAAAAACTGCACAAAAACCAACAAAACAAAACATGGGGAATAATAGAAAATTTATATATTTTGAGCAACATCATCTTAAATATTTTTCCTCACCAACTGATTCCCAGCAAATCTTTGCAGAAATGCCTTGCCTTTAACCACCTGCCCAGGGTACATCCATGGGGAATAAAACTGCTGTGTTTTCCCCAGATGTCACCTTAAACTAACCAGACTTCAAGGCTCTGTGGTAGTGAGTGAGAATATTCTGCTCAGAGCCAGCCCTGCACTGCATTTCATCTGGGATTAAAGAGCCTTCATTTTAGCCAAAAAGGGATTATTAACCTCCTGAACAAGTACCAGGGTAGTTACTCCCACAGGCTCCAGAAAAAAACAAAAACCAAAACCCAAACTTGGCTTTAGGCATATGGCCTAGGCATCAGAGATCCTGAGTTCACAGGGAGTAACAAGCTCAGTGAACTTGACCTTTTTCCATCACAGGTCTCACCCCAAGGCACAGATCACCCCCCAAGGCTTCTGGAGGAGCTATTCCAGTTATTTTATTCCGTTTCTTTAAGCTGCAAAGCCACTCATGAGGCAGAGGAAGCTTTCCCTGCAGATGCTTTTGGTTTTACAGCAGGGCAGGTTTATATTGGGTATGAGGATAAATTTCTTCACTAAAAGAGGTGCTCTGGTGGATCCCCCAGCCCTGGAGAGATTTAAAAGCCATGTGGATGTGACTCTTGGGGACATGGGCCAGTGGTGGCCTTGGCAGTGCTGGGGGTCAGTGGGACTCAGCAATCTTAGAGCTCTTTTCCAACCTGAGTGATTCCCTGATTCTTTAAACACTTGGTTTAGAAATACCTTGTGCCTCTCCATGGAAAATGGTCCATATTTTTAAGAGCAACAGGGCAGAATGAGAAAAAAAAAAATCTACAAAAAGCATTGATTTTCTTAGTAGAAAGCAGGTAGCTTGCTCACAGCAGTGGGCTTACATGTTGCACTGTGGCTCAAGTCAATAATTCCTAAATTCACAACAAACAGAGGCAGGACAGTATTTTACCTGTATTTCCAGAATTACAAATGCAATCAGGCTGTGTGGATGCTGATATTATCTTTTACATTAATTTATTTTAGAGGTGATGATCATATGATGGCTGCAAATTTTGAACTTTGGTTTGAAAGAGATACTTGGAGGGCAGGAAAGGGACTTTTTGAAAGGATCAGTTGTGCCGGGGGGGAATGATTTTCCACTGTCAGAGGGCTGGCTGGGATCTTGGCAATGAGGAATTGTTCCCTGGCAGGGTGGGCAGGCCCTGGCACAGGGTGCCCAGAGCAGCTGGGGCTGCCCCTGGATCCCTGGCAGTGCCCAAGGCCAGGCTGGACACTGGGATAGCAGAAGGTGTCCCTGCCATGGCAGGGGTAGCTCTGGATGGGCTAAAGCATTCTATGATTCCATTATTCTGTGTCCTGCTGGTACACAGGAGCATAAATATCAGAGGCTAAATCAGAGACCAGCATTCATGCTTTTAAATTTATCCTTCCTGCATTCCTTACTTCCATTTTTTAATTTCACATTCATCTGCCATAGAGGACCGTCAAGAAAAAGCAGATGCATTTTGCTTGTCCAACCAACACATGTTTGAAATGGATGGGTTTTTTTGTTGGTTTTTTTTTTTTTTTTTTTTTTTTTTTTTTGGAAATGAAGCAACAACAACAACGACAACAAAAAACCAACAAACCACATAATCCCTTCCATTTTCCTGGGACACTTCACAGAGAGCCCCACTGGCTGGGGTGGCAGTGAAATTATCTGCAAGCAGCAGCCTGGATATATTTTGATTGCCTGGGAGCCAGCTGGAGTCTTAACACCTGCAGGATCATGAAAGAGCTTTCATTTCAGCACTTTGTAGGCTGGGTCCAGCTCTGGACAGCTCTGAGTGGGAGGAGAACCCTGTGGAGATTCTTTAAGTGGCTGCAGGGTGAAACATCACAGGTTTGCAAGGTACCAAGGAACACAATGCACCCCTGGTGCTACACAAATTGTTCATGCAGGGTGGATGGAAAACCCAGGCAGAAATTCTTGCACAGTTTCAAAAGAGAAATGCAGATTTGAATGAGGGAACTCTTTCAGTACATTTGGAGGGTCCTCCTTTGTGTTCTGGAAGTCCTTCGTGGTCAAAGAAATGTTACTTTGTTATAGAAATACTCACGTTTATTTCTAATCTGTATCATCTATCTCTGTCTCTGTTTCTCTCTCTACTTTTACCTCTATGTCTGTCTCTATTTCTATCATCATCTCTATTTTTATCTTTTTCTCTCTCTATCTCTATCATTTATTGCTGGAATCCAAATACAGGGAATTCTCAGAACTTTGGGTTTGTAAGCCAAAGCTTAGAATTAAACCCAGATTTTGATCTGAGACCTTGGAAAAGGCTTCCAAACTCAGGTGCTAGAAGCAAGAATGTGGATTTGTAGTTTAAAGCAGAGACACATTAAGAAGAAGAAAGTTTAGAATTTTAGAGTTTAAGATACAGAAAAAATAAAAGTAGTCACAAAGGTAAACAAGAACTTTAGGATACAGGACTAGGTTTGTGTGCCATAACATGATTGGCTAAGAAAACTTAAACTGTAGCATGAGTCCATAAGACAAAATATTTAAGGATTAGGTCAAAAAACATAACTATCCTTATTGACAGGGCTTTATTGGTCAATAAATCCTTAAAAAATCTTGTAACTAGGGGTTTTGTGACCTTCTGAGCTACGCAGTGAAGATGCAAGCTGAGCTCACCCTTCCTGACTATACAGAAGATAAGAAAAATAAATCACATCATCTAAAAATCTCCGAGATCCCATCTCTAAGTCATTTGAAATTTCTTCAAAAATCCCCATAATTTATATCTCTATTATCTAATTCTATGCCATCTACAGATTTGCACACATGCACACATACAGAAGAATATGTACTTGCACATATTCAGACATACATACTTAAAACACAGGGAATTTTTCCCTAATGGTTTTCCTGATCTGTGGAGTCACCCTTGAGTTTACATGTGAATTCTTCCCAAAATACTTCTTAATTTTATTTTAACCTAAAATTCTAAGTTATTTGTGAACTAAGACCAGCCCTTACCGTGGCACTCTGTTCCCCCATGCCAGGAAGAAATCTATAGGGGTTTATATGCTCTCTAGAGAGGTGTAAATGTATTTTCAATAAATTCAACTGCAATTATGGGCAAGTAGAAGCAAATTTCAAAAAGAAAAACATTGCTGCACACAAGCAGGAAAAGAGAATTTCTTGGAGAAGAGGAACTCAAAGCCCAGGAGATGCAATACAGGAGATATAATTAAAAAATTAAAATGAAATTGTGGGGGATGCTGTGGCTCTTGTATCTGAGGCATCTATAATAAAGAGCTCACACCCACAGCTTGAGAACTTTTACTTTGGTGCCAAGGACATACTGGATGATATTAATTCCCTAATAATGAAAAAAAAAAAGTGAAATAATAAATTTTTAATTTACATAATTTTTTTTTAGTCTGAGGTTGATGCTTCCTTCTGTAGGCCTTTACTACCCCACTGGCAAGCAGGAATGTTTCAGTATTTCCTGAAAGTAGGAGAAATTAGGGATATGATCTTCCTGTTGATGGCAGCAAGACTATCAGCTGGCCCCACAAGGAACATCCATTTTCTCTGCAAGCCTTGTCTCAGCTACATCCTCACTGATGCATGCAAGTGATATGTTTTTTGTTATACACATCAGTGCTCCCTCAAATATTTTCTTGGAAAATTGTAGGAATAGCCTCCATTTATCATTGCTTCCTGCACCATTTTTACATGCACTTACCCTTACTAACACGTATGCTGGCCTATTGGAAAATCAACAAAAATATTTTGGGTCAAAATAAAACAAATAAAGTTTTACTGGGCACTGAAAATGTCTTTAAGCTGTTCTTTGCTACACTTAAGTCACGTGCATGTTAAATTTGCCACTGCTACAGAAAGGAGGGTTCTGCATATGGAACAGTGTGTTGTATTTGTTTATGGCTTCTCAGGCTGCATATCAGAGAAAGTCAGGCTTATTTCTGCACAGCAGATGAAATGTAATGATCCCGGAGAAATATGGGACTAACCTTTCTGAGGAGAAAGCACTGAATTAAAATAAATGAGATGGGACTTGCCAGTATTTTTTATGTACCACTTAATGTAGACCTCTGCAATATATATTTTTATCTGCACAAACTCCTTCAGGAGCCAAGCCTTTTCTAAACAGAGTATCAAATCAATATGAAGCAATACCACATATGTTTTTTTCCCTTCCTAAATGCTGATAATTTTATCTGCACTAAATTATACCACTCTTGTTCCAACAGTATCTCTGCATTCATGCAAAAAATTCATAGCTATGTACACAGCTGATGTGTTGCCAGACCATCCTAAGAAATTGCAATTTAATCCACGCCTAAATAGAAATAGCAGCACTAAAAAAAACTGTAGGTAGATCATCCACGTTTCAGGGTGTCTCTTTCCCACAAACTGATGCAAGGAACCATGAGACTCAGAAGTTCTTCTGGCTTTGATCTTAAATTAGTGTGGCTTTCATGGGCTCCAGAGGGGAAAGTGCTGTGTCTTGCTCTCTCAGTTCCCACAAGCACACAGATTAGCCTTGCTTGTCTCTTGTTCCACTGCCTGGAACAATGCTGGGAGCTGTTGCAGCAGCTACACCTCCAGTGGCAGGCAAAAAATATAAGGGTTAAGCTTGCCACAGCTGCCCAGTTAGGAACATTCTCATCAGACTGTCTATTTGTTACACAATTTTTTCCAAAACTGTTTTACTGCTGAAAGGTGGCCATGCAGTCACTTTGACCTCTTCATCCATCTTGTAATCTGATTAATTACCTTAAAAATTAAACTCTTTGATTTATTTATTTATTTATTTTTACTCCACTGAAGCATAAAAACAGCTCACTACTTCCTAAAGGAAAATATTTAAAAAGTGCTGTTCATTATTTTTGGCTTACTGCTTAAAATATAACTCATAGCATGTTCACCACCGTAAACCATCCCACAGACAGCTGATTACTTCAAGCACCCACCTGAATTTAAATACAGGTTAGGAATGTGTTGACACAGCCAGGGATTAAATACATAAAACTGCATTTGGTCATTAAAGTAACAAATACAAAGAGAGAGCAGTTATCATGGAATATTCTGTAATTGGCTTCCCTGACATTAAATTTGAGTTAATGCTCAAGCTTCTCTCGTCTCATAATTTGGTTCTTTCTTGATGTATAAATGCTAATTGCATATGGATGCAGAATATTTAGGGTTTTGACAAATCCTGCACCTCCAAATCTGGTATCACTGAGGTGGCTGAACCATGGGAGGCAGGAGGAGAGGTGGCCAAGGCGTGTAAATGCAAACCTCTGCTTGTTTTAAGGGGATGAAACATCCACAAGAAAATTAGATCAGGATGTTGACAACACAACTCAGGCTGCAGCTCTTTCAAGACAGCACAGTTAACTTTATTTGAATTATGTTTCCAGGTAGGTAGGCTATATTGGATATTTCTGTAGTGTGACTGACTGAATTTTTAAGTTAACATGAGTCTGGTACCAGTGATGCTTTTAATTGGAAAAATGTTTAAAAGATTTGCCCTTTTTTGTCTTGGAAGTGACACACTTCTATTATAAAATCAATATGCACCTCAGGATACCCTTATCAGCTCACTAAATCCCACAATTTTGGCACAGTAGACAGCAGTGCAAAGGTGTGGATTACAGCTATTGAGCAAAATCTCCCCATGGAGAGAAAATCTCCCCATTGGAAAAGAAATACAGACACCATTAGTGGCAACATTACCACCCCTGGGTAATTCTGATTTAATTTTTATTCTGGCAGGGTGACCAGTGCATGACTGCACTAGAACATCCAATCTAACGTGCTGCTTCAGATCAATGGGTCTGAACATCATGTGAGGCTTCAGATGGGTCCTGCAAAAACAAGTCACCACTTCACCCCTTGTGATGCGGCTAATCAAGAACAGCTCATTAGGTCTCACAGCATACTTCATCTTAAGTGTGCATAAAAAATCAGGAAAATAAAATGCAAATGCGCTGATGGTCTCACTATGAAAGGGTAAATATTTTTACAAGGATTCTGCCTTTTTTAAAAAAAATATTTGAAGTTATTTGTCTATGTATATATGTAATTTATAATTGAGATTATTTGTTTTGCCCAGAGAAGCTGCGGCTGCCCCTGGATCCCTGGCAGTGATGGAAATTGGGGCTTGGAGCACCCTGGGATAGTGGGAGGTGTCCCTGACATGGCAGTGGGTGGAATGGGATGGACTTTAAGGTCCCTTCCAACCCAAACCAGTCTCTGGAATTCTTTGAAGTCAGTAAAAATGTATATTTTTGAACATATGTGCTAATTTGGAAACCTGTACAATAATTGGCAAAAAAATTAAATATGACAAAAACATTGAGTTCTAATGTAGGGTATCTAAACATTCCTTCAAGCATTAAATTGCACCACCCCTTGATGCAGTACCCCTTGATCTGCTGTACAAATTAAACCACCACGGGGGTAAAAATAAAAACCAGACCTAGGAATGCATATCTTGCAGGTAACATTCCTCCTCCTTCACATGATAACAAGAACAGACACAAGAGAAACACCTGCTTGCTCTTTTTTTGGGAGGACAAGTTCTCATTTCCATGCCAGTTCTGTGGTGCCTCTTATGCTCCCTGTAATGTTCCCTCACAGCAACTGCAGCAGGTTTTATTGCTATGACGCAGTGCCAAGCATCCAGGGTTCCCTCACCACTTTTTAGCCTAAATCACTCATTTTTGTTACTTGCTGAGAGCTAACACAAAGCGCTTTCACCTCGACCAGGGTGCAAAATCTTTCACCCCCTGTTACCAGCAAGAAGACTCCTGAGAGTTCTCACAGCAAAAATTGAGGCTCTAGTTGCACTCACATTTTAAATCTCTATTTTTTCACCCTGCTAACATCTGTAGTGGACAGAGCCAGTTATGGTCTATGCCTTGGTTACTTACTCATCAATGTGCCAAAGCCATGTTTGGATGTTACAGGAAATTGAGCTTTTTGTACATATCTTGCTACCAGCATCTTGTCTGTTCTCCAATTAAGTATTTAAACCAGGCTGAAAAGTATTGCCATTTGTATAAATCAAAGCAACTGTCAGTACTTTTAAAATCTTATTGATTATTAGTAACTCTCCAAAATTCTTCTGTGAAAAACTATTTTCTGTCTATCTACACAGTAATTTTCAATTCTTTCATGGAGTGTAAGCTCCTCTGTGCAATTTTACTGCCTAGAAGAAAGAATATTGTGAGGATCACTTGACACCAACACACATAATGGTAATTTAAGGGGTTAGAAATACTGATAATGAAGCAATTATTATTAGGTAATACCATAAAATTTGTCGTTCTCCTGGCTACCTGCTTAATTGCCATGTAGGTGATTCATTCCATGGTGAAGGTGTCAGCCATAAAATGGGAAATACTGCGGGGTGCTTGAGATGAAAAATGCAGGAATCAAAAGAGGAATACATGCACACAGAGGATTTCTAAGACATAAGGAAGCTCCTTGGCAGACACCAGGTACTCATCACCCTCCTTGTCCACCTGCCAGTGCCTGAGGGAACTTTTCAGCTCCGTGATATGGATGAAACCAGCAGATCTGCTAAAAGCAAATCCCAAGTGCTCCATGTTATCTGTCCACACAATCAGGCTGCCCTCACTGCCAGCCCCCAGGATTTTCTCATTTTGCAGAGGGCTGTCTGGAAAAGGAGTATGTTAACTTCAGGGGATGCTGGCATGATGATGTTTGTAGAATTGAAATTGATGTGGCGGGACATATTTCAGATTATTAGCCCAATAATATTGGGAAAAAAAGAAATAAACCTGTTGGATATTTATATTAAAATTACTCAACTAAAAATACTGCATGACAAATTTGGGTAGACCCTTTATTTTTTTTAAAGGTAGGCCCCTAACAAAAAGTAACCATGTCAGCTCAGCAGATTCAATGGAGACAACCATGTGTTTATTTTTTGTCTCCCAGAGAGTGGTGATTTTTTTTGCCTCCCTTTGAGTGAGACTCGAGAGGTGGAATGCCAGTGACTTGCTTGTATTTGCCTAGAGGGATTTAAGAAAAATACAGACACACTTGTGCACAGTAAAGAATCATGTCAAAGTTATCTTTTTACAGGAAACATTCCATGGTAAACCAGAGAAACAGTTTCAGGACATGATCCTGTAGAAATTAGCCTGAAAGCTCTATAAACCTAGAGTAGCATCCATAAATCAGTCTTTTTGACTTTATCCCTGAGTAAATGGACTTATGCAAGCTCAGTGGGGAAAACTATTTTGATTGCTAGGCTACACCTGTGCACAGAAATCTAAAACAAGAACAAGAACAAAACAAAAAAAACACCCAAAACCCAGACAAATCCCCAAAACCAAACCCCACATCCAAAAGGCAAAATATGTTCATTCATACATACAAACATATATACATACATACATATATTTATATTTATATTTATATTTATATTTATATTTATATTTATATTTATATTTATATTTATATTTATATTTATATTTATATTTATATATGCACAGACAGAAGCATTTTAGGCATTTTTCATTCATTTTTGGGCAAGGAAATTCCTTGAGTGTTGGGTGTTCTCTCCCTTTATTAATTTGCAATAGGTTTCTTCCTGTAAGCACTGGATCACATCATGTCCTGCCTCCCCTTGGACACAAACCTTCTTCTCACGGCCACAAAATCACTTGTCAGAGTTTCTCTGGTCTCTCCTGCTCTGTGTAGAACCAACCTCTAAAATTTGACTGTTGGAACCCTCTGCTTCCTGTTGCACATCCTTTATCCACAACGGGCAGTTTCCTATTATTCCCTAATGGGAATATAGAGAAGAAAAGGAGGTGCAGAAAGCATAAAATTTGTAAATTCATAGAGTCTATAGGTGGCTGCTGGTATGGACTGTCACTACCAGAGCGAGCTCTTAGTGTGAATATATTTCTTTAATTTGTATAAACCTGCCACCTGCTACTCTCCTGTGACACTATTTAATTCTTATATCGTGACAAATGCTTCCTACTGCATACCAAACCCACTTTTTCTGTGTTCCTCTTTATTTTCTTTTTATGGTACCTACAGAGAACTCAGAAGATTTGACTCAAAATGGGAAAAACAACACCATATCTGAATATACACTAGCTAGCTACTTTTACCTCTGGTTCAAGTGGGTATTGTTTGTCCTGGATATTGACTCTTCTGAAAAAAAAAAAAACAAAAAAAACCCCAAAACAAAACAAAACAAAACAAAAACAAAAACAAACAAACAAAAAACCACAAAAAAAACCCAAAACAAAACAAAACAGCCCCAAAAAAACCAACCCAAAACCCCCAGAAAAGCCCACCCCCCCGCCCCAAAAAAAACAACAACAAAACAAAACAAAACAAAACAAAACAAAAAAGAAAAGAAAACCCCCCACCCCCAACATTTTGTAGAATGTGTAAATTACTGGCACTTCTTGAGCTGTAAAAATCCTCCTAAATAGCTCCTACAGCAATGTGGTCCTAAAGTTGGTGTGATGCAGTAATTGATGTAACAAACAGAACTGCCTGCCTTTTCATTTAAATCCCTGCTTCACAATAATTAAAATCCAGTGCAGTTCAGGGAGGAGGTCTGTGTTTTAACAGCAATGCCTTTTTAGAGCCATGGCATTGAGTTTCTTTTTATGCTCTTCCCTTTAGTCTGTGAAATAATGCAACCACACAACACAAAGTGACAGATGATCAAATTGTCCAGAAAGCTCCTCGCAGAGTCCCTATTTCAGCTTTAAAGACCACATTGCCTAAATGGCATAAAGTGCCACCCTAAAATGCAATTTACAGGTCTCTGGAAAACTGAGCAGCAGATTAAATTTGAATAATTAATTTTAATGTTTTCATTTATTTTCTTCTGCATTGAAGTTTAAGTTGCTTATATCTTTTATATGCAAGAAATAAAACCTAATTCCCAGGGTTCAGTTCTCATTTCAGCCAAAATGAAACAGGAAGGCTCGTGCAGTGTGGGAGGACTGCAATGCACATTGATTGGCCACAATTTCCACCTTCTGAGTGAGATACCATAATAGATGACAGATTATTTTTTTTCTTTTTTAAATCCCAGAAACAGATGCTACTGGACATGACAGCACTTATTTACAATTGCTCCATTTACCCCAGAATGCCATTATTCCACTTGAAATGTAACTTTTCAGAGGGTCAGAAAATTACAGTGCCATGGTCTTTCATGACCCATCCTCTCTTGCTCTAATAGAAGGTGTCATTATTGTTTCATTAGAACTAAAACCAGATAACTTTTTATGACATTTTTTCCAGTGGAGTGCAATGCAATCAGAAAATTGAAAAAACTGTAATGGAAAAAAAAAGGTGCATCTGCAGAGATAGAAATTGACTCAGACATACAAAATTCTCAAAAGACCCTTCCTTCATTCATTTGTATTTTGTCTATGATGTATATTTTGAATGGAAAATTACGTTAGAATTAATAAAAAAAAAAATCATGTTGCTCCTATTTACAGGGTCATATTCCCTTAGCAACACAAAATTACATACAGTAAAATGGGGAATAAAGAAAATAATGGGAATAATGTTAAGACTCTCTAATAATAACCCCCAAATAGCTTCTAAATTCTCATAAAACAGAGATTTAATTTTTAATATCAAAAGACTTTCTAGGACTATGAATTATTGCTGTGAACCTCCAAAAACAAGACTTCTAAGCTCCTCTCAAATAAAAAAACAACCCTCCTGATGTGTTGTGGAAAGCAGAGCAAATCCTACAGTGGTCCTGCAATTTATGTGTGTGTGTGTGTGTATTTGGGGGAAGTGAAAAGAATAAAAGGTTTGGTGGCAGATGCTGTGAAAAATAAAATGGGTAAGTAAAGAAGCACTAGTAAGTAAAGAAGAAGGTGTTTTAAGGCAGCTCTGAGGGGTTTTTGAGTCAAGTGGTCATCCCAGTGAAGGGAGGCCTGCATGGAAGGCACAGCCAGGCTTGTCTAAGGAGCAGGATTAATGTGTTATTTTTGTGTTTCTGTTACCACACCAATCTGGCTCCCACCAGCTCCTTTGGGCCTGGCTCAGCTTCCCCTGATGTGTGCTCTGAGCTTTTGCTGAAGTGCAGAGTTCCTGTGTCACTGTCACAATTTCTGAAAAACCACTTCGCCAGCATTTCCTCTCCTGGGAAGCTGAGAAGCCTCAGAGAGAAATGGAAACAATAATTATCTGATTGTTTCTGCCTGTTTTGCAGCTTTGGAATGTGATCTGGAGATTGTTTATCCAACAGGTGCATGTTTGATTGGTTTCATGTGAATTGTTTTTACTTAATGACCAATCCCCATCCAGCTGTGTTGGGACTCTGGAAGCAGTCACGAGTTCTCATGATCATTCTTTGTAGCCTTCTGTCTGTATCCTTTCTCTATTCTTTAGTATTTTTTACTATAGCATTCTTTTAATATAATACCATAATATAATAAATTAGCCTTCTAAGAACATGGAGTCAGATTCATCAATTCCTCCTTCGTCCTGGGGACCCAGCAAATACCACACTCCTCACCTGGGGCTGAGGCTCATCCCCGTCGCTGTGCAAGTGTCAAGACACAACTCACACAGGAGACAATGGTGATGTTTCCACAGGGCCTTTTGGGGAGGATGAGAAACCTCAGTGAGAGGTGCTGAAAACAACGAGGCTGTCTTTGATGAAGCATGGAATGGTTTGGGTTGGAAAGGGCCTTAAAGCTCATCTCATTCCACCCCTGCCATGGCAGGGACACCTCCCACTGTCCCAATGTCCAGGCTGGCCTTGGGCAGTGCCAGGGATCCAGGGCCTGCCCACCCTGCCAGGGAACAATTCCTCAGTGCCAAGGTCCCAGCCAGCCCTGCCCTCTGGCCCTGGGAGCCATTCCCTGGGGCTGTCCCTGCAGCCCTTGGCAATTGTCTCTGTCCCTCTTTGCTGCAGCCCCTTCAGGCCCTGCGAGGCCACCCTGAGCTCAGCCCAAAGCTTCTCCTGCCCGGGGGAGCAGTGCCAGCTGTGCCAGCCTTGGCTGCCAGCAGAGCTGCTCCATCCATCCCTCTGCCCATCCTGGAGCCTCCTCTGGCCTGGCTGCAGCAGCTCCAGCTCCTTCCTGGGCTGGCCCAGGGCTGGGGCAGCTCTGCAGGTGGCTCTGACCGAGGGGCAGAGGGGCAGAATCCCCCCTGCCCTGCTGCCCACGCTGGGCCCGGCCCAGCACGGGGCTCTGGGCTCTGGGCCCGGCCCAGCTCAGGGTTTGGGGTCCCAGCCCAGCCCAGGGTTTGGGGTCCCAGCCCAGCCCAGGGTTTGGGGTCCCAGCCCAGCCCAGGGTTTGGGGTCCCAGCCCAGCCCAGGGTTTGGGGTCCCAGCTGTGCCCCACAGCACCCCCAGGGCTCCTCCAGAGCTGCTCCCTCTGCTCAGCCCAGCCCATGGTGGATCCAGGCTTCTCCTTTGGCCCTCATGGAGGCACCCACACAACCTCAGCTGATCAGTGAGGTTTGGAGTCTCAGCAACATCCTGTAAAGCAGCTAGCGAGTCAGATAAACACCCCCTAAAAATCTCCCTTTTTTTCTTTCGTTCTGTTAAACTGCATCAGCCAAAGTTCTCTGCTACCTCTCCCTCTCTCAAAAAAAAGGACAAATCTTAACTTCTGATCCAAGGCTTCTAAAAGTTGAGGATGCTCAGGATTCTTTAGCAAAGTACAAAACTGTACTGACAATGATTTTTTTATCCTGTGTTATAGCAGCAGTATTTGAGATAGCACAGCCAAAGTATAAATAAGACAAACTGAAATCACCTCAAAGTTAAGAAAAGTAAATTCAGATAAAGAAATGTGCAGGGAGGGTCTGTTCCAATGTTTATAATTAACATATCAAGCCTTTGAATTTTGGATGATGCCAAAGGGAGGTCATTAGCCATCTGCAGTGAGGTCTTCAGGTGATATTCTGATACTTTTCTTCTTAATAATTCTTAGCTGAAAATTTTATTGGTGTCTTGTAACTCTCATTGACTCTTAACAAAGATAACCCATTAAGTTGTGTCTACATATTTTTACTTCTGTCATTGGAAAAAACAGACCTGTGTCTTCTTTACAGAGGTGCTTTATTTTCACTAGCTATATATAGAATTAATTCCTAATTCTGAAAATACTTTTCTGCTTAATTATACAACAAAGAAAGGATGGCTTGAAATAGGATTAATATATCTTGTAGTTAATTAAACATGAAGCTTCTAAGGAGATCACTCCAGCAACAAAAGCAATTAAGGCTTGGTTATGTATACTACATAATTAAGCAGGAAGTTCTTGTAATCCTAAGGACTAACTTTCAAAGCTGGTATTGCTTTAAAATAACCTTTTTTTTCTGGCTTATTTTAGAGAAAAATATCAAATGTAAGTATGAGCACTGTCAACTCAGGTATCCTCTCAGCTCTGTCCCAATGTCATAAATGAATGATAATACTAAAAAACACAGCTATGTTCTGGAAAATAAAAAGTCTCTATTTATATCTTTATGCCTGCTGAGTGAGTAGATGTATAGAAACACAAGCCAAAAAAAAAATACAGTGAGGAAATTCTCATGAAAGTCTGTTGTGATACTTTATATTACAAGTCTCAAGGTGCTCTTGAACAAGACCCAGATAATTGGGGAAATGTTTAGTTGCAGTATTTCAGTGTCTACAGTGATTTCCCTTTTAAAGTCTTCTCTGCTGAGATTTTCTCTTTTCTGTCATGTTTTCTGACAGGGAAACTGTTCTTGCTTTACTTGAGGAGTGAGCAGGAAGAATGTTATTAAGTAGAGTGCAAAAAGGGTCTTGCACAGCACATTGCTGTAGAGACACACCTGACTTAACATGGATATCAAAAACAAAACAAAACAAAAAAGCCAAATATTCTGCTTGGATCAACATTTAACTCTGAGTAGGGTGTTAGGGAAAAATACATGATGAAACCAATGAATAGGTTAAGATTCAGAGACCAGCTGGGAAATGCTCATATCTACTTTATGTGATGCTTTAACAGGCTGAGATATGACAATTTTATTTTCTGCTTACTGCTAGGTAAATGTCAGCCTGGTTTTAAGCAATTCCCCCTCCTCTGAAGAAAGATGCAAAATGTTCTGCTGCCTTAAAATTTAGATTAATTTGAAGTTCCTTTTCCACCACTCCTTCTTTGTGTTTGTGTCTCAATTTCATTATTTACTTAGCTAAAAAGATGCCATCTCTGTTCCTCATTTGACAAGATAGGAATCAATCTGTTCCTGTGCTCTTTATGCATTGAACAGAATACAAAAATGAATAGCAGATTTTGAACAAAAAATGTTCTGAAGTCAACCAGAATATCACAGTAAAGCTTCATGCACTGTGTTTTCAAAGTGGCATAAAAAGAATGTAAAATTGAGTCCTATTCAGAAAAGAATAGATTTCCTTGACCCTTGTATATTTTACTCATGAGATGCTGACAGATACATGAAGGAAATATTGAGTATCTTGCTTATTCAAAAAGTAAGATTTGCAGGGCTAATAAAAATATCGTATCCCAGTTAATAAAGCATCAAGTTCTTGGAAAACAGCTAGCTGCAGTTCCATTCCATTCTTTCACCCTCATCAGGCTCTGTCTTTTTGGCTCATCTGTGTTTACATCAGGTTTTTTTTGCTTCTTAAAGATAGTTGACCTTGACAATGTCGTTTTGCTTCTCTCTATCATTTTCAGATGAAACAACTGTGACCAACTCTGCTTGAGTCAAAAAACCAATTCAGGGGCATGCTACAAAAACAACAAACAATTTTATTAGGAAAAAGTGGATGCTATTTTGAAGCACTACCATGGAAGAAGAGGGCACGGATAAGACACATATTTGGACCCTTTCTTTCTGTATTCTTACCTAAACAATTGCCTAGCTATTTTATTTTTTTAAGGGAGTGCAAGGGAAATATGCCTCTGCTTCACAAATTGAGACAGAACGTTATTTCAAGACAGTGGAAATGATAGCTTGGTAAAACAGGCAAGAATTTGAAAACAATGGAAAACTAACATATTTTCATTAAAATTTCATGCTCTGTGTTTTCAGAAGGTGCTGCTATTCACCTAACACCAACCTCCCCACTGCAAACACACAGCAACAAAAAACTGCCTCAGCCTCAGCCTCAGATCCTGTGTACATCAAAATTCACAACAACCAGGCAGTTTTTGCTTACACTCCCAGATTTTCTGAGGCAAGATCAAAACCTGTTATTGTAATAGGAAATGGGTCATTACTCCATTTAGCTTTCATCTGCAGGGGAGTGATACTCACAGAAAAGCTGCAAGTCACTCAGGGAGCTGACAGCTCTTTCTAGCAGGATTCCACTGCTTAGGGAAAGTTCCCAAGTAATTTTTGTTAGTGATGATGAATTTGTTATGTGTCAAAGGCAGGCTCGGGAGCACTGATTTAACCCCTTAGTTTTTACTGAAGGCTTAACAGAGAGAGTTGGGAATATAATTCAGGGAACAGAGCATGACTCTCAAACACAACATTTTTCTACTATAAACTCTCATCCACAGCTAATTTACAGCTCAGACAGGGTCTTTGTTCCTGTTCATGGTTTAATGGTTTAGATGGTGGTGCTGGATCAATGGTTGGTCTGGTTGATCTTAAAAGTCTCTTCCCACCCTGATGATTCTATTATTCTATGAAGGTGACATCACACAAATTTTTTCTCATGGAATATAATCATGGTGTGTCTGTCTGATGCCTATTTCCTGGACAACTTGCAACAGAGATCTCCTATACTCTGTCTGTCCTTCTAATAATCCCTCTGTATTTTGCCAGAGTAAAATCAATGATACTACAGATGCTTCAGACTTTGCTACCTAAATGATAGAATAAAGCCCAAATAAAGCATTTAAAAGGCAAAATAAACAAAGATTTTATGCTGCCTTATTTAATTTCTAGGCTTCAATTCAATTACTACCATAAACATTTCCCTAAAATGAATTGCACAGGAAAGCTTTGCAAAGTCAAAAGCAATTCAGGAAGGGCAATGCTGAAACACACAATTTAGTAGCATTATTAATGTGAATAATGCATTTAATTTGAAATGATTTAGGGAAAAAACTGAGTTAGAGTGCGACCCCTGGAATGGCCATCAAATACTGCTGGAAGACAACTCTGAGTAGAAAATCAAGGCATAAATCCTAATACAATTTCTGTAAAGTATGTATTTGTTAGCACTGTTAAAAACAGATTGACAACATAAAAAGGTTAAAAAAAAAAAAGAAAATAAATAGAAAGGAAAAAAGCTTTTTGTTCATCTTGTCATCTTGAGTTGCACACTGTCCTAAAAGCGAATAGTGACCATCTAGTAGCAAAACTAAGGCTATGGTTTGTGGGCAATTGAAGAAGTGAATAAAGTGACCTGTTTAAGATTCCAGCCTAGGCAATGCCAAGTCAGTACATTCAGCAGTGTGAAAATTACAAGTGGGCATCAGTCTTCATCTCCTTTTGTCTTTGACTGAATCGCTCAGAGCTCTCTGTCCATTATTACCTTATCCTACCACTGGCTGCTTTTTTTGCAGGAAAATTTTTCTGTAGCAAGTCTCTGGCAAAGAGTGGGAAAGATCTGTGTTAATAATTTATTCCCAGCCTGCCTTGAGATGCATCCTGTGAGCTACCAGGCTGTGTGAAACAGAGTATGACCCTGTGAAGCCACTCATCAAGGTAGGCACAAGAGCGAGAAGGTGCCAAAACCCAGTGTCCAAATGAAGTTCTTCAAGTAGAAGTGACAGCTGCCAGGAAAGAGATGTGTTTGCATTGGAAGGATAAAATGGTCAATAATGACTGTAAATATATATTTTTTTTATCCCAATAGAAAGCACAAAAAAAAAGGCTGATCTCCGCACAATTTTCATTTTGATATCTGAAATCTAAGAACTTTAGAATTGTGAAAAATTCTAATAAAAAACCAGCAGCAGCTTTGCATCTGGAGAACTAGACACCAATTTTGTTGCTGTTTCTGTACAGAGCTTTGATTCCTTTCATAGCCTAGTGGTTTTTAATAAAGCTGCAGAAAAATACAGGTGTCTTCTGTTTATAATGTGATATATTTCAGTTCACAGCTCCCACAGAACACCCTGTCTCTCAAAGCCCACTCACAATGCATGGCTTAGCAATCCAACCCTTCCAGAAGCCATGCAATTTCCTCATTATGTTAATTACCAGATTGGTCTTAAATGAACATTTCATCCTATTCCAATTTTGTGTCTTCCAAGCCCTTATTTAATTAACATGTTGTTAAGCATTTTCTGGGTTTTTGTTTTGTTTTTTTTTATATTTTTATTTTTTATTAGTTTTGTTTTGTTTTGTTTTGCTTTTCATTCAGTGTGGGTGTTAAAACAATTAAACTATAGGCCACATATACATCTCTTATTTGGCTACTTTAACCGGTACTGGCATTAATATATATTTTGCTAACGACATTAATTTTCAAAAGAAAATTAAAAAATCCACAGTGTTTTCTCCTTGTGAGCTGTTGAACAGATCTCCAGATGAATTGTCGACTTGCTATGGTATAGTGATTTTTTTATCTAGAAAGGTTTTTCAGAATTCATTGCAAAGGACCAGATTGTTACATCAAAAAAAGGGGGGAAAGAGTCAGGTGGAATAACAGACAAGACAAGAAGAAAATACCACATGAGAGAGTAAAAAACATTCCTTATTTTTCAGATGAATGCCAGCATTTAAACAAATTGAGATAACCAATATTAGATGGAAAATAATGTTCTCTTCCCATATTAAAAAAAAGGAGTCCCCTCATAAAACTTTCCTGGTTCAAAAATTTCTCTTATAATTTACGTTAATTGTCCATCTTTCTTTGTGGCTGGCAGAGTAAAAACACATTTCCACTTCTGGAAACTAGTCTGTAAAAAAGAATAGAAGCTGGGTTTAGCTTAGCTTTTTTTAAAAAAAAAAACAAAACAAAAAACCTCTTTGATTTGATCACTTGGAAGCTTAAACACTGGAAATAAATGCTAGAAAATGAACATAAATTTAAATGAATATAAGTGATGAATACTATGATGGATGATAGAGAGGCATTTTGTATATGTATAACGAAAAGAGGATAATTATTTGGAATGCAATTTTGCCTTTGTTTTCAAACAAGAGGCATTTTGATGTGAAAAGGATGGCTATGCTTTAAACTGAAAGAATAATCTGATTGCAGCTCTGAGACAATCTAATGGCGTTGATAAAGAATCCCAGTAATATTGTCTAATACTGGAGATTAGCTTGGCAGGAAAATACCCAACCCAAATCTATTATACCACTGGAAATCACCACATTTTTAGAGCATGTAGGTATAACAGTTGCTCTGTCAATATTCCAACAGTTTATCACCAACTGCTTTTTCTCTAATAGTGCTTAGCTGGTTTCACAATCAGCAGGAGAAATATTGTTATTTGACATTGCTGTTGCCTTCAAAAAAACCTAACACATCATCAGTTTTGAGATAAAACACTGACAATACCCTGATATGGCTGCAAAGTCAGGACTAGGACAAGACACAAAACAATTCATGCAGAGGGGATGGTTGAGTGGGAGGAGGAAGCTCCAGGTGTTTGGAGACACCAAAGAAGTGACATGACAGAATTTAACTAACAGTAAATAAAGAAAAGGGTGTTTAAACTGCTGCTCTGATTTCACAATTTATAACAGCAGAAAATTAGCAGTAGAGTGCGCAGGGATTTTGAGAAAAATGTTAATTATTTTGAGTTATGCCCTTAGCTAGGAAAATGAGATATGGAGTGGCAAAAATCTATTTACAAGAACATTTTCCAAGCATTTGAAACATTAGCTGCACTTTTTAAAATAATCTTTACAGCCTCAGTGCCTCATTTTGGGCATAAGGCAGGGAGTTCCCCATCATATCTTTTCATGACAAATAAGTGAAGAAATTGTAAGTGGGGTGACCAAATGGAAGAGCAATCCTGGATTGTGTCCAGAAGGAGCCTGAGCACTCAAAAAACTTGCAGCATCCTCTTCAAGGGAATGACAAGGGTATCTCTGAGGAAGCATGTGGGGAATTCAGCCCCAAGTTTATGACACAGCTAGAAAAGTACAATTTTAGTCATGTCATCCACCTAACTTTCCCTTCATGTCAAGAAAACACATTTTTTTCATTGCTAATGGTGGTGTTTAGTGTAAATAGATGTTATGTGTGCAATCTGTAGCTTCTAAGTCGCAGCAGATTTTCAATAACTGCAGCATGATTAAGGTGAGTATTTTGTCCCCAAATATACTCATTCTGTGCCTGGAGACACAAAATACTTCATATTCCTAAATTATGAATGCAGCAATCCAAAACACTTTAAACCAAAGAGCTTAATTGTTAATGGCTGCATTTTAGAATACGTAGGAGATTCAGAGTTATCTTTTTGGAGGGAAAACTGAGTAAAACACTCCCAGCTCCTGAGAGAGGAGAATTTATCTCTAGAGTTCATCCAAAAGTGCAAGCAGTGTTTGATGCATGGTTCAAACATCACCTCTCAGCAAACATTATCGCAGCAGGTGCTCTGAGATGGATGTCAGCACACCAGCTTTTAAACTGCTGGTAGCCATGGTGTTTAGGCAAGGATACCCCAACAAGGACATTTAGTCAGATCAGATCAGTTCCAGCCATCCACATACCCCAACAATAATCCCACAAGTCATCAGCAGGCTTTGCCCCCATTTTTTTCAGGCTTTCTTGTGAAAATCAGAAAACTTAAAACAAGAAAGGCCTGTGAACATTCAAAAGGGATGGAAAGCTGACATGGCCAAATATGATATTGGTAAGCCAGCTACTTCAGCAAAATCCAGAAGTCTGGGCTAAATGTCTGGCTTTAAGCCCATTTCAGGGTACCATGGAATCATCATTCTGGGCTTAATTCTTTGTGGAATGGCTGAGGGAGTAGGGCATGCAGACACATCTGCTTTCACACTCTTTCCCTTACAAATGTGTTTTGACTGAACTCTGTGGAAGCAGCAGCAGGATGATAAACCTTTCAGTCAATGTGTTGTAAGGCTTCAATATAATGCTCTGCCTTTTAAGGAAAAGGAAAACCACCAAAAAACCCACAGAGAGCTACCAGCAGGGAGAACAAGAATGAAAAGATGAATTCAAATGATAGACATGTCTCTGTTACAGAATCATTACCTACACTGGAAGCATAGGAGACTGTCTCTAGTCATGCCCTGAATTCAGAATAAGCAGCCTGTAGCAGAAGGTAATGACCACCTTAAGCACTGAAAAAACAAGTGGATTTAATGCCTTTTGGGGTTTAGTTTTGGTGGGGTTTTTTTCTTTTTCTTTTTTTTTTCCCAAACATGAAATGTTAGGATCATTTTTTGAGGAAATATCATCATGTATAATGATTTTCAGGAAAAGGTAATTGTTAATATTCCTGTGGAACTGTTGAACTCAATACATGAAAAACTAACTAAAAGATTAGTATTTCTTCACAACTTTCTTTTTGACTAGACAATAAAAATTATTCCTTATAGTTCAAAGACTTGAAGAGACAGTGCAAGTGATAAGATGAAAATTGCAGGTTCAGGTAAATTCAAATGTAGAAAGACTACAACAGCCTGAAAAATTTGTGAATATAAGGATTAACTATGCAGCCCCTTGCCATCTGTAGTTAATTGAAAATACACTGTCATCCACAGGAGCAAGAACACACAACAGGAAATTTCTGTAGAGCCTCTGCACACCCTTGGTTTGACTGATGGGGCGAAAATATGATGAAACCACCTGTTTTCCTGTGGAAAAACATTTTAATCTGCTTCTCCACCATAAAACACAGCAATAAAATGTTCATCCTCTCCAGAAGTTACTAACTGCTCTTCCAACATGCTGCTCTAAAAGAATTTCAGCGGATTTCAGGATCTCCAGCTATTCCAAAGTTAAATAGATAGGGCAATTTCTCCTTCCTTTTATGGAAAGTGTGTAAACTTGGGAGAAAAAAACCAGTAATCATATTCCTAACTTGCTTAGCAGCTGTAGGCCAAAAAGGCTAATATGTCATAATTTATAAGTGGAGAGATTGCAGGGGGTTAGTAGCCATGTCTGGTGCTATTGAGGCTTCCCACTGAGAGCTGCACTGCAAAGTGGCAGCTGACTGAAAACACTGCTATTTTCAACAGTTCAAAAAATGTAAATATGTCAGTGGCTGGTCAAACAAGCTTCCACACTGGTGATTTATTGAAATCTCTCACATTAGTGAGTTGTATGAATCACTCCCGGGCTGAAAACAACTCTTGTGCACAGGTTTATGATGGATTCAGGGGCTGAATCAGTCTGGCTGGCTCCAGAGTCCTGTCAGAAGGTAATTTTGGGCAGCCTCAATTAGACAAAGATAATTTCTACGTGTGGGATTCGCTAAGGTGCGCAGAGCTGGAAGTAAATATGCTTTTCCAGGGAGCCTGGGAAGGATAGAAGGGAGGAAAATAAACTCATCTCTCTCAACAAATGAGGAGAATTCAGTGAATCAGATCTGCAACCACCATTTTTGCTCATTAACAAAGAAAACTGGGGCTAGTGGAGGCATCCCCTACTAGATTTTCCTGCAGCTGTGACCACAAAACCATGAAGATAGGTTGGGCTTTCAGAGCTTGTGGCAGAGTTGGGAGGGTTACAGCCAGAAACAGGAGAATTTGAATAGAAAACTGATCCAGAGAACCATCCCCATGCCTGAAACACAGAGAAGACAAACAACTGGGAAAATCCACGTGAAAATTTACCTGCAGCCACTGTGACTGGTCATTGTGGCCGGAGGTCCAGGCATTAACTTTGCCTTGCTTGTCCAGGCGGGCTTTCCTGGGCTCCCAGGTGAACATGTCCATGTTGAGGGTACGGAAAACGCTGGAGGCAGTGATCTGGAAATCCTGGATGTGTCCTGATTTCATCCCCAGGGGCTCAGAGCAACCTGGAACAGCAGGGCAAGATCAGTGGCACTACGTGCTTATCTCTGTCAGTGGTTTAGCTTTTTTGTTATGGCAGAGAAAACCTGCAATACTTGAAGAAAAAGATGTAATCAAGACTATTGTTGAAGAAACTCGAAAACAAATAAATGAAAAATAGTCAATTCAAGGCACTTTGTTTCAACAATTGCTTGGGTGAGTCAAAATCAAGATAGAGAATTCAACATATTTTATCCTGGCATAAATTTATGAAGCGAAACAAAATGAAAAGATGACTTTTGTCTGTGCTTATCTTATTTTTATTTTCCTCTCCCGCAGGAAAATATTGTTTCCCCTGTTCTATTTGATTTTCCTGATGCTTTTATGCCACCTCACATCCACCATGTGTTTGCTTACTGAGGAAACATTATTTTTTTTTCTTAAAACCACTGCTGCAGTAAAATGTTAAAAAGCACTGAACTCTTTTACACTTCTGAATTATTTGGCATCTAGGTAAAAATCCAGAAAGCCCAAAATCCCACTGAAGGAGGAAGAGCCCACAGAAAACAATTGTGGAGGGAGGATAGTAGGAGGATATCACTTAGGAGAAATCAATAGTTAATGGCTTATTTGTTTGTGGACATCCCACACCATTGAGTTATTTGGCTGTAGAAAAGATAGATCTCGGGCTTCTCCCTTCTCTGTTCTGCGTGAAAAAAAGATAAAAATAAATTTGATAAGTGGCTCTGTGTTCCTCTGCCTTGCTGCTGTGTGCTGGGAATGTGGAAGGTACATTTGGATGCAGAAGAGGGAGGAAACAAGATGAGGCAGCACTGAAACAATAGGACAGGAAACCAGAGAAGGCAGATGAACTGCATGGTTGTATGATTTAAACAAAGAAATCAGAGAAAGAAAGGCAAATGGCTGAGGGAGAGAAGACTGCTAAGAGGACAGGAAGGGTGAATGTATGGCTGGAGGGGTGGAGTGACACTTTATAATTGGGGTAAAGTGAAAGATGGAAAAGACGGAGATAGAGACATAAAAAAATAAGCTGTTTTCTCATTTTCTTCCTGTATCAGCAGTCAAAAACCTGCATATGTGCAGTTATATTATTAACAACATGATCTTTAATGCAGCATCTCCTGTATTTAAAATTTGAATATTGACATGCTTCATGTTAAATTTAAAAAAAAAAACAACCAAAAAACAACAAAACCCAAACAAACAAATGGAAAGCCAAGAGAAAACAGAGTTAACTTTTAACTTTTGAAAAACAACCCCAGTCTTACATAACTGATTCTTAGTGCACAAATGGAAATGGCACAGCCTTGTCTGTGGAATGGACTCATTCAAAAACACAACAAAACAATTTTCCTGGGAGTGGGAGGAAGCAATTGATAATAGAAATAAGAGAGAATAATCTGCTGCTTTGGAGAGGAACTTTGCTTATTATTAAATTCTGAAGTATCACTCCAGGATCACAAGGACTGTCAGCAAGAATGTTTCATCCGAGGAATGCTAAGGAGGCTCCTGTCACAAAACCATGGGTTGTCAAAACTGTGACTCAGTGCTGGCCCAATCCATCAAAACCAGTTCTATATTTTCTGAGTATTATTATTGATTTATGAAGCAACAGCTGTGCCTGCCTGTGTGCCTGTGCATGCGTGCATGAATTAATGGGATTTTACACTCGCCTGCCTTCTCCGTGGTCCCCAAGGGGGTGGGAAGGCAGTTGTTAAAGGCAACGAGAGAAAGTGAGAAGAACAGTGAGAATCTGAAGAGGCAAAGGTGATGCACACAGGTGTCAGGATGTCTTGGTGCTGTGTCACAGGGAGCAGCAGCTTCCCAGCCCCTGCCACAGGAGATGGTGGCTGTTTGGATGGCACAAAGGACAGGGTCATCCAACCAGCACAGGGATTTGTGTCATCCCTCACTGGTGTGTGTTTATAACAATGCTGACGTCTCCCTGAAACATACCCTCTTCACTGCACTGTACCTTTAAATTTGCTTTTCAATGTCCCTGTGAAAGGATTCCATTCCCATTTTTCTTTTTTGAAACCTGTTAAAATCAGAGATAGCTGATGCAGACACACGGCTGCACCCAGTGGGGTATCTTAGGCTAGAATGTTTGAGATGCTTTGGATACCTCCATCTGTGGTACATTATACCTGATACCTCTGTATGTTTAAATCTAAGCAGGTATAAGTTTGCAGGTCCTATTTGGTCTAGGATGGAACAGGAGAATGGAAATAATGAAAAAGAGTGGGTATTAGCACCTGAAAATTGGAGGAATCAGCACAAAGGTGTTTCTCTCTTGACTCTTCAGAGGGCAGAATCTTTTACTCTTCAGTCTGCATCCATGCTATGCCCCTCATCTACCTCTTCTTTTGAAAAAGCTCACACCCTCAAAGGAAATATTCAGTATCCAGTGTAGCAAAGGCAAACCCACAAATGGATCTGCATGCAACAGTCTGCATGAATCTTTTCTTGGACAAAGATTTGTGTAGTCTTGGCAAAAGCAACATATGCCAATTATTTGAGGGCAAAGGTAATTTTGTTTTGATTTAAATTGTGATATTTCTTCTTTCTAAAAATTGAGATATTAAAAAATTTTCTTCATATTTTTGAATCATAGAATGGTTTGGGATGATAGGGACCTTAAGATCATCTAGATGCAAATCTAATTCCAACCCCTTTGCCATGGGCAGGGACACTTTTCATTAAACCCTAATGCTTTAAAGCCCCATCCAACCTGGCTATAAATAACATATATAGAATTCCTTTCCAGATTACAGAGTCCTGAGGACAAATGAGGAAAGGGGAAACTATCTTTTTAAACCTGCAGTTTAAAAACTGCAGGAGTGATAAAGTCCCCCTGTGTGTCAGTTTTGTGTGAATAGTGCCTGCAGGGACTGTTAGTGATGCCTCAGGTGTAGCTTTTATATTTTTCACATTCTGTGTTGCTGTGGTGTGTAGTCCTGAGCTTCACATTATGGGATGGTGAGCTCTGCACAGAGCAGGGAGACAAAACAATTCCTGCTCCAGCTGGGCACCAAGGACAAATGATCCAAATCTCAGCCCAGGAGCACAAACCCCGTGGGCTGGAGAGAGAAAAACAAGGCTGGGACTGGCTGGGCTAAAGCTGGGATGGGACAATGAACTGCAAGGTGGGGATGGAGCAGAGCTGATCCCAGGGAGAGACCCCGTGCCCGGCCGGGCATTTTGGGGCCATTTTGGGTCATCTTGGGGGCAGCCCTGGCTGGGCTCTGCTGCTGCCCAAGGTGGATCCATGGAGGAGACCCTTGGAACAAATCCCTGCTTTATTCTTTAGCTCTGCCCAGCCTCTGCTCCAGGGCAGCCTGCACAAGGCATCATTAGGATAAAGAAATAGCTACCAGGCAACAGCATGCCTGAAGGAGGGGAAAATTACACACAGGAGCTGTCTTTGAGTGAGTCCCATGGGGATGTGTAGGCTCTGGGGGCCAGCATCCCTCTGCAGGAGCTGAGAAAGCCCAAACACCCAGAGCTGGCTGAATTGGTGCACACAGGAGCCAGCAAACACAACTGTGAGCAGCACACTGCAGGGGCTGCCTGCAGGAAGGCAGATGCTGGAGTGCAAGACTGAGTTCCATGAGTGAGTGACACTGTTGTGTGAGCACTGATCTGCTGGTAGAAACAACAGCTTGATGCTGCTATTAATAACAACTTAATGAATAGAGGCATTCTAATAAGCAGTA
Source organism: Serinus canaria (assembly GCF_022539315.1). Classification (NCBI taxonomy): domain Eukaryota; kingdom Metazoa; phylum Chordata; class Aves; order Passeriformes; family Fringillidae; genus Serinus; species Serinus canaria. The sequence goes on from NC_066343.1 coordinate 10,003,977, forward strand.
GCTGTGATCTGCTTCTCCCCTCACATCAATACTCTGTGAAGGGAAGGGAGGGCAGGACACAGAGAGGTGCAAAACACAAGCAAGGCAGGAACACAGGACCATGAAAATTAATGCCTAATTTATTGCTGGTGGGCTCCACTAGCATTGATCCTGGTTTTCAATGAGATCTGACTGTGGGTCCTGGTAAGTAAAGCTATTTATGAGAATAAAGCAGATTGCATTGAACATTTTGCTGAAGTTTGTCCTAAGGAGTTTGCTTTTATGATGATCCAATGCTGCAAGCCTCTCTCTGTTTATCACTCACTTTCTTCTCTCTCAGTAGGGCATGTGAGAGAAGGCAGACCCCTCCAAGTGCCTTTCCACCCAAGGCAGACCACCTGGAATTAAGAGTGAATTAGTCTGTGTAATTACACCTTTCCTTCAGTAAGGTTGAAATTGCTCTGCTGAGCCTCAGCTGTCCACAGTTTTAAGAGATGATGACCTTGACACTGTTAGGAGACCACTGAAATTAATTCACTTCACTAGCTTTTACAGTTCTTTGAGCAAAACAATTCCTAGTCATTCTGGCAAGGACTTACTCTAAATTGTGGTTCCAGAAGTGGAAGACATAAAAAAAATAAAATAGAAAAATCTAATAGAACAAAGCAGCTAGACAGGATTTTCTATTTACTCTTAAACCTATCTATATTGGAAAAGGGCCACACCAAGATTAATGCATTAACTTTTCATTTCTGAATCTGGTTTTGACTGAGAATTGTTTAACTCCAGCTGTTTTGATGTATCACTCGTGAACTGGATAACTATTGTTAGTAAAGAGGCAGCCACATAAAAATCACTCCTAAATGAATCAGTGGAGTGCTCCCACCAGTAAAAAGGTTTATTTCTTAGAAAAGGATAAAAAATTTACATGCTTTTTTGAATTTGTAAGGGAACACAGTTCTTGCAGAAGGTGGCTAGAGGTCAGGCTTTACATTTCAGAGCTTTAATAAGAATCCGAGGGAAGGTTAATATTGGGTCCACTTTTTCATTTGCTTTCTGCTACAAGATGCTATCCCTGCTTCTGCTGAACCCAGAAAACAAACCCAAACTGAAATCTTGACTAAAGCAGCCCAACCAAATTGTATCTTATTGGACTGGTCCTCGACAGCAAGGGAAGAAGGCTTATCCCTCTGAGGCTGTCACACAGAACAGGGGTGGTATCACCCCACAGCCAGGAGGAATTACCCACATCAGGTGAGACAGTTATTGCTCCCAAGGGTGCCCAGCAGCTCTGGGGCTCAGGAACAATTTTCAGGCCTTGGGTGAGGTTCCCTGCCTTGTACTCTGCTCAGGGTGGTACATTAGGAGTCCACATAGCCATCAATACATGTTAAAGTTGCTAAATGACCATCCCTGGAGGTGTCCAAGGACTGGACGTGGCACTCAGTGCTCTGGGCTGCGTGACAAGGTGGGGATCTCTCACAGGCTGGACCTGATGATCTCAGAGCTCTTCTCCAGCCTCATTGGTTCTGTCGTTCTTGTGACCAACTGGAGATTAACCCACACAGGGAAAAGTTATAAAGTGTTAATGGGTTGATACCACACAGCCTAATTGGGACACATTCCTGTCCCACTGCAGGTGGCCATCATCACTGAGCTGAGCCAAGTGTTGAACTGCTGAGGCCACACCTCGAGTGCTGTGTCCAGTTTTGGGCCCCCAAATTAGGAAGGACATTGGGACACTGAGCGTGTCCAGAGGAGGCAGCGAGGCTGGAGAGGGGCTGGGAACACAAACCCTGTGAGGAACCCCTGGGGGAGCTGGGGGTGCTCAGCCTGGAGAAAAGGAGACTCAGGGCTGCCCCCATCACTCTCACAGCTCCTGAAAGGTGCCTGTGCTCAGCTGGGGCTGGGGTCTGTCTCCAGCAGCACTGACAGAACCAGAGCACAAAGCCTGGAGCTGCACCAAGGGAAATACAGGCTGGAGAGCAGGGAAAAGGTTTTTCCAGCACGAGTGATAAAGTTCTGGAATGTTCTGCCCAGGGAGGTGGTGGAGTCCCCATCCCTGGGTGTGTTTAACAAAGCCTGGATGTGGCACTGGGTGCCAGGGTTTAGCTGAAGTGTTGGGCCTGGGTTGGACTCCGTGATCTTGAAGGTCTCTTCCAACCTGGTGACTCTGTGATTTTTTAAGTTAGATAAAGAAGATGAAAGCAACTGAACAAACTCAGGCTGGCCAAGTTCATCTCGCAGGGCGGACAAAGCGTGCACGGTCGGGAGCGGCTGGGTGGGGTGGAGAGCTGGGGGCTGTGGAGGACCCACCTGTGAGCTCGCAGCCAAGCAGCTCCATCCTGAGGGTGCAGTGCCTCCTGCACACCTGGGGGTACAGCCGGACGTACTGGGCCTTGATGGGGGGCGTGAAGGAGTTGGCATATGGGGTGTTGTTGTCCACGTTCCCACGGAACACCTGCGGGGAAGCAACGTTTGCATAAGACAAAAAAAATGTGTCAGGAGGATCCCTGGAGTCCCAGTGAGTTCCCTTGTCTCAAAAGCACCTGAATTGTTCTGTCTGTGGGAGGTTTTCCTCAAATTGCAGCTGTTTTAGTGCTGCCAGTGCCTGACACAAGTTTTCCCAGCAGAATGTCCTGCTGTGCCGTATTGTGATGGGTTTGCCCGATGGGACAAACCAAGGTCTCTGTCTTGTCCCTCTCAGAAACTGAAGCTCCTAATGCAACTAAATTATGCCTTCTTTCCTTGGTTAATGTATGAAATAGTTGCAGTTCAATTAAGCCTGCAATTATTTGCTCTGATTGATGTTTATTTTTCCCCCCCCCGGTTCAAGAACTCCCACTGAAGTGCACTGTAACCCTCCCATTGATCACAGAGGGAATGAGTTAAACCCATCAGCATTTTTCTGTCCACCCCTCCCTCTAACCAGACATCCCTGTGCATTCATTATGCACCTCTTCACACGAAATCTTAATTCCCTAACAGAGAAACTACATCTGATGCTGTGCAGTGCCTGAATTCTGTGCAAGCTTCCACAGTAAAGGGTTTTTTTCCCTGCTCTGTGTGCACATCTCCATCAAAAATAAGTGGTAGCTACAAACTGTAAACACACACACCCCGCTGGATGATACTGTTTGTGCAGCACAGAGGTTAGCACTGATGAATGGGCTCTGTGTTTCCAAGGGTTAAAGCTAATCTGCCAATGCAATAAAGTGAAATTGAAAACAGAGCAATGAGTAATTACTGGTAAACTAATTAATATGAAAATCAGTTAAGTGTAATAAACAGGATTATTCTAGCTTGGGGAAATAGTATTTATGCAATCATCAATTAAAGTATAAGAAACTCTTAGCAGAGAGAAAATGCAAATTTGTTGATTTTTTTTTTTTCTCCCACAGAAAAATAATAACAGTGAAACCTATATCATACTGCCAGGCAATTAGGCTTAAATACCAGAGACATCTCATACTTCTGAAGGCAGCTACACCATGAGATGCTTTCAGTAACAGACGACTTGATCTTACCATGTCTTCCTTTGTGCCTTTTACTTTGTACATTGTCCATGACTTCCCATCATTACTGTAGGCAATTTTGTAAGATTTTACGTATTCTGGACTTCCAATCCTCTTGGCACCTTGGGTTATAACTCCAGTGACTCGCATCTTCTTCTGCAGGTTTATCTGAAATAACAGCACACTGTTAATCTGACGGACACAATCCTTGATTCCTTTAATTCCCTTTTCTTTTCCTAAATGAGAGGGAAAAAACATAGCTGTAGCATTTAAATGACTGTTGTCATACTTGCATTAATTCTTTTATCTTTCATGAATTTCAGGTACAAATGTATAAAGCAAATGAATGAAAAAACTGAACTAAAATCTTGGACTATTCTTATTTCCTGTGTGTGTGTGCACATATTATGGATATACAGAATATTACTGGGACATTGCCTAATTTTGGCATATAGGGTTACTCCTACATATTTCCTGCCTGAGAGGGAAATGAAACAGTGTGATAATTTACCAAAAGCTGTATCTTCTGTTCTGTTACAAGCCAATTTGCAATGCCATACAAAAGATCCTCAGTTAGCTTCAAGTAAAACTTCCATGTGAAACTAAAACTACATGGAAGTTCTGGCAGCAAAGCAATAAGACTTCTTCCTGATTCCCACTGAAAATTCATATACCTAGTGATCAAGGCTGAAATGCTAATCCTAAATCAGTCAATACCAAAATATCCATCAGTGGATGTGAGCACTCCTCGTGTGCTCGGCTGAGCTGAACACAACCCCTTGAAGTAGAAAACCAAGATTTGTTCAGAGTGAACAAATTCAACATCACTCCAGCAGCCTTAATTCTGCCTCCTTTACTCACCTGTGGCACGGGAACCCTGACATCTCAGGGTGAGATATTCAAACCCAGCAGCGTCAGACTGAGCCTCTGGCAGCTGCCCTTCCTCCCTCTCAGCTAAAATCTGTGCCTTTTGCACCAAACGAAGCTCAGCAAAGAGCTGCCACGCCGTCAGAGCTGGGAGAAGGTGCAGGCAGATGTGCAGTGCAAAGAGATGAGTGGAGGTACTGGAGAGCAAACAACTGGGACAGGGTAAATAATGCATTGTGCTACTTTAGTACTTGTCTCCTCAAAATGAGTTTTATCTTTGCTCCCCGGTGGCTGGAGCTGACCCAGGGCAGTCCCCACTGTTTGGAGCAGCAGTCCCAGCACAGGTGTGGGAGGACTCAGAGGCAGATCTGCTGCCCAAGTACCTTAATTGGTTTATTATTTACATTGTGGCCTGAAGACTTTCTCCCCCTTGGTAATAAAACCTGACCTCTGTGAAGGATGTAAGATGATCAGGCTTTAAGACCTCTCTGTGTGCACAATAGGAAACCTCTGGTTTCTTAGTTCAGACTGTAGAATTTTGTGGTTTCTTCTGGGATTTTTTTTTTTAAATGAGTCTAGCTATTTCTCTGTTACTTTTTTGGAGTAGTTGGCTCTTGGTGTAGTTTTACCATGGTTCTCCCTATAAGAAATTATTCAACACCCACAACCTTCAGATTAACAATGTGTGTTTTTGAGGTTTAGACCCCTTTAGAGAGGAGAAGCCTTCTACAAAAACACCAGATTTTTTACAGGATCTCCCCACAATTACCAGGAAAACTCAGGAATATGTGCAATTCCAGTGGGGAGAATGGACTCACAACAGGAATTCAGACAGGTATAAATTAGAAGAGATTAATTACTTTTTTCAGCCTTGGAAAACTTCTTTTTCCCAATTCCTGGTCCCTCAGAGGGGAAAGCAAAATAAAATAAATATGTTATATTTGTAAAAGGACAGCTCCAGAGACTACCATTAGTCCCATAACTACATTAAAAATGTAGCTAATATGGAATAGTATCCAGTTAAATATTTATGTAAGTCTCTTATGAGTAGTTCATTCTCTATGTGGATTTTCAGAATATTAATTAACAGGCAAGCAAACCAATTTTCCATGTATTTACAAAATTGCTAATAATGAAACTGAATACCATCTGCAAAACTAAATTAGAAAGCACAGGGAAACAGAAACCAGACATTGATTATTTGCTGACTGGTAGCATCTTCACATTTCACTTCATGGGAAAAGGAAGGTATAATGCAACACCAAACAAATTTTGTTTGATGCAGTGATGCAGTTAACTAATATTTTTTCAGCTTAATTACCAATTATTCTATTTCCAGGTAATAATCTTTGGGGTTTTGGATGAGAATTTATGGGGATTTTATTTCCCTGTTTACACTCAAAGAATAATTTCTAATGAAGCCATGGCATTAGCCACTGGATGTCCTTTTCCCATTTGCAGAATCTTTCCTTTAAGAAGATTTCTTGATCAGTGTCCATCCTTTGAGTCTCAAACTGAGCTTTGTTTTTAAGCAGTATTGAACTTGATGCAACATAAGCAATAAAACCAGGCTGCCTTGTTTTCCAAGCTCTACACATCCTGTCAACATTTGCAGAAAAATCCCAATGAAGTTGGAAGAAATAAATGCTTTCAAATGCCCATGGCTTGCTTATATGGAAATCCCTCCTGGGCTAATGCCGTGCTTTTCAGTGAATATGGATACATTAGTTATTAATTTTCCCTTTGTATCTCTGGGTCTTTAATGTCTTTTAAATTTTTCATGTTCGACCTCAGCAAAAATTGAAAATACTGCAAGTTTAGCAATGGCTGTAACAAAGCAGGGGCCAAACTTTTTCCTATTTAATATACTTTAGTAGGAAGGTGAGAAGAAATGTGAACTGCATCTTTTAGCACTAAAAGCTTTTTCAAATGTGTTTTTCTGTGGCAATGGTGAGGGAAAAACAGCTCAGGAAGCTCTGCTTTGTGGATTAGGGCCCAGGACAGAAAATTATACATTTTAATTACATGTGTTTTAAAACAAAGAGGTGAAAGTCCCCAGGATAGGAACAAAAGAATAACATATATTTTTTAAAAAGGTAATGGATTCACTTCTTAAGGATCCCTTATCATTACCTAGATGAACTGGAAAAAGCAAGGATGAAAGAAGATGAATAGCATTGTGAGAGATTTATCTCAGTAATTTAAGTAATAAGGCATAGCAAAGGCCTTGCAAGAAGAAGATGCAGGCACAGACATTTGAAGAATTTACTTTACAGAGAGAGAGAAAGAGAGAAAGAGTGCGAGCGGAGAAAGAGAGAAAGAGAGGAAGGAAGGAGGAAGGAAGGAAGGAAGGAGGGAAGGAAGAGGAAGGAAGGAAGGAAGGAAGGAAGGAAGGAAGGACAGGAAGAAGGAAGGAAGGAAGGATAGGAAGGAAGGAAGGAAGGAAGAGGAAGGAAGGAAGGAAGGAAGGAACGGAAGGACGGAGGAAGGAAAAGGATAAGGACGGAAGGAAGGAACAGGAAGGAAGCGAAGGAAGGAAGGAAGGAAGGAAGGAAGGAGATGAAGGAAGGAAGGAAGGAAGGAAGGACAGGAAGGATAGGAAGGAACGGAAGGAAGGAAGGGAAGGAAGGAAGGAAGTGAAGGAAGGAAGGAAGAAGGAAGGAAGGAAGGAAGGACGGAAGGAAGGAAGGAAGGAAGGAGGAGAGGAAGGAAGGAAGGAAGGAAGGCAAGGAACGGAAGGAAGGAAGGAAGGAAGGAGGAAGGAACGGAAGGAAGGAAGGAAGGAAGGAAGGGAAGGACGGACGACGGAAGGAAGGAAGGAAGGAAGGAAGGAAGGAAGGAAGGAAGGAAGGAAGGAAGGAAGGAAGGAAGGAAAGAGAAAGGATCCGTTTTACCATTTTAACATTTACCATTTAAATTTATTTTAGGAGCAATGGATTCAGACTTGACACTTGAGCTTTGCTCAAGGGCTTGCATTCAGCACCACCTCAGAGGGGTCTCCTGCATCCAGTGACTCCCATGGGATTTGACTCACCCAGGATATGACAGGGATTTAGCTGCAGTCCAAGCACACCCTGTGCCCTAAAACCTTATGGCACAAAGAACTTTATGAAACTCGGATAAGGTTCTGCTTGACACCTGCAGGCTGTGGAATCTGCTCTGATGGCCTTTGCATGTCAATGAGGAGGATTCCTGGGACTGGAATGAGTGATGAACATGGAGTTGCTCAGGTAAAACTGTGTGAAAAATAAAGCCAGTAGTCAGACACCAATGTATTTAAATCTGTCTCTACAAAAACTGGATTATGCCACGCACAGGGTGCAAAGTCACTGTGCTGGTGTGGAGGAAGGCACAGGGAGAGCACAGGCATGAGATCAGCTCAATTTAAGTGAGTTCAGGGACTGTGGCAAGAAACACCACCTCAGGTCCTCTGCTGGGCACAAAATTGCACGTTGAATTCATCCATGAAGCCAAAACAAATCAAATAAAATCACTTGAGGCAGACACCCCCTAGAGCAGTGTATGACTGAGAGCTGGGGAATAAAATCAACTCCTTTAGTGTAAGAAGTTCCTGGAATTCCTTCTAATCTTGTTTGTTTTAACCACCAAAGTCCTCCCAACTCCACGATTACACAGAGCACTCTGATGGTCACAGCAGGTGACAGAGTCATGGCCTGTCTCCACAGGAGGGGAGAAAGGGATCAGGGTGCCGTGCTCACTGCTCTCAGCACTGGTCCTGCAGGAGTCATTATCTATTAAACAATTTTCACTCATGCTTCGGACTCCAGTGATTCACTCAAATCTGTTTGGGGATGCTAAATTGCTGTCTACACTGAGGAAGACATACCCAATCTAGATTTTACTGGAACCTGGAAAAAATACATACTGCAAAGGAAATAAAAGAGGAAGACTTTTTTCTCTAAGAGCAAGTGATAATATGAACAAGGTAATTTTAAGAGTTCCTGTTGATTGTACAGTGCCCCATTTTCAGAGGCAATTCAGAACCAGTCCTGCAAATCTGCATGGTGTGTGTGCAGCTCCACTGGTAGCTGTGAGTTAATGCAGGAGCTTGTTTTTCATAAACAAGTCCAAAGGGCTCCACAAAACAAAGGCCATCAGTAACCTCCCAGCATGGTTTACAAACCTTAGAACCATAGGAAAAAAGAAGATTAAATTCAGAATTGTAATGTGTGAATGTAACAGAACAGCAGGGACTGGGACAGCTCCAGTGGAAGGTGTTCATCTTTCTCTTACAATTTATGATCAAATGCTAGCATATTCACTTTGCAGAAGCCATAAAATGGGCAAAAAGATAAAAAAGTACCCAACTGCACCTGCCTTATCTACATTATTGCAGGCAGGAGAGGAAAAGAGGGATGAGAAGACAGAGTGACTTTAGGAAGACCCCTACGTGATGCTCCTGGACAGAATCCATAACCATATTCCCCTCATTTGTTATCTCACTGCTAGCAATAGCACCACTAACATTTTCTGCAGAACAGCCTTGTCTGAGGTGTTCCTCCAGAGCAAGCTTTCCAGAAATGCTCAGATTAAAGCCTACATGAAACCTTGGGTCTTTGAGTCCTTAAATGTAGTTTTAGATTCATAAACAGAAACGCATTTTATGGAGAACAAAGGTGTTTACCTGTTTCAGTTATGAGATGGAATAGTGTTGTCATAAATAATTCTTCATCTTTTCTAGCACAAAGTAAATATATCTTTACTGCTACTCACCATTACTCACATAAAAATAGGGTTGAATAAGAGATCAAGGTTATACTGGCATTAAAAGATTTATTACAGCAATGCTTCCCTGCTGATCTCATCAGGTTTTGAAGGATTGAAATTTAATTTTTTTGTCTCCTTTTTTTTTTTCCCCCAAAGTCATAATTCTGACAAAGCTAGATAGAAAGCACCCAGACAAACACTTTCTGATGAAAAATAGGGATACTTGCCAATAGAAATGTTTTTTAATAAACCCATGAAACGAACAACCTGACACAATCCCCTCAATACCGGGAAAGTCAGCGAGTCTGAAAGCTCCTTCCCGTGCTTCCTTTTCAATCCCCAAGGTTGTATCCTCCAGTCTGAGCAGGACAAACTGCTGTTTCACCCTGGTGCCACAGCAGCTGCAGAGCTGGGCTGGTGATGAGGAGCAGGAAGGGCACAGCAGGTCAGTCACTATTAACTTCCCCTTGCAAAGCCTCGCTGGCACCTGCACACAAGGTGCTCATCTGTCTTGCCTGTCTGTGGCTTTTTGATACTCTCCTAATCAGCACTGTCAGCAGAGCTCCCCTGGATTTAGTTCAGGGCATTAATGCAGTCAGCACAGTGGCAGTGATGTGTGTTTTAAGCAGCACACAGCGAGAATGTGCAGTGATTTATCCACAGCAGCACCGTTGCTGACACCCTGGAAGGGGGTCTGCCCCACAGAGAAAAAACATGTTTTATTTCTTCACATGATAGTATAAATCGTTGTCTTGTAACAGTCTAGGAGAACAAATGTTTGTTACAGGTTGCTTTGACAATTATAATTCCCAGCGTGGTTGTGGGATTGCACCTTGAGGACAGACCAATTAAACACTCTGGTTGTTTCTGATCCCAGCCCATTTTCACTTATGGGGATGCAGGTCCAGCAAAGCACCCTCATAACTTTGCTATTACAGCCTCTGCAAACTCACCCTCCTGCTGTTTCCAGTTTATCACACCCCAGGGAAAGAACAAACACCTCTCAGGACTTCCCTCTAACCCAGCTACACCTCAGCCTCAGCCAACCTTCTAAAAACAAACTCCATCCTCAGTGAGACTTATTCATGTACCTGCTTTAAATTAGAGATGCAGAATCAGAGATGCAAATTGGACCACTAATTTAATTTCCCTTTCTGTGAAGAGATCAGAATATAGGTTAGACCCTACTTGTATGGAAAACACAAATACAAGGATTGTTTGGCCCATGCAATGCTAATGTGGAGGAGCATATGTTATGAGAATTATCAAAAAGCACCTACTTCATTTGGCTTTTGTTGAGAACTTTCAATTTATGCCTCAGAGAGTTTACATAATTAGACAGACTAAAAAACTTGCTTAGTCTGTTCCTTCTTATTATTAAGTCATTATTTAAGTCCCAAAGGTAGTTGTTATGAATGCCATTATATGAATTATTCAAACACTGGCATGTTTAGACTGCCATCTCCAGAAGGGGCCAATAAATAATCTCACATGGTTCAGAGGTTTGTAGCCCTGAAAAATATCATCTTATTTGCAAAGTATTGATCAAATGAGTGTTAACTATCTGAGACTGAATGTTACCCAAGAAACACCAAGGTCATTTATTGCTATTATTAGTTTCTTCATATGCTTTGAACTTGTGAAAACTCCTTCTGCCTTTGGCTCTCAGAAAGAACTTCCCCACAATGTCTAGAAGACATCCTGAAGAATCAGCCTAAGAATATGTAAATAAGAATGCCAGTGAAAATATCTGCATGTATTTCCCCTTGTAAAAGAGCTTTGATCAACAGCTCATAGACCTGGAAGATGTGATGTCAGACTCAGGTCAAAATCACACACTTTTCATCCTACATGAAAACTGTCTTCCTTAGGGAAAAGAAGGGAATTCAAACAGGTGAAATATTAAAATCACTGTGAAAATACACTCAGGGAAATTTCTGGTTGTGAAATACCTTTGGATATTGGGAGGTATTTTCTCTCACACTCCATCTGTTTTTGTGGTGCTTTGGCAGATGCATTCTGGTAAAAACTCTGAAGAAAATTATGATCTTCTCTCGAGCTCCCAAAAGGACAACTGGGAAAAATTCCCACTCTGGCTTCAGTTTGTCTAGGCCCTATGCATGTTCCCAGACCAAGAAGTCATGGAATTATGGAGTTTCAAGGCTTGAAAAGACATCCAACATACTGACTAAAGGAGTGTTAACCATCTGAGAACTCTCAGGAGATAAGGCTTTCCTGGCCCTGTGAGACCCCTACTGAGAGATCCCATTGCACATTCCCAGAATGAACTTATCCAGTGATAACAGTGCTGTCAAATGGTGCACAACCTGAATTAAAATATGTATCTTTATCCACTTTCTTCATGGTCAAGGTAATCCTAATCAATCTTTGAGGATAACCTGTTAGTTGCTGGAGAGAGGGGATGGACACAAGGGGAGTGAAGGGCTACTGAAGCACACAGGGGGCAGATGGCTAAGTGACAGATGAAAAGACTGCACCACCCAAATGATTTTTTGGCCCACAGAAAAAGAACACAGAAAGCTGTTAAAGAACACAGAAAGTTGGCTCAAATTTTAGTATCTCCTGAACCCTAAGAAATTGGCTATTTGTTCAATCCTGACAACCACACTCATTAAATATTTTTTATTATCTTTTGAAATTAAGACTCAAAAGTAAAAAAAAAAAAAAAAAGTCATATATAAATGTTAAAAGTTACCCTTTGGTGAGATTTTCCCTATTCCTATGCACGTTTTTCCTCAAAATATTTTTCCTTCTACAAAAATTTGCAGGCAAAAGATTAGGTTAAAAAAAATAAATAAACATTGCTTGGTTTTGTGATGGACAATCTTTGAAAAGTCTCATTGAGACAGTCAAGGCTTGAACAATGCCTTTTTATCTTAAGCAGTCATTGAAGAAGAAGGTTCTTAGAGTGTAAGAGTAAAAGATGCTCCCATTTTTCAGTTCACAGATTTAGTGTGTGGCATAAATTGGAAGGTCTTTGAGATGACAAACACATGCCACCTCTTCCAGGGGAGGTCAAGGAGGGTGAGCTGACATCAGCTCTTGTTGTCTCTGGCAGTTCTCATGGTGCTGGTGGTTTTCTGTGCTTCCAACAGTCTGGGCTGCTGGGGGGCCATGGAAGCTGAGGTGAGATGAACCTGGATTGAGAAAGGGCTGAGCAGCAGCTCCAGAAGGTTGCAATCAGTGTCATGGGGTCTGGTTGGAGATGTTCCACTGCTGGTGTCCCCCAGGATAATAGTGGTGCAAGGAATTGTTTAACTTGTTCCTCAGTGGCTGGATGAGGGGTCAGTGCAGTCCACTGAGCACACATGGCTGGGATGAGAGGCCAAAACCCCCAAAAGTGCTTCATATGCTTTGAAATTGTGAAACCCTCCAAAGGGACCTTGAGGGGTTGCAGAATTAGACAAGGAAGAAATTAATTAGGGAAATGCTGTCCTGCACCTGGGCAGGAACAGCTCCAGGCAGCAGCCCAGGCTGGAGGGGACCTGCTGGGGTGGCTCTGTGAGGAAGGATCTGGAAGTTCTGGTGGGCAGTGAGCTGCCCCTGACCAGCAGAGCATCCTGGGGGCAAGGGAGGTCCATGGGATTTGGGGGGACATTGGGAAGAGCACTGCCAGCAGGTCAGGGAGGGGATCCTGCCCCTCTGCCCAGCTCTGTGAGGGCACATCTGCCGGGCAGTGTCTGTCCGCTCCTCAGGACAGGAGGACAGGGAGGGGACAGAGGGGATTCAGGGCAGGCTGAGGGACCTGGGGCTGCTCAGCCTGGAGAGGAGCCCCCGGGAGAGGGGCCTCAGCCCTGTCTGTCTGTCTGTTCCTGTCTGTCTGTCCCTGTCTGTCTGTCTGTCCCTGGGTGTCCCTGAGTGTCCCTGGGTGTCCCTGGGCATACCCATGTGTCCCCCTGTGTCCCTGACTGTGCCTGGGTGTCCCTGTCAGTCCATGTGTCCCCCCCGTCTGTCCCAGTCTGTCCCTGTGTGTCTGTCCCTGTCTGTCCCTGTGTCCCCCTGTCTGTCCCCGTGTGCAGAGGTCAGAGCTGGCCCAGGCTCTACCCCAGGCCCCAGAGCCCTGGGAAGGCCTGATCCCAGCCCAGTCTGTCCCTGTCTGTCTGTCTGTCCCTGTCCATCCCTGTGTTCTCCATGGCCCAGAGCAGGGCTGATCCCAGCCCAGCCTGTCCCTGTCTGTCTGTCTGTCTGTCCCTGTCCATCCCTGTGTGCTCCACGGCCCAGAGCAGGGCTGATCCCAGCCCAGTCTGTCCCTGTCTGTCTGTCTGTCCCTGTCCATCCCTGTGTGCTCCATGGCCCAGAGCAGGGCTGATCCCAGCCCAGTCTGTCCCTGTCTGTCTGTCTGTCCCTGTCCATCCCTGTGTGCTCCATGGCCCAGGGCAGGGCTGATCCCAGCCCAGTCTGTCCCTGTCTGTCTGTCTGTCTGTCCCTGTCCATCCCTGTGTGCTCCATGGCCCAGAGCAGGGCTGATCCCAGCCCAGCCTGTCCCTGTCTGTCTGTCTGTCCTTGTCCATCCCTGTGTGCTCCATGGCTCAGGGCAGGGCTGATCCCAGCCCAGTCTGTCCCTGTCTGTATGTCTGTCTGTCCCTGTCCATCCCTGTGTGCTCCATGGCCCAGGGCAGGGCTGATCCCAGCCCAGTCTGTCCCTGTCTGTCTGTCTGTCTGTCCCTGTCCATCCCTGTGTGCTCCATGGCCCAGAGCAGGGCTGATCCCAGCCCAGTCTGTCTCTGTCTGTCTGTCTGTCCCTGTCCATCCCTGTGTGCTCCATGGCCCAGGGCAGGGCTGATCCCAGCCCAGTCTGTCCCTGTCTGTCTGTCTGTCTGTCCCTGTCCATCCCTGTGTGCTCCATGGCCCAGAGCAGGGCTGATCCCAGCCCAGTCTGTCCCTGTCTGTCTGTCTGTCCCTGTCCATCCCTGTGTGCTGCATGGCCCAGAGCAGGGCTGATCCCAGCCCAGTCTGTCCCTGTCTGTCTGTCTGTCTGTCCCTGTCCATCCCTGTGTGCTCCATGGCCCAGGGCAGGGCTGATCCCAGCCCAGTCTGTCCCTGTCTGTCTGTCTGTCCCTGTCCATCCCTGTGTGCTCCATGGCCCAGGGCAGGGCTGATCCCAGCAATTCCCCTCACAGGAGGCAGAGCTGCTGCCCTGGGCAGTGCCCAGAGGGGCTCTGGGGGCTCCTCCCTGGGAACATTCCAGAATTCCCTGGGCACAATCCCATGGGCTCTGGGGTGGCCCTGATGGAGCAGGAAGTGGCACCAGGTGAGCCACTGGGGTCCCTTCCAAGCTGGCCCATCCTGGAGTTGTGCACATATGCCTGCAAACCACACACACACACAAAAAAAATCTTATCATCCTGACATGTAGTCTTACTTTATCTTAAACTTTGTTCCCTGAACCTTAACTTAATTGAAATAACTTGAAACAACACTTTCCTAGAAGCCAAGTCTAGTAGGACAGTAACTATGAGTGAGGATCATTTGCTTTGCCAGTTTTTAAGTGAATGTTTAGGAGGTAAAAATAATTCCTTTGGCTATCACACATGAGCATGCCATCATCTCACGGATTTGGATGCTGTCATCCCCACAAGGTGACTAGGATACCCACACACCATTCCATGATGGACCACCTCACAGGTGCTGGGGCTTCCTCCTGATGCAATAAACCACGTGGACACACCTTTGTTCCTTTTGGTGTCGCCACTTTCTAAGACTTGATTGCTTTCCATATCAGAATGGCAAGTGGGGGGAAAAAAAAAATCTACTTGGAATGCACAGTGTTGCAGATGCAGGGGATAAATGTGTTTAAAAGTCCTGTTCCTTCACTCCTTCAGCCACATTAGGTGGAGTAATTAAGGAAAGCTGGCATGGGGGCTGACAGAGCCTTTTATGGATGAGGTTCATAACAGCATCAAGCCTCAGCTGCCATGGGGATGCTGACTCTGAACTGGCTCTTTTGTGGACCCAGAACCTCAGCCCAAAGTTGTTGGAATGTGCCTGGGATGAAAGCAGGGGGTGTGATACCAAATGGATACCAAGGCACGGGGCACCAGGGAGTCTGTGGGTGATTACACCAAGAAATAGGCTCCCAGCCCCCTTGTTTTCTGCTCTGAGTACATAAATTACATTTTTGGCCTGTAAGCTAAATGTTTAGATGCTGAGGGAGGTCTGCAGAGAGCAGACACTGGTATTGAGTTCACTGAAGTCAGTGAATTTATGGCAGGCTTTGGCTAGCAGACAACCTCTTCTAATTCCTGCAGACCAAAGGTCCTGCCTGGCATTGTTTTAATTCAACTCCACTTTCCTTATTAATTTCTGTTATCCGCAGCCAAGGGCTTTCAGGTACTTACTGCCTCTCACCAATATCCTCAGAGGAAACCCTTCTATGATATTGAGCCAAATTTTGAAATATTGACAATAAAAAGAAGAACTTTAACAACTTTTTAGCATTTAACTTAGCAGCTTAAATCTTCCCATGTGGTGCACATCACCTTGCAGGATGACTCTGAGACTGCACGTCATAAAGTTCACCTGACAGTGAGATGAGAGCCACGTTAAGTGATATAAAACATTTAGTGACAGGTATTTTTGGAAGCCTGTACACCAGTGCTCATGAATGAGGAAATGAACTTTGACAAAATGAATGGTTTCACAGATGGCAGTTTGCTTGGAGCTCTCACCAACAGATGTTTGAGTGAATGTTCTGCAAGGCCTCTGTGTATTTTGGGTTTTATCATTTCATTAGCAAACAGCTATCACCTGGTGTGTACCTGCTCTTTGGAAGCTCTTGATGAGGAAGCTGTTAACTTTTTTTTTCCCTTGCATTTTTCTTTTTTTTGGAGGAAAAAAAACCCCACAAATACTTTTTGGTTTTCTGCTTGGGGATAAGAAAGATGGAACTTGAGGGTTTTTATACAAATAATTTTTGTGTGTGTCATAGTTGTTATGATGAGGTTAGTGAGATTCATAGTCACAGATTTAATTATGCTATGGGACTGAAAGTCCCAAAAAGATGAGGCTGAGCACCAGAGGTGGGATTGAAACCAAAACTGGTCTGGATACACTTATGTAAAAAGCAAATTAAGCCTCAATCAAAATATAAATTCTACCTAACAGCAATAATATTGCAATATGTTTAGACTTTTTTTTTTAAGCATTTTCTATGCTTTTCAAAAAAACCCAAAAAACACTAAACAAATTAATTGTAAATAAGACAGGGATCAGGGAATTTTTTTGTTGTTGGGCTAGGTCCCTTTCAATCACAGGTGGTCTTTTTTATCAAAAACATCTGCAGCAAAAGTGTTTATTCATAGTTTCAAGAAATATAGTGAAGAAATTTCCTAAAGCTGGGCATAGTTATTAAGGAAGGAAAATTAAAAATGCAAAATTACTATTTATAACAGACATGCTGAAATGGTAAATAACCCAAATGTATTTCACTTTGGTCTGGAGTACTAATATACTTAAATTGCCAATCAGAAGTTGGGCACATTTTCCATCAAACTGTTGAATTTCTCATTATTGTGTTTCATCTGAATTTTAGCACATAATTTCAGAAAAGCCATTTGGGTAATGAATTAGAAAAATTGTAGAATTACAGTTCTCTTTCCATATATTCTAAGTAAGACTTGTAGATTTTCCATTTTGAAATTATAACATGACTTTCAAAAATTGATTCCAAACAGAAAAACATATGAAATATAGATAGAAAGAGATAAATTCTTTGAAGAAGAAAGCCCAGATTAAGTATTTGGAATCATCTTGTATGCAATAAAAACTAGAGGAAAAAAAGCTGAATAATCAACCTGAAAGAACTTTACTTCCCACTTTTGATTCTGCAACCAAAGTGAGCAGTAAATTAATCCTTCAAACCTCCAACTACTCACAATAATGAAATAAATATTTTAATATTTTATTTTGAAATTGTGTAAGCATACCAATGTCTCTGGAGAAACAATTTATGCCATTTTGGTGAGAAATAACAAAACAAGTGCTTTATTATTCTATGGAGTACTTTACATTTATACACAACAGAGGTCAGGTGTTCAATCACATCTCCCATGGAGTGGCATGATGCTCAGTAATTCGTGCATTTTCTCAAAATTCCCCAGGTGTAAACTGTGCTGGAATCTGCTCTTGGTGCCTGTGGGTTTTACACTCTGTAAAAACAATTCCTGTGTCCAAAAGACCACGAAACTTAAAAGTTGTCAATGGGGGCAAAATTAATTAAGAAATATGAGGATGGGTAAAAGTGGGAGACCAACCTGGGAGTGGTGAAACTGGGAGAGGAGAAGTGTAAGGGCACAGGCATGGATTCCTAGGCTGGAATTCACTGGAGAGGAGTAACATCCAGAAACTCCTGCTGGCAATTTGTGGTTTTTGTTAGACAGTAATCCATAGGCAGGATCACATCCGTGATTTTGGATGTGGTAGAGGGATAACAGAAACAATAATCCTGCCCATGGCCACACCTATTCTGATTTATACTGCCCTAAAAAGAATAACTAATATAGGAAGAGAAAAATAAAGGTGCAAGGAATGAGCAGAGATGAAGTGAAATCAGAATGAAATAAACCAACATTTTTTAAATCTGAAAATGTAAAAAGGACGGAAGGGAAAAGAGAGACCACTGTTAAAAAAAAAAAAAAGACTTTACAAAAAAGACTCATTACTGGAACAGTCAGTGTGAGCATTTTGGTTATACTTCAGGACCAATTAATGAAAAATAGATGTATGTGATTTTTTTTTTTGTCATTGTATCTCCAAACCATAAAAGTTAATATCACTAATAAAGTGCTAAGCAGTATACAGGTGCTATTTTATCACAGCCAACCTGTGAGGAGAAACAGAGGTCAGGAGAACTTTAAAAGGCAGATATGACTTACTCAGGCTTTAATTTGCCTCCAAAAACATGGTCAGTGACCCTTTAAATCACAAGCCAATTACAAGCATTGTAGTGCCATTACTAATTACATGCTGAGAGTGTAAATTTAAAATGGCAATTTCAATTTTCAGTTCATTGGGAGAATGCAGGAAAATGAAATTGCATACTAATTAGTTCATATGTATCAGACACCTGAAAGATTAGAGAAAAAAAAAACTTCTGCACTCATTACAAGTGAGTTATAAGCAGAACACTCAAGCCTTTTATTTGCCAGGCTGCATATAAATAAAGAAATTAAATGACAAAGGAAATTGATAATGATGGAACAAGGCAAAAATAGCTACAGGCTTGTACATAATCATACTTTGAGGGACTTTGCCCATTATAAATGGCTTCCTTTAGAATTTATCTAGCATTAGAAGCTCCAAGAGGGGAACAGGAGATTGCTTCAGGTTCAACCACGCTAAATGTTAATTTGCCTGTCCTAAAAATGGATTTTCCTGCTTTGTAACTTTCCACTTAATCTCTGCCAAGCACTCACACCCTTTTCCAGTGCCTCTTTCTGGACCAGGTGCTTCATCACTCAGCAAGGAAAAGATTCCATGTGCAGGCTGCTGCCAGTAGGGTCTGGGGAGAGGCTGGTGACACAACAGAGTAAAAACCCAGGTAGAGGGTTTGACATCTTTTCTCCAATAAGCCAGAAATTTAGCCCAAGTCTGATTTTTTGTACCCCTTGACAAACATTTATGGAGCACCTCCCTAGGCATTACAGAACCTGTAATGCCTAGGCAGGTGCAGAAAAAAGATCTGTGCAGAAATAAGATGTGGGACTTCTGCTCCTCCTCTCATCAAACTGTTCCACCATATGAGGGTCAGTGTTTGTTCCTTAGAGCTTATTTCATGCTTGAAGAACAAGACAGGGCTCTGATGTAAAGATCTACTGTGCATAAAGTGTGAGTCTGTGGATGTCTCCACCTTGCCAGACCTAAAAAGAGTTTCTGCAGAACACCTTCCTTCCACCTATCACCTCCCTGAAAAAGTCTCAGATTTTCTGGTTCCAGGTATTTTAAAGAAAGAGAAAAGGAAAGAAAGAAATCCTCTCAAGGTCTCTGCTCTGAATTTACAAATATTTTTAATTTTGCTCTGAACTGAAAAAAAGAGGATTTAAAAATAGCACTTGGCAAGTTTTGTGAAAACGATAGGCTAAATTTTATTTTGCAAAAAAAATGAGAAGAAAATAAGAGAATGTTTAAAACACATTAATTGTGTGATTTAAGATTATCAAAAGTCCTTACACCCCATGGTTGCCAAAATTACAGAATAACCTGTAATGGATTGGAATAACCTCCAAAAATCAGGGAAAAAAAAAAAAAAAAAAAGAAAAAAAGAAAGAGAACAAATTCATCAGACCTGTTGCAATGGGCTGAGATTTTAGAAACATTTTCAAGAGCAGAGGGAAGACTTCCCAGGGAGCAAAGTCCAAGGGAGCCTGGCAGCTGCCCCCACAGTGCCAAGCACAAATGTAGAAGCATCAGACCATTAAACATCCCCATTCAGTTCTCCTCAAAAAGACATGTCTAGGGGGACAGTACTAAGTGATTTTGAAACCTTTCTCCAGCTCATTTAATAAAGCTTACACTCTTAACACAGCCCAAAAGCTGACTTTTTCATTATGCATTAAAATTACATTAGCTTTCTACTCCCATGGCAATAATTCTGCTCAGGTTCCCCTGCATGATCCTTTCCAGTTCTTTTCAATATAGAAATTTTACAGACTTCCTAACCCCTTGATCTTTATGGAGGAAAACTGACTTACGACATGTTCAAGGGCCTTTGTGTTCTCACTCTGCAATAAATAACAAGCAGTAACACTAGTTGCCGTTTTTCAGAGGTGACAAAATCCAGCACTCCCACTGCACCAGTTTCAGAAAACTTCATCAAACAGTGTGTTGTGCCTGCTCTCCAAACAAGAAAAATGAGCAGGTAATTAGGTATGCTTACCCCCCAGATATGTAGGAGCCTCTCGATAAAATTAAAGGTGGTAGCCAGGGCAAAAACATTGATTGTGAACAAATATTACTGCCACATACACCAAGGTAGCCTCCAGAAGAGTGTGTCTGACACAGCTGAGAGCATTATGGACAGTTCAACTTAATGCTGGCAGACAAAATGCTCAAATACCATGTTTTACTAAATCCTGCCATGGGTTCACTGGAAGAGAAGCACTCCTCACACATTGACCATGAGGACCAGTGCAGCAAGTTTCCACATGAGTGTCTAACTCACTAACCTTTATTAAACCACAGCTGAAATGGCCAAAGCCCTGCCCAATTCACATATCATGAAACCACAACCCCAGCAAAGAGCTACAACAGCCCCTAGATAATTACCTTCATTAAAACACTGCTGCAGGACTTCATAATCACTGCTTGTACTGAAGTCATTTCTTGGGCACAGAGAAGTCCAGTACACAATGAGGGCACTGCCATTTGAATCACTCAAGCAAGACCATGCTTGAGTGGGCTGAGAAAACGTGGTTTTTTAGCCCCATGGATATGTCTGAACTAACAGCTGTTTCAACCCTAATTAAAACAGTTCTTGTTACTTCCAGTAGTACTTAACCTGTGTGCCCAGAGCAAAGAGCACCAGCCCTTCCAACGTGCTCTGGCACTGCCAAAACCACACTTCAAGCCCCTTTAGCATGTGTCAGGATATCTCCACCAAGAGATAAAGCTGTGGTATGCTTCTAAGGAGCTGGCCACCAAATACGACATATGTGGAAAGCAGCTTTTTTTGAAAGGAGCCTGCATAAATCTGCTTCCACAGTTTAGAAGCCACAATGGAACATATGCACAGGGGTTTTTTTTAATTAAAAAAAAAAAAAGGAAAAAAAGGGGGCTTGTGCGTTTGTAAAGTCAAGATTATCACTGTTTTGCAACTAAATAGTCCCTTTTAGCCTGGGCTATGTCTCTGACAGTGAATAAGAATCTAGCTGTTCATTAACCACTTGTCTTCATCAGTTTCTTAAGTGACACTGGCAATTGAATCAAGGATGTTTTTTTCCCTCCTCAGCTCCATCTGTTACCTGAATCCAGGGCCATCTGTCATTTTCTGCAGCAGTCCAGGCATTCACAAGACCCTTCTTATTAAGCCGTGCATAGTAGGGGTACCACTTCTGGAGACCAAAAAGAGCTCGGTGAGTGGAGGATGCAGTGATTTGTTGGTTTGACACAATCCCTCCTTCTATCCCTAGTGGGCCAGAGCACCCTGCAAATGGGGAAAAAAAAGAAAAAGAAAAAAAGATTAAACTGAAATCATCAACTCTTCTGAGCCCCAAGTCACTGTAATTGCAATGGAATACAAATAGATCCAGAATATCATGCCAAATCCAGCTTAGAAGAAATTCAAAGTACTTGCCTATATCACCTGTTTGTAGAAATTAAAAAATGAATACAAAATTATTGCTTGCAGATAACTATTCTCATTATACAAGTAATGAAATGGATTAAACTTTCAATTTCTTTTAGCTTGTTCTAGCTGAAGACTTGTGAGTTTGGGTTGGACACAATGAAGAAAAAAATCCTCTGATTCAAATATTGAAATGATTGTTTAAAAGTAAATTTAAAGTCCTGTAATTACTGCAAAGTTCCATATTGCAGTATGGAACTTTGCAGCTCTTCCCTCAAATTTCAGCATTTAACCCAAGTCCTACAAATTGTTATTGCAGTTATCTCTAGAAATATGAAAATAGACAAAAGTTATCATTCAGTTACATTAAAAATATTTAAAGTTTATCCATTTAATCAGCAAGTCTCAAAGCATGTGTTTAACTGAAGTGCTCCAGTGTTCATAATTTTATGTATGGTATTCATCATTAATTTTTTCACAAGAAATACTTGTCGACCTAATCTTTTTTTAAAATCAAGATATTTCTGCATACATTGCTTTTTGAAGCCACCACTCCATTTGGGCACAGGAACAAAAGCATTCAGCTATTGAGAGCAATCTGAACTGAGAAAATTATGAAAATTCATTATATGCAAACAACTGGCAGTTTATCTACTATTCAAGACCCAACTGAATATCTCAGATTTTCCTTTCTTCAGTTCTGATGCAGAATCTGGAGAGAAGGTAATCACAGGAATTATCCTGGCAGCCAGTGTTACTCTGTGGCCCAAAAGACCTCCTGCTTTGCAGGTCAGCTGCACTTTGGCAATTTTGAGCACCACAGGGCAGATGCTTACTTACATTTCAGGTTTTCTCAGAAACCTGGCAGATTTTCACCTCAAGCAGTACCCAAAAAATGAACTCTGAAATGGCACTGCTACGAAATCCTCACACCACACAGGCAGAGAGTCACAAATAATTTAATTCCTCATTAATTTAAAGGTGCAGAGAAGAACAAGTGACCAGTGCAATTTGCTCCTCTCAGCCAGGAGATGGTGCAGGGTAGTGCAGCCCCCAGGTGTGGGGTGATGATGGAGACAGAGATAAACTGAACTGAAGTTTTAGGTTGATGATGGTGATGGACAAGCACATGCTTGTGCTCTGAAAAGGTAAAGCAAAGCTTCAGGGAGTGCTCCTCCTTAAAAACCTTAAAAACTTCCAGGAGATGCTCACATGAATCCTAATTAGTGAGTGTGACTGACTTACACCACGTCATGACACTGCACAGGTTTTTATCAGCCTGTGGGTTTCTGGCCCCACTTTGGGCCCTCCTGGGGGCTCCCCTGTCAGGGGAAGCCCTCCTGGAGAAGTTCTGTGCCAGGAAAGAGAGATGCACAGGAATTTTTTGGTCTTCAGCTAGTTGTTTATTGTTATCCTATCAAAACTTTAGCACGCTGTCTGCCCCAGACTTTGGGCGCTGGAAAAGCACCACAAAATGGCCCCAGATTGTCACCGACATGTTTTATGAAAAATCTTTTCCTTAGGACTTTTCCCTCCTGAGATGCTGAGAGGCCTCAGGAACAAACTGTAAACAAGGATTCTCTGCTGCTGTGGGATGCAACAGGTG
The DNA here is from genome assembly GCF_022539315.1 of Serinus canaria. Taxonomy (NCBI): domain Eukaryota; kingdom Metazoa; phylum Chordata; class Aves; order Passeriformes; family Fringillidae; genus Serinus; species Serinus canaria. Next base: position 10,026,973 of record NC_066343.1, read on the forward strand.
GATCTGGGATTGGTCTAATCTGGTTGTTTCTAATTAATGGCCAATCCCAGCCCAGCTGTCCAGACTGTCTCAGTCACAGACAAACCTTTGTCATTCATTCCTTTTCTATTCTTAGCTTAGCCTTCTGATGAAATCCTTTCCTCTATCCTTTTAGTAGAGTTTTAATATATTATCTATCATAAAATAATAAATCAGCCTTCTGATACATGGAGTCAACTTTCTCATCTATTCCCTCATCCTGGGACCCTTGTGAACTTTAACACACCAGATGTCCAGTTTCAAGGTCTTTTAAAGTTGCTTCATCCAATTAACTCTCAAAACGCACTTTATTTCCACTTATCTACCAACAACTCATCCCTTTTCTGTCCATGTAACCTAAAACTTCAGCTTTCCTTGACCAATCATCCTGGGCCACCAAAACTGCAGGAAATGGAGTAGATGAAGAAGAAGAAGCTCGGGACAATGCCTGATGTTCTTCATCTTGTATCCATATTAAAAACCCCAAAAAACCTAAATCTTTCACCCTGTGATAAACTACACCATTCTCTATTATCTATTTCACAATCTTGTAGACTCTAGTCTATATCAAAGCCTTGTAAGTTTTTCCATGGATGAGGGTCAAAGCCAGTGCTTCTCTGGGGGTCAGAACCCCTAAGAGCAGGCAGAGAAATACTCCCTGTGCCCTGGGTTCCTGCACAGCCCACAAAGCTCAGCTAGAACCTGAACTCCTCATGCTACTTCTCTTTATCAGCCCAAAATAAAAGCTTTTTCTTCAGCACTCAAGCAATAACTGCACGAAACAGGACAAAATGTGGCTCTCTCCTGTTGCTGCGCCAGGCGCGAGGCGGCACCAGAAGAAAACAAAATCTTTGTCACCAGCATTGGCAGGGCCAATGCAGAACACACTCAGAAAACCCACGTTTGTTGGGAAGGTGTCACTCCTCATTGTGTTTTCATCGAGCATGAAAGGATTGAGGATTGAAAGGCCTTTTCAAATCTTAGCTGTTTTCTGAAGTAATTTCATCCAAGCAGAATGGAATCTTTTGGCGTGCAAACTGCTGCATCTGCTTGGAAGACAGAGGTAAACGACTCTTCTCTGCTAAGAAAAGTGCAGGCTTTCAAAAGTTTCCTATAGCTAACTATGAAAGAAAATCTGTGCTGTTTCGAAATGGAATACAAAGTTCACACAGGTGTGTCTGTGTGCACGTGTAACTCACCAACACACCCATACCTACAGGACACATGAATGAAATAAATCACCATCTTTGACAGCTGCAATCATGGACTGATAATTATTTTAAAAAGAGATGTGAGAAAACAGGAGAGAGGTTTTCTGAGAGGACCATAAAGAGGAGGCATGCTGGAGCCATGTTAATATCTGCCATTTCTGTTAATGCATCTTGTGTCTGAGATGCATTAAATTTTATTTGAAATATGTGTGAAATAAAACCAAGTTGAATTTTCCTTTCTAACTTGAAGGCAATTTCCTTTCTAAGTTTAATTACCAAGCACAGCACTTAACTCTATTTTTTCAGCTATGACCATACACGCTCAGCAGTGTTTATCTTCCTTAGCTTTAGGAGGATTATTCCTGAAATCCAAAGACAATCTCTACCTTCAGGGAAGAGGTACTTTATGGTACAAGCTCCTTATTTTCTTTGCAGTTCCAGTCATGGTTTTGTCATGTTTGTCCATTTTTCAATCTGAGCTAAAGAAAAATACCACTCCTAAAATTTAAAATTACCACATTAGAGATACTTTCTACTTTGGTGTTCAGTTCAGACTTAACAACATGAGATGTATGGAAAGCATGATACTAGATAATGGTTTCTAAACAATATGATAATTATATTTCTTAAATTACCAGAACATTCTCAATTTTTTTTAAAATTTTTTCTTTATTTATTAAACAGCCAGGATTTCAGCAGAAGTTTCATTAAGATACTGTCAGTGAGATCTTTCCACTGATAAATTTGCCCTTTTAGGTATTTATTTTAATCAGAATCATTTTCTATAACCAAAACCTTTCAATTCACTTTCTTTAATCAGTTAAAATCAAATACTGAACATATTTTTGGATAGTCAAATACCACAGCAAATGGACTTCCCTTGGCCATATGCTCGTTAATTTCTTCCAAAAACTCCACTAGATTATTAAGTCACTCTTCCTTCTTCTAAAAACTCTAATGGGGCTATTACTCTCTAAATTCACAAGGAATTTGTTTTTCCTAGGAACTCTCAGATGAATGAACTATCTCTGGTTCCATTAAATGTGGTTTATCACTAAAAGACTGGTTACACACCAGTTCCTGCACACGATATTAAATTTCAGACACAAACCCCACTTTTCTTCAAGTCATCTATTATTTCTTTAGGTGTTTAAGAGCTGTGATATTCCAGTAACTACTAACAATGAAACAGGCAACAAGGGCTTTTTCAGTTCTTTTTTTGTTTTTTTAAATTGAGAGTCATATTTTTTAGAAATGCAAGGTGTATTACATTTTATTGCTATGCTTCTGTTTCTATTAAATCCATGGTTCTTTTACAGAAATCACGACAGCTTGGGAAATAACAATATCACTACAGTGATAAATTGTGTACAATTCAGACTGGTCAATGTTAGTCATTAGATAAAAAAGGGATATTTTTATTAGTTAAGGCAGATGCATTGGGGAATGATAACACACTTGATGCAAAGAAATAAAGAAAAATTAAACAGCAATTAAGCTGCCTGACATGATACAGATTCTCCAGGCAGATTTTGTCATCTGGAGCTGTTATTTCAGTGTCATTAAAAAGCAAGATACTAAGGGAAGTTATATTGGTTTTAATCCTACAGTGACAATTACTAAATAAAACCCATTTAATGCTTCTCTTTTTCTCACCAAACACAAACCTGAGTCCATAAAATCTCACTGTCCATGGTGATAAAAAAGCCAAGGAGTACCAAGAGCTACATGAATGGATCCAGAGAAAGATGGGAAAAATTAATTGCGGAAAAGTGAATATTTCAGTTCTCCTGAGAGTCCCCACCATGTGAAGACAGTTATAAATCTGCTTTGGAGGCTTCTTTTACAACCTTAATTAGATCCAGAAACATCATGCACCATTTTGCACCACAAACCAATTGGTTTTTAGTCCAGATTTCCCTTGTAGACCAAGGGTGTGGGGATCAAACAGCTCCCCAGAAAGGAGATGAGTCCTGTGCTCCCACCCTGATCTCTGGCAACAGCAAATCCCTCCAGCTGAACAATAATATTTGAGCCAAACAAAGTAAATGGCAGCTAGCTTACTGTGGTGTACATTGACATCTCCTCAGAAGGACATTAAAGTAGGGAAATAAGAAGCTGATTCCTGTTCTTTATAGAGAAAATACAAACTATTTTAAGACAAAGAGTTACTACAGCAGGAGAAAATAAGAAGAAATCACTGGGTAAATATGTTTCTTGAGCATATTTAATTTGACTTTTTTACATTTATGTCAGTCCACAAATTAAGCAAAAAGTCCAAATGGTTTAAAAATGGCATGAAAATGTGATGATTATGCCTCTGCAACTAGAATGAAAAGGTTTCTTGTTATTGATGATGAAACATGGCTGATTTTGCAGCACGAATATATAACTCTTATTTCCTCTGTTGGTCTGCCTCTAGCTAACGTCATCAAAACAAACAGATGCAAAATTGGAGGCAGGGAGAAAACAAATCTGCTTTAGACATCTGCAATCCTTTCTTCCTCCAAGCACCTCATTTTCTGGAATGAGATTACCCTGGCTGTGCTTAGCAGGGCCTGGCAATGGTGCTGAACACAAACCCTGACAGTGGGATTACAGATGACCTCTGGTCCTGCTCGTGCTGCTCCCCACCCTCCAGCCCGGGCTCCAATTTCTTCTTCTCATTCCTCCTGACACACAAATATCCTTGCCCAGTTTGCTCTGCCAGGGACAGCTCTTAGATAACAGCAAGTCTGATTTTTAGGAGCTTGTTCAGGAGGTGTTTGAGAGTCTGGTACCAAAAGTGTCCACCCATATGCAAAGTGATGCTTTGTCACAACCATCTCACGATAACCCCAAAACATTCTTTGTAAGTGCTACCCAAAATGTTTTTGCAGAGAGGTGGCTGGAGACCCAGCTTCCATTCCTCCTTGAAGTGTCTGTGGACCCCATCATGGTTTTAGTGATGTGACAGTCCCCAGATGCCAACTTTACCACTGGACAATTGGGTTGCAGGTAATCACTGATATTGCATTAATTACTGCTGGTGTTTGCACAGATTACACACATGCAATCCAGGCTTCTGCTTACTTCTTCTTGTTCTTCCACACAGAGATATCCACTCCCTGCCTATGAGCAATTTTCCACACTGCAGTCCCCAGGTTGGGATTCACATCCCTCTGATGGATGTTCAAAGGGATTTCCTACCTTGAGCAAGTGTGCAAGAAATTTTACTTCCAGCATAGCACACGAGCATGTGGAGACAGCAGTGAAAGCAGATTATGTCTTTTTCTATATAATGTTGTGACTGAAATGGAGGGTGGTTATTCAGGACTGGTTTGCTTAGTTCTAGTCTGGTATTTCCTCCATTATGCTCCTTGAGTAGGATGGAAAGGATTGTAAATTTCACATCAAAACCTATTTATTTATGGCTTAATGCTGGGCAACTGCAACAGAGAACAAAGTTGAAGAAGGGACCTATTCAAGAGCTTTAAAATTAAAGGAAGATGCAGCTTCTGATTCAGGAAGATCCTTAAACTGAAGACTCCTTGAAGCTAGGAAAATACACTGGGACAACCATTTCTTGGTGCTTTCCCCTTTTCTTACACTCAATCACCAATAATTCACTTCTGATCACTGTCTGAAACACAGCCAATGGGTTGTCACCAGACCAAGCATTGTTATTCCTATGCTCAGAAACAAGAGTACATCTAAAACCTCATATCTAAAAAGGTGCAATCTGATTTTTTAATTTTTTTTTTTAATTTTTTTTGGTATCTCTCCATGACGTGATTGTGCTTGTGTTGAACTCCATCAAATTAAAAATACTGACATCATCCCTAGGCATGTTCAAAGTGGTTTTAGTGCAACTGGGCAGGGAAGAATTTCAGAATGAAGATTTGTGTATCCCTAGCTGAGAAAACCATAGCATCAAACTATCTGGAGAAGTTTCTATACAAAGAAACGCCAATTACATTGCAGCAGCACCATTCCCAATGTGTTTCCTGAATTGAAAAAAGCCAATGGCTCCTAGCCTGGATCCTGAATAGTGTGGCCAGCAGGAGCAGGGAAGTCATTCTGTGGTGAGGGCACACCTGGAGTACTGTGCCCAGCTCTGCCCCCTCAGCTTGGGAAGGACATTGGGACACTGAGCACATCCAGAGGGGCCAGCCAGGCTGGAGAGGGGCTGGGAACACAAACCCTGAGAGGGAGCCCTGAGGGAGCTGGGGGTGCTCAGCCTGGAGAAAAGGAGACTCAGGGGTGCCCCCATCACTCTGACAGCTCCTGAAAGGTGCCTGTGCTCAGCTGGGGCTGGGCTCTGTCTCCAGCAGCACTGACACAACCAGAGCTCACAGCCTCCAGCTGTGCCAAGGGAAATACAGGTTGGATAGCAGGGAAAAATTTTTTACAGAAAGGGTGATGAGGTTCTGGAATGATCTGCCCAGGGAGGTGGTGGAGTCCCCATCCCTGGGTGTGTTTAACAAAGCCTGGATGTGGCACTGGGTGCCAGGGCTCAGTTGGGCTGTTGGGGCTGGGTTGGACTCAATGATCTTGAAGGTCTCTTCCAACCTGGTCATTCTGCGATTCCGTATGATTACTGAGTTTATACCACTTATTGAAGTTACAGCATTTAACAATTCACTGATTCAGTGAATAATAACTAGTAAATAACAATAATAAAATAATAAACAATAATATATAATATTATTGTACATTATAGAATATATATTATGTTACATATAATATTATATAAAATATAATATATAATAATATTTAATTTTTTATAATATATAATAGATAATAAAATATTACTCTTACTTTATTTTGTTCTCAGGCAACAAATCTGCATTTTTAGGGAAAAGAAAATTATATTGCAGTAAGGCCTTTAGTTTCTCAAACTCTGTTGAGCTCTCACGTAGAAATAAATTAATGTTTGTGTGAAAAATGATTTTTACCTTTCAAACCGACACTGTGAAAAATAACATTTCTACCATGTCTGAATGTTGACATTAACCATCGACATAACTCACAGCCACTTAAATACCACTAAAATCAATCCAAATAAAATAAATTATGGTGCAACACTAAAAAAAAAAAAAAAAAAACCAAAACAAAACCCCTACCTCACTAGAATTAAAGTACATTTATATTATAGAAGGTAAATTCATAGTAACTTTTAAGTAAAATAACTGTCATGCTTACACATCTAAGAGATGACAGGGAAAGAAGCCATAGCCCCTAACTGCCACATAACAGCAATTGATTTTTACTATTTTTAGCTTAGGGTGCAGTGACATGGAAAAATACATGGTTCTGAGTACTTTTTACCAACCCAAATATTTTTTGTTGGACCTGGATTTGGGCAGAGGTGGGTGGAGGAGATTTCTGCTGTGGTGAATCTGTTAATGACCTAATTCATTTCTAGCCATTGCAAATGGTTGTGGCAAAGGATTAAAGCTAATTAACAATTTAGGCACAACTTTGGCATTTACAAACAAAATTGGGGACCAAGCTGCACTTAAAAACAATCTTTATTTGCTGCTGTTGGCCCCTGCACAATCCATGCATTTCTCCTCTTCTCAGGTAGTGATAGAGATATTTTTTTGAACAATACGAGGAAACTCAGCAGCTTTCCTGCCTTTTTTAGGAAATTTGCTATTTAGGCACTGTTCTGACAACTATAGACAACTTCTTTCACAGTTTCCAGGCTTTATATTTATATTCATATATCTTTGGAGGCATGTAGGTTTCTTTTTTTTGCTTATGGAGATTGCACAAACAAAACCTTACCTGTGAACCAATTGAATTATATCAGAGTGTATCTTCTATTTTCCTTAAATTCACCCCAAAGGATCTTGAATTTTGGGTTTTTTTTTTGGGAGGGGGTTCACAGTGCAATATTTCTGCTATAAAAGTTAACAATTTGGATAACCAACTACAAATATTGACAATTTGAAGGCAGCTCATGACATATGCATGCATGTGGCTAACAACTGCACCTTAATTCTGCCTGCTCCAAAAAGAAATTCTGGAAGAAAAAATAGAATAAACAACCCCCCAACCCAAAGGTTCTCCTGCAAGTGAGACTGCAATGACAAGATAGAGTCACACTGAAAGACAATCTGCATTTTTCTACCAGGCCTACAATGGAAATCAGTGGGATCCCAGCACCAGGGTAATTAGCATTCCTGCCAGCTGGCTTGACAACGAGCATGTTCATTTGCCAGGAGAGGACTGTGTGCTTTTCAAGAAGTAATTCTTATTTTGCTGCCTGGAGATGTTCTTTCTGCCTTTTGTGGCTTTGGCATTGTTTTTATTCCTCCCCTCCCCCCCAGAAGAACAGCAACTGCTCCTAGAAGTGACAGCATTGCTTGTTACAAGATGTGTTCATTGGAATTGTTATAAGAGGGATTCATTGGAATAGTTTAAAAACTACATTTTGGCACTCATGAATTCTGCATTACAATGGGGTACATGTTCTTCAGGAAGGAGTAAAAGGATGGGAATATTCCACAATATACTGCTGAAGTGATATGCTAAATATGAGCTGTATTCACTGCACTGGACACAAACTGCATGCAAACGACAGTAATTTAAATCTGGCTACACAGAAACAGCCCTTATGGTCTCTAAGCTGTTTCCATCTCCTTCTATAACCCATCCAACATCTTAATAACTGGAAATTCAGATATCTTCATTCAGATCTTGCTCCCAGAAGCCATTTGTTGTAGATATGACCTTATATTTGTGTAAAGCAGCTTTACAGATCAGGGCTTGAAGCCCTGCTAAAAAGACAGAAATAATTTAAAGGTTGTGCACTTTTATAAGGGTGGAAAAAAATTCAGAATGTAGATTCAGAAAGTTCTGGTTTTATATATAGATATACAGTAGAAGAATTTTTTATTAGCATAGCAGTGAAGTAAAATGAGATGTTTTATTTGTGACTTCATGCTGTATTTTAAGCATAAATATCTACATCCAGATTTTCTGAATATGCCCTTATTTTGCTTTATGTCCCCTTATTTTTACTTATCAAGATCTATTTAGCCATAAAAAGGGGATTATTCTGAATTGTTTAGAGAAATACTGAACAAAAAAAAAAAGCAAACATAAGGAATGCTATTCATGCGACTCAGCTTCAGACATCTGAAAATTCCATATCTACTCCAGAGTAGCTGCTCAGGCTCTGTTTGTCATTTGTGGGAGGAAACAGGCAAGCCTAAAACACATTTTTCATCATTTCACCATCTATTAAGAAAGTATTCAAGATAGATGTAATTATTTTTTCTGTGTCTACTGACCAAGAACAAACCTAGAGCATTATTTCAACTTAGCGTGCCTAGCTTTAGGAGGATAAAAATAAGTGAAATTAATGCAATGAATTTTAAAAACACTGAGAAAAAATTGCTTTAAAAATATATGTTGATCTATTTTTCTGCAAAGCTAGAGATAACTAGGCAGTAAAGATACCTGGGCTTTACTGAAAGAGGTCTTTGAGGAAGGAATGATGAGGAGAAGATGGATGAGCATAATTAAAAAAAACCCCAACATTCCGGACTTACGTTTTCTTGTTGACAAAGATGATCAAAAAAAGGTGGATGTGACTTTGGAACTGGCAGGGATTGAACATCTGACCTGCAAGGAGACACTGACAGAGCTGGAAGGGCTCAGCCTGCAGAAGGGAAGGCTCAGGGGAGTCATATCCATGTGAAAAAAAAATCTAATGGAGGGAGTGAACACCGAGGTTTAAAATGTGAAATTGTAACATCAAGTTTTAAAATGGGAAATGTCATTTGAACACAAGAAAATGGGGTTGGTTCTACATTTCAGTGTGTGATTTTAGTTTGTTTGGTGCTGTTTTGTTTGTTTGTTTATTTGTTTGGGCTTTTTGGTGGTATTTTTAGTCTTGTGCTTTTGTTAATGCCGTTGGGGTTTTGGGGGGTTTTTTGGTTTTGTTTTTGGTGGATTTTTCTTGGTGTTTGGGGGTTTTTAATGTGGGAATGGTCAAACACTTCACCAGGCTGTAGAAGAGGCTGTGGAAATCTGTCTTTGGGGACACTAAAAGCCTGAGTGGACACAAGCCTGGGCAGGTGCCTCGAGATGTCCCTGCTCAAGGAGGGTGGCTGGAGCAGCTGCCCCTGCTATTCTCAACCTGTCTGAGATGTTCTGATTCCAAATTGCTGCAGCTCCAGTTCTTTTCAAATCAATGCTAGCAGAGAGGAAATTCGTGGCAACAAACCACCCCAGAGGATTCCTTCCCAAGAAGGAATAATCTGACTTTGTTGTCTTGATCTTGGAACAACATCTTTATTTCTCTTATTTAAAACAGGTGAAGATTTGTCCCTGAAGTGCTTGACTTTATCTAGGGCTATACAGTTTTACATTAATAATAACACATAATTTGCTCATTAGCACTTTATCTTCCCTGGAGCCAGTCACAGTCAGAACACTATATAAACACTATATATATATATATATATATATACACACCTACATACCTACATACATACATACATATATATATATATATATATATATATATATATGTATATGGTGTGTATAGAGAACAGTTTCATAATGTGCTTGCAGTTCCAATTTTTAAAAATAAATTTAGACATGAAAATATTTTGGTTCCAACCAGTCCCAGCCTTTTAGAATGATAGCTGACAAACAAAACTGTGTTTCCTTTCCTATACCAAATCAATTTTTTTCCTGCTGTATGGATATTCAGCATATTTTTAAAAAGTAGAAGTTCTAATTTGAGGAATTACATCTTCATTTCCAGGGGGAAGTAGAGGACCAAGGAGACTTTTCATTTTACCAGAAGCTGCTGCTTTTGCAAGTGTGTGCAGACCATATGTGAGAGCTCACACCACAACAGACTGAAGAGGAGCTAAAATCTGAAGTTATTTGAAGCACTGGTTTGGCTTTGTAAATTCAGTCTGACTTCAGTCCTGCTTGCACAGAGCACAGACATTGTGTGAAGGACAGTCATCCATCCCAGCTCATTATCCCGTCAATTGTTTCATGGCTGGGCTGCAGTGGTCCAGCAGCACTCATTGCAATGTACCAGTGCAGCTGGAGGTTACACAGACACAGACAGAATATTCCTAAATACTCTTTTTTTTTTTTTTTAATGCATTTCCCTACTTTTTTTTCCTTTTAATAATTTTTTTTTTTTGCCAGGAACATTCTCAGTGCCATCTCATCTGCTCTTGAGTTCATGACATGTTTTTTTTCTTCCCCCATAATCACCTATTGCTTCTTATGCTTCCTCTCAAAACATCACTTTTAAATACAAGCAAAGCCTAAGCCCTCCCACACAGAGGAAAGTTTTCATTTGGAATTAATTCCAGGCTGTACAAGACCTATACATGGAATACAAACTTTTAAAATTTTAAAACTCTGCATATCTCTAAAATGAATTTAAAATCACCATTGCCCAAAGGAGATGGTATAATTCCATAATAATGTGAGCTATAAATCTGATGTAGCTAATCAGACCATTACTAAAAAACTAAAAATCTCCAGTTTCAGCATTTTGGTGCTGCTTTGGGGTTGAGTATTCAGTGTCTCATTTTATGGGCTGCTGTTTGGAGAATCCTCATGACCACAACACAGCTCAGCTCTGCACATTTTAGCCACTGGGTGCTAAAATGGTCTAATTCATTCTGCACCTGATCAAACTGTTTGCTCAGTCCTGGTTGCTCAAGTGGGTTTTTTTCCACAATTCAATGTTCTGATCTGAGAGATATTGAGCAGATCTGTTGTAATGGCTCGTGTTAATTGTTCTGAGGACTCATCCTACGGGCATGACCAAATCAATGTTTTCACTCCCACTGAAGGAATTCAATCAGCATTTCCACTGGGACAAGGCAGCAAGCAGATCATGTGTTCCTCTTTCTAGTCAATCACAGTGCAAATGAAATAGCAAAATATAATTTACAAACACTCTCTTTGTATTTTTTTTTTTTTTTTTTTTGCACTTCAGTAGACTTGGAGAACATGCAGTGCCAGTGATTATGTCAGATTTTTTTCGTCTAGATAAAAAAGAAGTCGCAGGCTTTGTAACTTCAAGGTGCCTCCTCACTACACTATGAAACAGCATATTTTCACATTCCTGGATGTGGTAATTCTGTAAAGCTTTTCTCCTCTGAAATCTGATTAACAGAAGACATTTATCTCCATAAGTTTGCTCCACAAACTTAAAACAAACAAAAAAAAAATGGATTTCCCTGACCTATTAACACTGTAATCATTATTGCTCTGATTCCTGAAGTGTGATTCCCAGGGATGTTAGCAGACAGCATGGTACTGCAGCACTGAGGTGCAGGGTATGATTAATCTTGTTTTATGCCTTCACATAAAATAATGCACGTCAAAGGCAACATCTTCACCCATTTGCATCAGCAGCAGCTAACGAGCACACAGACACTTTCAGACAAGCAAAACTTTTCAAAGGGTGCTGTGTGGAGCTCCAGGTCTGCAGGAAGTGACATGACAATGAGGTGATTAGTTATGCTCCACGCAGCAGAAGACAGCTTTTCAAGCAGTAATGGGAAGAATTGCCACCTATTTGCTGATGTGTCCAAAGAGATTCAACCCTTTTTATGCTGATGTAGCATCTCCCCCAAAAGCAGTGCATTATTCTGTTACCACCGTGGCCAGCACAGTCCATGTGTGTAAGCAGTGGCCATGAGGACTAATGAAATAAAAAGAAATTGTTACTTTCTACTTCTCAAGAGTGCCATTATTGTCGAGTGACTGTCGTGCACTTCCATTATCAAACCCTCTTTCAAATTTTCATAATAAGGTCATAAAATTAACTTTGGGCCTTTATGTGCTCTGCAGGCTCCATGCTGAGGATTCAGACTGAAAATAAATGTAGGCAACTCTTGGGTAGGGTGAGATTAAAAAAAAAGTAAGCAGGAAGGATTTCAGGCTTCTTTCAGGATTTTTTAATACCATTTTTACTGGTGGTGAAGTGATTTATGGCACAGTGTTTCTAAGAATTGGGTCAAAAAAAGATTCAGGAATTACACAGGATTACTGATAGATAGTTCTATAATTAAGTTCACCAGGAACCTAAAAAAAGGTGTGGAAAAGAGCCAATATTCCTCTCGTAAATTCCAGTTCTGCTTCACTTGTTGCAGTCCTTTGATAGAGATGATATGCACAGGGATAAAGGAAAAAGGAAATACAGTGGAAACAGCACACTTGGATGTTCAGAAGACACTTGATGAGGTTCCACATGAAAGGATCTTTCCAGGGAAAAGGATCTTTCACCTGGATCTTTCCAGGTGAAATGGCCCTGCTATAGCCCGAAGTCTAAGTACAGAACAGAAAATGCCTTTTTCAGGACAAAAATGTTACCAGTGGCATTCCCTGAGGGTCATTGCTGGAGTCAGCTTTACTCATCAGCGACCGGGAGGAAATTGTCCAATTTGAAGCTCTCTGGATCAAATACCACTCAGATGATGAGCAGCTCCAGAAGGACGTGCAAAACTGGATGAGTGGTCAAAAGGGTGACAGATGAACCTCAATGTACTCCAAGAGAAGAGACAAAATCCCTAAAATGTGCCTGCACTGTACTGAACTTGAAAATGGCCATTACTGCTGCAAAGAACACAGGACTGGAGAATGAGGAGGGATGCAACCTAACATGAACATTGGCAAGATGAATACAGTGCTGCTTGTCACCTTGAGATTACTGAAATTAGGGAGCACTCACTGAAAATCAAAAGAAATTAATTTAGCCTGTTTAAAAAAAAAAAAAACAACAAACAACTAATTCTTGGCATGGTGAGTTGTGATCTTCTGAAGCCTTCCAGAAGATGCAGCACCCAAGGGTTCAAAAAGGAACTGGACAAATTCAGGCTCTGCAAACCCAAGGATGATACATACTAAAGAGACTGACTGGGGTGTACTTTTAATATTCTCATTAAATGATGTCATTACCACAGCCAGAGACACATCCACTGATGAAATACCTGACCTCATAGGAAGGATTTTTGTATTCTAAAGAATTTACCACTAACATGGTGGTGAAATTCAGCTAAAAATTCCTTTTCTTTAATTCATATAAGTAGTGTATTTAAAAATAAACTCTCCAAGAAAACACTCTGCATACATAATGAATACATCCATTAGAACAGAAACTAAACATTAAAAAGCTGTTTTTTCAGAAGCATATTCTTTTAATGTTGTTTATAGGCTCTTTACTTGGTGTTCTGTAGGAAATCTAATTATCCAATGATTTAATTTTATACAGAAATAAAAAAAAAAGTTTGCTTGGGGATTACCAAGAAGAAGGTTGTATTTCTCAGCTGAAAAACTAAGTAAAAATATCCTCTTTCCTGAAATAAAAAGAACATGGTCAATGAAGCCAGTAGATAAGTGTGGTGCTTACCTTTCAAGAGTTTAGGTAACATCATGTAGTCACCAAAATCCAAATAATTTGGTATCTTTGGTTTAAGAGTATAATATGTATAAACATTTGAATTTAGTGTGGAGAAAATCTTCTCACCTAATCTTACAAAAAGTTTTTTGAAGGTGTTTGAAGAGGCATAGATTGATCTTGTAGCTTTCACTACTGTCTATGTTAAAACAACTATTCATAAGTGTTACAAGAAAAGGCAAATGTGAAGTTACCTGTCAGCAATACATAAATAGGTGCAAATACACCAATTTACCTTGATTCATTAAACTCTGACATCTTTATGTGAGCCAGGAGACCTTATTGTGCCAGTAATATCTGTATTAGGGAATTCCATATAAGTTGCACAAGCCAAAATTGCAGTGCTATTGCCAGGGCGAATCTGTTTGGTTCTTTTGATTCAAAAAAATAAGAATAGTACTAAAGTAAGCTATTAGTTATCCATAATGATTTATCAAAAAACTTAAAGACAAAAAAAAAAAAAAAAGAGAAAAAAATAGTTTTGAATTCCCAATATCCTCTTCACCCCATGTCCTCACTGCCAGTGCAAAATTCTCACATGACCCCAGAAACTTCCTAACATTTTTCTTGTCTAAGTTTCACTTTGTAAAATTCCTTGTGACTTCCAATCCCTTTGGGGTTTGCAGGGACCAAAGCATTACAACACTGGGGGCTGTTTTATTAATTCAGCTGCAACAGGGATTGAAAGGGCAGGAAAATTTGTTCCCCAAGATGCCTTTTGTGAAAAGACCTAATCTCAGCAAAACTCAGCATCAAGGGAGGGATGTGAGCACTTGGCTGCCATGTCTCTTCAGCATCTCTGTTTGCATCCAAAATTGTGAATGACAATGAGCTGCAGGGAAATGGGGCAGCTGGAGCTGCAGGTTTATGTCCCTTTCAGGAGTTGTAAAGGAGTTGTTTGAGGGAACAAGACTGGGGTGTCCTTATGAGAGAAGGAAATTCCTTTCCTGTTTGATCAGATCTGGAGTAATTTATCCATGCCCCAGCTCCTGGGGTACTGGGAATTCTTGGCTTCTGAAGGTGCTCCAATGTGCATAAAAAATCCCATTTACATCACAGACTGGAATCTGCTTTTCCCTTCTCCAGCCCCAGAGGAGGATGGTGGCCTCTCAGCTTTCCCAAAGGAAACACTCCTCTGCATTGCATTTCTTACACATGGGCGCATTGGGCAGGTACATTTTTTTTGCTGTTGACAAAAATTGCTCTTCTGCCACCTTTCTTTCCCACTAATTTACCAAACTCTCTACCCAGTAACTTGTCTTGGGGAATCACTGGACCTGCTTCTCCTTGTACTTCACTGCTGTTGTCCCTGGGCTAGCTGGTGGCTAAAAACTTGGCTTTCCAAGTTTTTAGCCACCCCACTTTTTTAAATTGTGGCAAGTGTCTGAAATTGGCTTTTTCCATTACTAAAAACCAGTAACAAACAACCCCAAAAAATTATTTTTCAATATTTAAAACAATGTAAAATAAATTCTAGAGAAATGTAACATATATAAAGGGGACAATCACGTTGCACTTCATTACTAAATCCCATTTTACTTCCAGCAGATATATATTTATGCCTAAGATTAAACTCAGCTTTCCAAGGACCTGTGCCCCATTTCACCTGTAGAAAACTCAGTGGAAAACCCACCACACCTTCAGCAGAGATGAGGCTGAACTGATTCACTAATTCACTGATTGTGCACTTTGGGAAAGAAATTTAATTATTGAGGATTTATCACCTGACCTTTTTTAGCATGAAAAAAAATCTTCCTTTGTCTAAAAATGAGTGAAACCAAACACTCACTCAAATTCACACCTGGTGGAAGGGAAAAAGACATCATGAAAGATATTGTGGAGGGACCAGGAGGTAAGAAAAAGAAGATGAAGAAGTTTCATTATTAACAATAAATGTATTATTCAGTTTCCTCCATGGAAAATCAAATCCAGAAAAACAAGGGAATTTCTCAGAATCACTGAAGAAAAATAATCCTTTTTTTGCTAAGAGTGGACATGAGGATTCAAATTTGCTTTCAATGTTGTACATTTCCCAGCATTATTTGTTTTTTGCTAACTTTGATGTAATGAATTACAGCACTGTTGCTTTTTGTGCTACATCTAAAATGAAAGCTCACATCAAAGATGGGTAAAATTGAATTTTGTAAAAAACCAGGAAGAGTGTAATTACAAAATTAGGTTTCTGCAGCAGGAGCATAAATGGGAATTGATATTATTAGAATAACAATAAATATAATATTGCAATCTACACAATGAAACTGATCTTAGGTGAAGGCATTCAATGTTGCTGACAAATATACAGATTTGCCAGTGGAGGGACATCATGTTTATGGGTGAGGTATACCAGATTTTTCTGGACCAGCAATGGATATTAATGTGTTTTAAATGGTAAAATTTTACATTATATTTTCTGTAAGAAAATTTCTGTCTGCACCAAGCTACGAGATGGCCAAATTACATTCAGCATTAATACAGGAAAACAGTCACAGATATGAAGGAAAATTGAATTAAGAGTTAGTTCTGTCAGCTCTTAGAAGGCACTCTATCACACTTGTGAATATTTAAAGCTTTCCCTCTGCTTCATTCCAAAAACTCACTTGCACCCTTCTGAGCCCTTCCTTACCATCACCACAACCAAAAGAAAACAAAATTATTCTCTCTCCCTGTTGCGCTGCCGCCAAATCTTTCACATCAGCTCATCCCCTTGCAAGTTCTGGGTTCACCTGATGGAATGAACACATGGAAGTGGTGGCAGCTGGGGAATGGAGCAGCTGCCAGCCCCCAGCATCCCCTGCCAGGTTCCTGACACGTGCCTGCACCAGCGCCGGGCAGCGTGGCCGTGCCGGACTGTCCGTCTGTCCGGAGCAGCAGGAGCTGCAAACCTTCCCTCAGTGGGAAGCTGAGCACTCCACATTTCTCATTTCCTTCCCCTCCTGAAAGCTGCAGGTGGGAGAGCTGTGCTCAGAGTGGAGATTTGAGTTCATTTAGGGCTCGTGTAACTGCGTTCTGGTTTTTATTTATTTTTTTTTTTCCCCCGCAGTTCATATGGATTTTCATGTTTCACAGCTTGGTTCGAGCTCCAAGACTAAATGAAATTCCAAAATGTGAGCTAGCTTTCAAACCTCCGAGCTTTGGAAGGTTTATGCCATGCTCACTTGTAATTCCACTCTGTGCCTGGCTTGTTAGCTACTCCAGAGCTCGAGACAGTTTCATTTTGAGGAGTTTGTGCAGCCCTGGAGATGATTTTACTCAAATTGATGATTCCTGCGTCCACCAAAGGGTAGCAGCAAACAAGACCAGGCTAATTCTTATGGCAAGGCACCTTCCCCAGTCAATCTATTTGGAAATAAATACCCAATAACTTATATAATAAGCCTTGAAATAAGGTATTTCAAAATGTTCCAGTGACTTGGCTGCTGGGAACTCTTTAAAACTGACTGCAGCTGTAAATATTTTATATTTAATATACCCTTATATGTTTATAGGTAATATATACCCCTTCTCACACGTTTATAATCATCAGTGGTTTTTCATTCCATACTTTTAGGACACTTTTTTTGGTCATAATAACCCGTGATTTGTTTTGAGCTTCCTTCTGCAGTCTACAGTCCAGCTTTTATTTCTTTTATAGTACCAATTTCTTGCCTGCAAATTATTTTTCATTTCAGTGAGGACATAAAAAAAGAATGTGCATTATTGACCAGACCAGGAACATAAGAGCTATGGGGGCTACTTTGAGAATAATGGAGTGCTGTAATTTTTCTTTTAAGGCTTAGAAATACTGAAATATTCATTGTCATAGGCTTTACCACACATAAAAACGCACATAAAAGTTCTTCCAACAAAGGAACAGTGGGTCATGTTTATAAGATGAGGATTTTGTTTTTTCCTCCTCTACTCTTTGTGAGTGTCTGGGATTCTGTGAAAAGGTAAATTCACACTGCTCCCTCAGTAGGAAAAGAGGGAGAAGGAATCCCTGACTCCATCCTCTTTTTGCTGAGGGTGACTGAGTTAAGAATGACAGAAACCTTTTAGAAAACCAGATCCACAGCTTAAAGTGAGAAACTGTGGCAAGAAAGTTGCCACAACAAAATGGTTCCATTTAAAGTCAACAGTATAGGGTTGAATCCAGGGCTGAGTTAATATTGTGGGTTTTGACACTGCACAAAAGCTATTATTGCACCTGATGACTCACAGAATAAGGAAAGAATTACACCTTTAAAATATTCCTATTGGGCCTTCAGGGCTTGCCTGAATTTTTTTACGTTGAGTTTCTGCCAGGTAAAGACTGAATCCTCCCCCGCATAATCAAAACAAGATATTGAGAAATTAGTTTTCAAAGGGAGATGTTTCTGCACAGTGCCAGTGCAGCAAGATGAAAATGTACCCGAAGGCACAGGGCTGAGGACTTTGTTTCAGCATCAAACACGGAGAGATCAGTCTCATTTCTCTTTTGTGCTGAACAAGAGAAGAACTGCAGTTCTGAACTGCTGAGCCCAGTTCTGCAAACACCTCTGTGTCCTGCACGAGGTGCCTGCACAGAGAAAGTCCCCAGTGGAAGGGCCAGGGTGGAGCTTTGCTTGAAGGTTTTAGAAATGTTGGAGTTTGATTAATATTTCTCACTAGGTCATTGAAATGCCTGGGAGAACATTTCAATGTTAACAACGTGTTCTGTCGTTTCTATAACATTTTCTGCCTCTTTGCACTTTCATACCAAATGAAAGCAGAAATGCCTGCCAGACAACATTCACAGAGTGGTGCAGATTCAGCAAAAATCATCATTTTCAGCAAAAGGCTCAAGAGGGGTTTTGTCCAATGCAAATATAGAAATTGTATTCCATTCAAGATGAGCTGAAATAGTTAAGGATGTGCATGAAGCAGAATTCTTATTACTGATGTTAGACTCTCTTTCAAGGAGAAATTCAACTTTTTAAATACTTTTTGCCTCTGTTCTTACAGCATGTTCACGAAAGGACAAATTACTGAGGTTGAGTTGAATTACATGGCCTAAAGTCACATTTGACATGTAAAAATTTTCCCTTCTGCACTTTCAGAGTATATTTCTGATATGTTTCTGCTATGAGATATTTCTGTAATCCAGGGAGCTCATACTAGTACTATTAATTTGATATTAAATGGATAAAATTCTTTTAGGCACAATTTTTTTTTCCATTCTTCCTTTTGGATGAGATTAACCCCACATAATCCCTTAAATCCACAAGGATATCATGTGAATGATAAATTAACTTCCTGAAGGCATTAAAAAATTAATTCTCTGTGATTAATAATTTTATATACATACATCTACACCCGCAGACACATATACATGCATTTCTATAAAATGTCCCTAATTTTTTCATGGAAGTCCTGAATCTGTCATCTAAATAATGACTAGCAAGAATGCACATATTTATCAAATTTTCCTGCAGTCTATCCTCTGCTGAAAATAGGCTGACAACCCTGGCGTTTAAATTTCATGATCTCTGAAGTGAAACAAAGCAAGAAAAATATTAAAATTTAAATAAACTCTTTTCTTGCCTTAAAAATTAATTACAGAAAAGTTTCTACTTTATTGATTAGACATGGCTTGATTAACATTTTTTAACTGGTGTTAAGCTTTGATTTCATGCCCAGTCTCTTTCCCCTGCCATTCCTTTGTACCAGCCCAATACCTGTGTGCTGTGAAGTTCACTGGATCAAAGAAGTGATCTGCTTTATTAATTACCTCCTTTTTTTTCCCCTTGCCACTCCTTCATTGGTATATTTGTCCAGTTTTGTGTTCCAGTGATTTCTGACTTTATGTTTAACAGCAGTTTTTTGAGATCATGAAACAGGCATTCAAAATAATAAAGAAGCTTAAACTCAAACTTCATAATTCATTAATCTCAGAATTAGTCAAACTGATATTTTGAGCTGTAGGGATGAGTATGCCCTCCTAAATGTAATTGACAGAGATTTCTATGAAAATCAGAAATTTAGGGAACTTGAGTTTGTGTTGATTCCTGGCAGGTGAAGGGTTTCACAGAGGCTCACTGCAAGCTCAAAGTATTTACTTGTCTTAAGTTGGAAATGGGGATGTGTGTTCTATTCCCTGCCAGAGCTGGGGCAGTTCTCCTCTGTTCATGGGGCAGTTTCTTTATCCCTCCCACAGCCCATCCTCCCTCCAGGAGATCTCTGCTGTCCATGGCCCATCCATCATTAATCACCTTCTGTCCATGGCCACTGAGTGTCCCTGCAGGGCTGATCAAATCCCACCCTCCCATGGGAGATGCTCCACCCAGGGCAGGAGCCAAGCATTCCTACCTGGATCCAATCTGAGCTTTGGGACACCCCAGCAGCCTCTGCCCCCTGCATTCCCAGAGGAGCAGCTTTCTGCTGCCCTGCATTCCCAGAGGGAGAGCAGGCCCAGCTCCAGAAGCCCTGGAGCTGCAGAGGAAAACTCCCCCCTTGTGCAGGATCCCTGCTCCAGCAGAGACACAGCTGGCACTGCAGGAGGGCTGAGCCCCCCTGGGATGGGACTGTGCCACCACCCTGAGCCCCCTGGGATGGGACTGTGCCACCACCCTGAGCCCCCCTGGGATGGGACTGTGCCCCCACCCTGAGCCCCCTGGGATGGGACTGTGCCCCCACCCTGAGCCACTCTGGGATGGGACTGTGCCACCACCCTGACACACAGGGGTCAGGGCCTGCTCTCACTCTGGCAGTGGTGTTTTGTACTATTGCATTTGTATTTATGCTTGTTTGTTTATTTTATTTTCTCCCCTAAAAAATGTCTGTTATTCCTACTCCCACATCTTTGCCTGAGACCCCCTTAATTTCAAAAAGTAAAAATTCAGAGGGAGGTGGTTTACATTTTCCATTTCAGGGGAGGCTCCTGCCTTCCTTAGCAGACATCTGGCTTTTCAAACCAAGATATTACTGAAGGTGAACAAAGAGTCTCAGCCCTTGAAACCAAGGTTCCCCAGCAGGTAATCTGGAAATAATGCATATATGCAAAGGAGTTTTTTTTTACCATTCAGTTCCTAACAGCTTAATTTTGACAGGTCAATTCCACAAGCTGAGTTTACCAGAAAGCCCCTAACCACGTTCATCGATTTCAGAAAGTGGTGAAATTCCAATTTCTATCCATATTTTGAAAACACAGATTTCCTGGAAGGCGAAATTTTTTTCAGCAATAAGCCTTCCCCCAGAAATCACAGCTTTTTAATGTTTCCTAAATTGTTTCATTTTGTCTGAAATGCCCTTATGCCCTTTTTATGCCCTTATGTCTGTTTCGAGCAGGGTTTTTCTGAACCTAAGCATGAAGGATTTATCAACCCTGGACCCTGGGCTGGTCAGAGCTTGATCTGTAAGACAGAGATATCCAAAATTCACCCAAGACTGTATCAAGCAGAGGAGTCCAAAGGACAAGCACCTAAAGCCAAAAAGACCCCACACTCTGCCTTTGAGGACACAGAAGTGAAGTACAGATGGCATGAAAAGGAATAAGGGTCTGTTAGAAAAGATGCTGTAAAATAAGTTATTTATCCTGTACTACAAATCATGTGAGCTGCAGGGTCATGCTCTGGGTGTAATTTTGAGAGAAGGGAAATTCTAAAATCATAATGCATTAGTGTGCTTTGGGTGAAGCCATCTAGTCTGGGAGTGTAAGGCTGCAAGTAAGCAGGAGTCTTGAGCATCTCTTTATGCCTAGATCTGTCAGATCTTCAGATAATTTTTTAAGTTAAAAAGACAGGCATTTTCCTGTGAATGGAAAGAAAATGCCACTTTGATTTCCACAGAAAGGAAGGCAGGAGGCAACCAAGAGCAATAGAAACACAACAGTGTAGTAACCCATAAAAGCAGAGGAAATCAGTGAAAACAAGGCAGAGGTACACTGCTTAGCAGGATTTCTGACATGCTAGACAAATAAATTGCTGCACTTGCTTTGAATGCAGTTCTCCTACATATGGGCATGTTGAATCCACAGAAAAGGAGGCAAAGGGGCCACAGGATATGTAAAGAAATATTTATAGTGACTATTTTGATCTAGAGATTAAAAGAAAAAAACATAGGAAGAATTGCCATATGCTTTAATGGCAGAGACTCTTGGCATTTAGCAAAACACAGCTCCAAGATGCACAGTGGTGGAATTGTAAGTTGTCCACTGCCTGGCACCATCTGCTTGATTAAAAACATTAAAATGGAAGGGAAAGTGATTGAAGAATCACCTTTGGAACTGGTCACATATTCTTGCAATTCTCCACCCATGCTGATCATGGGAGATTTTAACAATACAGATTTGCACTGAATAATGCAAACAGGCTGACACTGATGAAAGTGCCTTCGAGAGAATGTTGTGATTCACAAAGTAAAAAACAAACAAACAAAAAACCAAAAACCCCTCCAACCACAGGAGAAACTGTCTTGGAAACAGTATTTTATTTATGGACACTCCAAGACTAAGGAAAGCTGTAGTGGTCATGATCATAATTGATAGTTTGAAGTCATCACAGGAACAAGAAATTGCTTCAGAGATTGAGAGAGCAGAAGGAGATGCAGCTGCATCAAGGAAATTCCAAGGCCTTAGAAATCTGGGAAGTAATATGGAATTAATATAGCTTAAATTTTACATTCAGAAGCTGGGGAAAGGTGCTTTCTTTCCATTCTGTGTTTGCTAAACATCTGCAGGCGGATTCTGTAAATACCAGATGTTAGTTGAAGTGTCTTTTAGCAGGCTGATAAGCTCATTCCAGAATGGCTGAATATGTTTTGAGGCTATCAGTGTTCTCACACTCCACTTTACCCTGATTTTTCCTCATCCTGTGCTTTCCAGAAATGAGAAGCAGCTGGTTTAAATACCATTTATGCCTGAGTTGCTTAAACCAGCTATAGCTAGTAGAAGAGGAAAGCGAAGAGAAGGAGAGAGGAGAGAGAGAAAGAAAAGGAAGAAAATGAGAAAAGGCAGAAAGGAATGAAAGAGGGAAGGAAGGCAGGAGGAGAGTGAAGGTCAAGGTACTTCAGGAAGTAGGACGGACATACCGGCAGGCCAGGAAGGACCGTGAAGGAAGGAAAGGTAAGGACGGACGTGGATGCCAGTCCTTCCTTCGACGTCCTGGTGCCTCCTGCCTTCGGTTCCTGATCGCTAATGCCTTCCTTGACCGTCCTTCCTCCCTTCCTTAAGCTCATCCGACTCATTCCTGTAACAATTAGCAGTCATGAGTGCCTATGACCTGGGTAGCAGGAAGTACTTACTTCTTGCAGAGAATGCAGGCCTGACGTCAGGAATTCCGTGTACCGGGTGTCACTGGAACCTATCCTGGCAGTCCGGGTATAAAATTCATGAAGGTGTAGGCCTGTCTTAGCCGAGGTCCAGGTGCGATGTCCGTACATTACTTAAGGACGGTCCGGCAGGCCTTCCTTCCTTCATGACTGGAATGACTTCAGTGAAGTCCATTTGCCGTGAACGCGTTCATTGCCTGTCACTTCCATCTCTTACGGTATTCACCGGCTCCTATCCTTCCTACCGGTCCGCGTCCTTCCTGCCCGTCCTCGCAGATACCCTGTCACGTCCGTCCTCCCTTGCTTCGATTCCGTCCCTGCCTTCCTTGGGGTCATGCCTTTAACTTGGTCGTCAGTAAGTCCTTCGCTTGCGCAGCTTTACTCTCTTGCAGACTTCCTTTTCCTATCGTCAAAGAATTCGCTTTGGTTCCGGTGTGAACACGTTCCGTTGCTCCGTTGCCCAGTGCCCGTTAGAACCGGGTGTCCAATCCGGCTAACCATTCGCTGCCTGTCCCCTACCCGACGGCCCGTGACCCTCCTACCTCCTCCCAGAATAACAGATATCACCCGAAGGGTCCTCATCCCATTGCCCCAGAAACACGTACCCCTCGGATGTGCCAAGGTTGGTCCCAAATATTGAGTTCAGACTCTCTTCTTATTGTAATTTTTGTTACCTTATTTTCACAACCCTTACTTTCCTTCTCAGAGGCCAGCTGAGACTAGCTGCACTAACTTATTCCAAGGCTTCTGGGACTACCTTCAGAGTGGGATTGGGGGGCTTTCACACAAGGCTCCCAGGATTTGGGTGTAGCACAGCATTGTCCACCGTGAAAAGTGCTGTATGTGATAAAAAGGAAGGGAGTTATTTAGGAGATTAGATAAGAGGCGTTACACTTGTGGAGAAATCAAATGGTGGAATTAAAAGAGAGGGAAAACCTAGGTGGAGGTGTAGGAACGAGTCTGACACTAAGCACGGGGACTGATGAGTAATACGACAAATCCTTGTTGCAAAGCAGTGATATTTGGGCTGTAACAAACCAGATAAATTATTATAAATGTATCCTATAAAAGCAGCTTGTATGATGCAATTTGAAGGTTTTTTTAATTCTACATCTAGGATATTTTACGTATTTGATGTGACTCAGGAATCTTGAAGCCTTGTGAGGTATTCTGAGACAGCGAGTCAGTAATTTAATGTAATTAAGCAACAACAGTATTTAATTACATGATATCTGTAACATATATGTGAAACTTTGATGGTGTAATTAGAATGTGTAATACACTTGTAATTAACGTAATTAAGTGTGATGACACTAAGCAAACTTCTAATGGAAAAAAAAAAAGCATTTTCAAGCCCAGCTACAGAAAATGGTGTAGTGCAAGTTATAGAGATGGTAATCCATATATATTTATATTTATATCAGTATGAATCATTCAAAATAAGACCCAGAAAGACAGAGTGTGAATAACATATTTTGCAATAGAGCAGCAGAGTTCTTTCACTATTTCAATGATATGGAAAATTTCAATTTTTTTGTACATATATATACTTTCTCTTATATGCTCTCAAAACCAGAAATGTTTGTCTGTGCTTATAGATACCACACATAAAACTTAATTCAGTTTAATATAAGAGATATGCAACTTCACACACAAAGTTATTTTTGTATATCGCTACATATGCATCTCTTTAAAAAAAAAGAATATAAATAACAGATGAAGGTTCAGGAATGCAATGATCACTTAATAATAGCTTTGGACTACCCATTTCCAGCAACAAGGAGATTGGGTTTATGTGATCTATTATCTGAGCAGTGCTCATGATGCAGCCAAACTACAGAAGGGATAAACTCTGAGAGATGGAAGAAATTCCTGGTGAAATTCCAAATGGCAATTCAATTGCACCTCATAAGGAAATGCATGAATTGCTTCCACCAGCAGTTCTGAAAAGCACTTTAATAGTTTTGCTGTGGGTGTTTTTGTTTGTTTGTTTGTGTGTTTGGTTTTTTTTTTAATAAATTCTTTGAGGCAGCCACAGAGACCTGTGACTTTCTCATAGCAAATCTTCATCTTTTATTCCTCTCTAGAACTACATACACATTATGTTGTGCTTCAAATTTTTTCTTCTGCTGTGTATAAAATCTGGGAATTCACTAAAGCCACTTCAAATAAACATTGTTGTTATTGGTCCATCCTGTTTTCCTCTCTATTCTCAACCCTTACATCCACAAATGTGAATGCATGGAAAAGAATAATATTTTTCAGCTTTGTTATGGTTTCATTTATTTTGATCCACGTACACCTCTTTCTTTTTTTTTTGCAGCATAAAGTAGATTTTCCTTGCACTGAAAGCTCCCTTTCCTTCAGTGTGGATTAGCCCAGTATTGTCAGGTATTCTGAATGTAAACCAAACGTACTAAAGCCAACTGTCAAATACTTTCCTGTTTCTTTTTTATGGTACTGTACATTGGATTATATCGCTTTATCCACATACCATAATTTAAACATCTTTTGTTTGACTACAACACACAAGCTGGGTCATCTTACGTATTTTAAATCAAACACCTCTAATATCTAAAGGGTTACGGTGTATATGGCATTTTGTGCCAAAGTAAGTTTTATATCTAGACTTTAATGGGTTATTTTGTTTTTTTTGTGGTCCTTGCAGAGGTTACACCCCCTAGTTTACACACACACATGAAGACCTTTAGGGATTCAGACCGTGTTCTGGTGCCATCCCCAGATAGTCCAATGTTATTGAAAAAATCAATGAAGAGATTGTTCGCCCCCAGGACAAATCCAGGTAATTGACTCTTACTTCTATTAATGACTTTTTTTCTGCAAAGCAGTGTTGCATCAATTTCAAGTTCAGAGGCTAGAGACAAATGTAGAACAAATCATAGATATTTTTTTGCTTTGCGGCCTATTGCTAGTTGGCTACAACAAAAAAGAAAGAATTTGGCTACAAACACTTGTTGATTTCTCATTCTGGGTTCCTCCCAATAACATTTGCTGAGGACAAGATATTGTGGATGAGATGATACCGGAAAGGTCATCCCAGAATACATCTTGGTAGTTTTTCTACATTACAAATATTTTACTCTTGTTTAACAATAGCTAATGGACTTACCAGACTATTACACAAGACATTTTTTGCGCCAATGTGTTCCAATCATATCAGATGCTTTAACTTGACTGTGTGACGGAGGATTTGGTCTTGGAAGGCCCCAGGGGGAACACGAGAGACAACAAAAAAAAAAAGAAAACAAAAAACCACACACACCCGTCAGCAAAGCCAGAGAAAATGAAAGGGTCCTTTTTGAAGAGGAATACCATAGTGCTATTTTGAGGTTTCTTATAGTGTAAAGAAGTATTGTTTCATCCGACACACAGAAAATGAATGTTTTGGGGTTTTGGGGTTGCGTTGTTCCTTGTAAAAAACTAATCTGGTATTTTGTGGATGTGCCTAAAATAAGTAGTATATATTACATATATAAGATTCCTATATTAGATTAAATAAAAATAATGGTTTTAAAAAAAAAACTGGGTCCGTGTACTGGGGGGGATACTCTGTTTGGCAAGTTGCCTTTCCCATAAAGGTGGGGCACCGGGGCGAGACAAATTGCTCAAGGGGGCGAGTAAGTAAGTTGGGAAAAAAAAAGAAACACAACACACAAGGATTAAACAAAAGAAATTATAAGAATCAATGGACCCAGGAAAGGGTTCACCATTCCTGCAGGTTTGGGCAGCGTGGCTGTTCACGAGAAGTCTTTGTGGTCAGGACACTTGTGTCATTGCACTCACGATCGTGGCAGGAGGAGTCACCAAAAAGGATGCCAAGGATTAGCCGAGAAATGGTAAAAGCAATATGGCACATGTGGTAATAAGGTACTTTGGAAAAGCAAAGAGGGAAGTTATTGTTCTAGTCCCTGTCGTACAACATAGTTTCTTCAAAGTTGTTGCTCCGATGGTGTTTTCCACTGGTAACTTCCAGAAGATATCAGGTGCCCAAAAGTTTAGGCCTGAAAAAAACCCCGCAAAAAACAAGAAACCAAATTGTAGTAGTTGTCAGTGGAATTGGAGCAAACAGTAGAAGATGCGTGCAACTCTCAAGGCAATGTAGTTTGCGTCCTACTATCACATACGATGCCAGTTGTAAGGATGTGTCTCAGTTCATCTCTCGAAATTCAAAATTAACAAAACATTCTAAATTGCGCAAGAGGGCCGTTTATAACCATCGTAAAGGAAATTTACCCTTTCTGTGAATGAGTAATGTGGCAAATTGAAACTAATACTCAAGCTAGAAGTCAGCAACTGTCATTAAATTCAAAAGCCAGAAAATGAAGATTGGTAATCTCACTTGAGTTTTCCTGTTTTTCAGTATAAAACTTTGGTCACACTCTGGCAAGAATAAGAATCTAAACCCCTTGTTGTTTCTCAAGTGTCAACACCTATAAGTGTATAGTCAGCATTCCTTTTCTCAAATGGTGACAGTCATTTTTCAGGATCAACATTAAATTGGCAGGGGAGTATATTGATGGGATCAATAAATGCAAGTTCTTTCTCAGTTTCCTACATTTACATTATGGGTTATTTATATAATCTTATTCGCATGGGACGTTTTGGAAAATGTCGTAGGTAGGATTTTATTTGGCTGTTCGCAAAAGTGACCTATGTGCATGTGGGCAAACGTGTCTGATGTTAAACGCTCAAGTTTACGGCCCCCGGTAAGCCGCGGTGAGTGGTCACTCTGTTGGCAAGAGCACCTGGTCGCTCACATATCTGGGCCCCCCTGGGGGCGCATATGCCGTCCCCAGCATGCTCCTGGCCTATGTTCCTGTTATGCCGTCTGCTTCTGGGTCTGGCGCCCCCCCGGATGTCAAAATTTTTTTTTTCTCCTTTTTCTAGCTGGCCTCACCCGCCTACGCACCAGACAAGTGCTTCCCAAACTCTCTACATCTCTGGGATGCATTGTGGCTTTTGCCGCTCAGGAGAGCAGAATTCATTCTGGTCAACACAGTTTCCTGATATTTGGTAAGTTTGAGTTATGTGACTTCTATCTGTACGTTCAATCTGATTGGTTTTTTTTCACTTTCAATACCGGAATCTGTATCCAAAACCCAATGGTTTTATACAGTGGATCGGATAATCTTCCTGTTGTCTGTGACGCAGAAACTGCAGAGTACGGGGTCTTCAGTGACTAGGAAGACCTAGTTTCACTTGTTTGAACTCAGAAAGTGTTCAGATGTTTATGAATAACAATTATGATGGCAATGGATCCCTGGCTCTCTAGTTTAACCCGTCATGTTTTTCTCTTTCTCACTTATAACGATATTACATACTGGCATAATAAAACTTTAGAGTTAGCTGATTTTTTCCATATAAGAGGAACAAGAGGAGTACGCGTAGAGTTTCAAGAAATAGACACCTCCAAGAAAGGAAATGACCAAAGAGCAAGACCCTGCTCAGATCTAAATTAAATTCTTTATATATATTTATAAATTTAACAAAGGTTCATTCAGCTCCCTATTGGCCTTTTTAAAAAAAGAATACGCAAAAAGAAAGCCCATTAACCTTAGCCTTACTTTTTAATAGCAGGTTATATTCATCCTTTTTAATACAAGAAAAGGCTAAGCAAAACACTTGTGGGGGAAACAAAAAATCAAGGTCACCGTGAACTACAAAACATTAGGTGAACATTGAACTCTCACCCACCTATGAACTATCTCCCACTATGCAGGTTGCGTAATTTACATCCTCTTAAGCAAAAGGTTTTCTGTGTAAGGCCAATATCTTCTCAAGATTTTTTTCACCCCCCCAATTTTAAAAAATATAACCATTCTTCTGGAAATAAAGGGGGGGGGGGGGGAGGAGACAGGCATAGCTTATGCCTTACCAGAATGTTCCATAAGTGTCCTGTGTGGTGATGACGAAAAAAGAAACTGAGCTTTGGAGCAAACCACAATCCTCTTTAGGACATCCTCCCATCCTCCCCCATGGATCAATCACACACACACATCATGACCATAGCAAAAGGTGGAATTTTGTTCATTAATATCTTCTCGTTACTTGGCTTCCACAATGAGTTTTTCCAGTATTTCAAAGCTTTGAGCCCATCAGTTCAAACAAATCTGTCATAATTTTGATGAATGAATGAGGAAAGGTTGGTCATTTCACAGTCTGATGTGTTTAGTTGAAAGAAAATCAACTGAACCGTGTTAGACGAATAAAAACATTCCTTGAAGATGGGTAAATCAATAACTTCTACAGAATTATATCTTTTCCCGTTATTATTTCATTTGACGGAACTAGCAATGAAGGCTATTAACTTAAGTGGGTTCCTATGAATGTGGTGAGCTTTATGTTTCAAATTCCCAGCAGCGTGGCCAATTCTGATACCACACTTTACAAAACCAGCTGGTGTGGCTCCTTCCTTCTGACAACCATAACTTTTTGTTTATTTAATCACTTACCATAAGTAAATTTCACTAGGAAATTTTAAAATTCCATGGGTGCTTGAGAGTTGCTCCAACAAGCAATAGGGAGACATTATGGCCAAGAAGAACTTTTTCATGTATCAAATGCCTAATTCTCCACTGACCCACATAAACTACCTCATGGAAGGATAAAGAGGTTTGTTTTTTTGATGTAAATTATAATGCACAGTAAAATCTCTGCAGGTCCTCACAAATTTTTCAGGTAAGGTTAGGTCTTTTAGCTTCGGAGCAGTATCCTTTTGCTTTTCACTAAATAAATACAGAGAGCTGGGTGGCTGCCAGAGACAATCTCGATTCCTGCCTCACAGAGGATGTTGTATAAATCCTGAGAACACTGAGTGAAAGGGCTCATCAAAAGAACAGAGGGAAGGTCTGGATCTCCAGACAGGTGTTCCAGTTAGATAAAAACAACAACAAACAAGCCCCACGAATGAAGGAATGAAATAAAAGCGCAGAGGAACTACTGCATACCCAAGCAACATAAGAAAGCAGAAAGAAGAACAACAATACTTCCAACCAACAACACCCAAACCAAACCTCCAACAAAACCACCCAACCTCAAAAAACCCAAATGCCTTAAATCTCCGATTTTCTCTGCTGAAGAGGGATTCTGAATTTCAGGTGTATCAGGAACAGGGAAACTACTATTTTCGAAACCAGATTGTTCCCTTGGGAGAAATAGCTTGAAGGGCTTAGACAGCTGATTTAAAAAGTAACAGCTATGGCTGCATAATGATTACACTTAAATTTCCCGACTCACCCTAATATCAAATCCATATCACAAAGTTATTAAGCAGCCTCTGTTTGAAAGCACAGCTTGCTGTTGCACCCTGGAACAAAATACAATTGTCCAAAAAACTAGGAAAAAGTATAGGACAATTTGGCTATGTCCACACATGACTGTGGAAAACCAGCAAGGGAGGCAGATTATTTTTGCTTTTATTAAAACCTTCATTGATGTATTATTTGTAAATGTATAGGCATATATATGCGTTAGTACTCTATAATTCTTTTAATAAAACATGTAATAAAAGTAATACTTGCAAATGTAATCTAATTAAAATGCCTAGGCTCAATTTGGTTTTACCGTTAAATGCATCACAACCTATTTTCCTGAAAAATCAACCCCCCCATGAAATGGGTCATAATAAAAAAATTAACTCTTACTCAAGCCTTTGAGTCATTTACCAAAGCTACTTGACAAACCTGACTTTTTTCTGAAGGAGGGACCAATAAGCTCAATTTAACTGGCCTTTCTTTTGGCCAACACACCTCGGTGCTTTGCCTGTGAGTTCACACAGGGGCTTGTCTGTCCCCTGCTTGTTTGCTCTTTTCACAGACCCAAATTCCTGTTCCTGCCGACGCTGATCCTTGTTTCTGGTCCGAGGAGCTGCCTTTTGCCATTCAGCTTCCTGAGATCTCGGGTCTCCTGCTGACACAGGAACATTGCCCTAATCCTCATATTTTGTGGTTTTGTTCTCATTGTTTGGGCTTCTTGGATCACACTCAGGCTCTCATCTCACCCTTAAGTCCTGTTTTAAAAAATCAGTCTTCTGTGATGGATAAGTGTTAGCCCATCAGAGAAACCGCAATTTTGTTCAAGAGTGCTTCACAGGAGAGCTAACATGGCCTTTATTAGGAGAATTATCTAAAAAATCCATTTTCTGTTCTTTGCTAAAATTGCAAACTTTTTTTCATGAAGGTTCAGGAAATGCAATGATCACTTAAGTAATAGCTTTGACTACCCCATTTCCAGCAAACAGGAGATTGGGTTTATGTGATCTATTATCTGAGCAGTGCTCATGATGCAGCCAAACTACAGAAGGGATAAACTCTGAAGAGATGGATGAAATTCCTGGTAGAATTCCAAATGGCAATTCAATTGCACCTAATAAGGAAATGCATGAATTGCTTCACCAGCAAGTTCTGAAAAGCACTTTAATAGTTTTGCTGTGGGTTTTTTTGTTTGTTTGTTTGTGTGTTTGGTTTTTTTTTAAATAAATTCTTTGAGGCAGCCACAGAGACCTGTGACTTTCTCATAGCAAATCTTCATCTTTTATTCCTCTCTAGAACTACATACACATTATGTTGTGCTTCAAATTTTTCTTCTGCTGTGTATAAATCTGGGAATTCACTAAAGCCACTTCAAATAAACATTTGTTGTTATTGGTCCATCCTGTTTTCCTCTCTATTCTCACCCTTACATCCACAATGTGAATGCATGGAAAAGAATAATATTTTTCAGCTTTGTTATGGTTTCATTTATTTATGATCCAACATGTAACACCTTCTTTCTTTTTTTTTTGCAGCATAAAGTAGGATTTTCCTTGCACTAGAAGCTCCCTTTCTTCAGTGTGGATTAGCCCAGTATTTCAGGTATTCTGAATGTAAAACCAAACAGTACTAAAGCCAACTGTCAAATACTTTCCTGTTTCTTTTTATGGTACTGTACATTGGAATTATATTCGCTTTATCCACAATACCATAATTTAAACATCTTTTGTTTGACTAAAACACACAGGCTGTCATCTTTACAGTATTTTAAATCAAACAACCTCTAATATCTAAATGTTAAGGTATATTGCATTTTGTGCCAAAGTAGTTTATTCTACTTTTGTTATTTTTGGTCTTCAGGATTACCTAGTTTATCACACATGAAGAACTTTAGGGATCAGACCTTTCTGGTGCATCCATAGTCAATGTTATTGAAAAAATCATGAGAGATTGTTCCCAGGACAAATCCATTAATGACTCTTAATTCTATTAATGACTTTTCTGCAAAGCAGTGTTTCAAATTTCAGAGGGCTAGAGACATGTTAGAACAAATAATAGATATTTTTGCCCTATTGCTACACTTGTTGATTTCTCCCAATAACATTGCTGAGGACAGGATATTTGATGAGATGATACCTCAGCCAGAATAAATCTTTGTATTTTCTACATTACAATATTTTACTTCTTGTTTAACAATAGATAATACTACACATTTTGCAAATGTTTCCATCATATCAGATGCTTTACTTGAATGTGTGACAGATTTGGTCTTTGAAATTCCCTCAGTTTTGAAGGGAATAACATGGCTATTTTGAGGTTTCTTTATGTGTAAAGAAGTATTTTCACAGAAAATTAATGTTTTGGTTTTGGGGTTTTGTTCCTGTAAAAAAATAATCTTGTATTTTGTATTACTAAATAAAAGTATATATTACATTATTAAAATAATATATTATATTAATAAAAAATAATGGTTTTAAACTGTCCTGTACTTACTCTGTTGGCAGTTCCTTCCCATAAATTCACCGGGACATTCACAGGAATAGTTGGCAACAAGATCTGTACAGATTCCACCATTCCTGCAGGGTTCAGCTTCACATTCATTCACATCTGCAGGAATCACAAAAAAGGATGCCAGGATTAGCAGAGAAATGGTAAAAGCAATATGCACATGTTTAAAAGTACTTGGAAAAGAAAAGAGGGAAGTTTTGTTATGTCCTGTAGTACAACATAGTTCAAAGTTTTGCTCAATGGTTTCCACTGTAACTTCCAGAAGATATCAGGGCCAAAAGTTTGGCCTGAAAAAAACCCCAAAAAACAAGAAAACCAAATTGTAGTAGTTCTAATGGAGCAATCAGTAGAGATTCTTGCAACTTCAAGGAATGTAGTTGCTCCTCTATCAACAGATGCCAGTTAAGGATGTGTCTCAGTTCATCTCAAATTCATTAAACATCTAATTGACAAGGCTGTTTAACCATCTAAAAAATTCCCTTTCTGTGAATGAGTTAGTGGGCAAATTGAAACTAATAACTCAATCTAGAAGTCAGCAAATTTCATTAAATTCAAAAGACAGAAAAGGTGGGTAATCTCACTTGAGTTCCTGTTTTTCAGTATACTTTGTCAAACTCTGCAAGAATAAAACTCCCTTGTGTTTCTCAATGTAGCAACCTTAAGTGTAATAGCAGATTCCTTTTCTCAAATGTGACAGTCAATTTTTCAGTCAACATTAAATTGGCAGGGGGATTATATTGATGCATCATAATTGAAGTTCTCAGTTTCCACATTTACATTTATTCTGCATGGACTGGAAATGTCGTATAGATTTTATTTGCTGTTCAAAAAGGACTGCACGTCTGATGTTAAATATTTTAAAAAGGTAGAGGATGTGGTAAATATGGTGGATGACAT
The DNA here is from genome assembly GCF_022539315.1 of Serinus canaria. Lineage (NCBI taxonomy): Eukaryota > Metazoa > Chordata > Aves > Passeriformes > Fringillidae > Serinus > Serinus canaria. Next base: position 10,060,578 of record NC_066343.1, read on the forward strand.
GGTAGATAATATGGGAAATCACTGGGAATTGAAGTCATGCTCCTTGCTGTTATGTTGAATCTGCTTCTGTCCCCAAAATGCAATTTTTTTTTTCTTTTTCTGCTGGCATCACAAACTAAAGAAAATGTTACAAAAATATCTAAATCTTATGCATTGTGGCTTTGCTCAGGAGAAGCAGAATTCAGTTCTGTCAACAAAGTTTCCTGATATTTGGTAGTTTGAGTATGTGACTTCTGTACTTTCAATCTGATTGGTTTTTTTCACTTTCATACAGGAATCTGTATCCAAAAACCCAATGTTTTATACAGTGGATAGGATAATCTTCCTGTTGTTGTGAACAGAAATGCAGAGACTGGTCTTCAGTGACTAGGAAGACTAGTTTCACTTGTTTGAACCAGAAAGTTTTCAGATGTTTATGATAAAATTATGATGGCAATGGATCCCTGGGCTTCTGTTTAACCCCTCATGTTTTTCTATTTCTCACTTATAAAGATATTACATACTGGCATAATAAAACTTTAGAGTTAGCTGAATTTTTTCCATTAAAGATGAACAAGAGGAGTAACAGCTTAGAGTTCAAGAAATAAAACCTGCCAAGGGAAATGACCAAAGAGCAGACCTGCTCAGATCTAAATTAAATTCTTTATATATATTTATAAAATTTAACAAGGTTCTTCAGCTCCCTATTTGCCTTTTTAAGCAAAGCCCATTAACCTTACATTTTTATCAGGTTATTCATCATTTTAATACAGGCTAACACATTTGTGGGGGAAAAAAAAATCAAGGTCACTGTGAACTAAAAAACATTAGGTGAACATATGAACTATCTCCCACTATGCAGGTGGTAATTTATCCTCTTAAAAGGTTTTCTGTGTAAGGACAATATCTTCTCAAGATTTTTTTTCCCCCCAATTTTACCATTCTTCTTGAAATAGGAGGAGAAAATGCATAGCTTTCCAGAATGTTCCATATTGTCTGTGTGGTGATGAAGAAAAAATAAACTGAGCTTGGAGCACCACATCCTCTTTAGACAATCCTCCCCCATGGAGCAATCAGCAATGACCATAGCAGAAAGGTGGAATTTGTTAATTAATATCTTCGTTACTTGGCTTCCACAATGAGTTTTTCCAGTAATTTCAGAAGCTTGAGTCCCATCAGTTCAAACAAATCTGTCATATTTGATGAATGAATGAGGAAAGGTTGGTCATTGCATCAGGTCTGATGTGTTTAGTTGAAAAGAAAATCAACTGAACCGTGTTAAAGAATAAAAAACATTCTTGAAGATGGGTTAAATAATAACTTCTACAGAATTATATATTTTCCCGTTATTATTTCATTTGACTGAACATGCAGATGAAGGCTATTTAATTAAGGTGGTTCCTATGAATTGTGGTGAGCTTATGTTCAAATTCCCAGCTGTGCCAATTCTGATACCACACTTTACACCAGCTGGTGTGCTCCTTCCTTCTGAAAAACATAAACTTTGTTATTTTATCATAACCATAAGTAAATTTCACTAGAAATTTTAAAATTCCAGGGTTTCTTGAGAAGTTGCTCCAACAGGCAATAGAGACTTATGCAGAAAACTTTTTCTGTTATCAAATCCTAATTCTCCACTGACCACATAACCTACCTACATAGGAAGGATAAAGAGGTTTGTTTTTTTGATGTAAATTAATAATGCACAGTAAAATCTCTGCAGGATCCTCACAATTTTTCAGGTAAGGTTAGGTCTTAGCTTCGAGGCAGATCCTTTTGCTTTGCACTAAATAAAATACAGAGAGCTGGGTGCTGCCAGAGACATCTGAGTTCCTCACAGAGGGAGGTGGTAGAACTGATAAACACTGAGTGAAAAGGGCTCATCAAAAGACAGAGGGAAGGTCTGGATCTCCAGACAGTGTCCAGTTAGATAAAGAAACAACAAACAAACAAGCCACAATGAAGGAAATGAAAGAAAACCAAGAGGAACTGCAATACCCAACAAACATAAGAAAGCAAAGAAGAACAAAAATACTTCCAACCCAAACAACACCAAACAAAAAACCCAAACAAAACCACCCAACCTCAAAAACCCCAAATGCCTAAATCTCATGATTTCTCTGCTGAAGAGGGATTCTGAATTTCAAGGTGATGCAGGAACAGGGAAACTACTATTTTCTGAAACCAGATTGTTCCTTGGGAGAAATAGCTTGAAGGGCTGAGACAGCTGATTAAAAAGTAACAGCTATGCTGCAGATGATTAAACTTAAATTTCCTATCACCTAATATCAATCCATAATCACAAAGTTATTAAGCAGACTTCTGTTTGAAGCACAGCTGCTGTGCACCCTGGAACAAAACTACATTGTCAAAAACTAGGAAAGTAATAGACAATTTGGCTATGTCACACAGTGACTTGGAAAACCATCAAGGGGCAGATTATTGTGCTTTTACCTTCATTGATGTATTATTTGTATATATGTATAGGCATATATATACTTTTATACTCATCTAAGTATTTAATAAAACATTAATAAAAATTAATACTTGCAAATGTAATATAATTAAAAATGCCTAGGCCTCATTTTGGGTTTTACCTGTTAAATACAGTCACACATATTTTCCTGAAAAATCACCCCCCCAATGAAATGGGTCATAATAAAAAAATTAACTCTTACATAAAGCCTTTGAGTCCTTTACCAAGCTACTTGGTACAAACCTGACTTTTTTCTGAAGGAGGGACCAATAAGCTCAATTTAACTGCATTTCTTTTGGCCAACACACCTCGTGCTTTGCCTGTGAGTTCACACCAGGGTCTTGTTCCTGTCCCCTGCTTGTTTGCTCTTTTCACAGCCCAAATTCCTGGTTCCTGCCACCTGAGCCCTTGTTTCTGGTCCAGGACTGCCTTTTGCCATTCAGGCTTCCTGAAGCTCTCTCCTGCTGACCAGAACATTCCTTCCTCATATTTTGGTTTTGTTCTCATTTTGGCTTCTGGATCACACTCAGGCTGCTCATCTCACCCTTAAGTCATGTTTTAAAATCAGTCTTCTGTGGTGATAAAGTGGTTAGCCCATCAGAGAAACAGCAATTTTGTTCAAGAGTCTTCACTGGAAGCTAACATGGCCTTTATTAGGAGAATTTATCTAAAAAAATCCAGTTTTCTTTTGCTAAAATTGCAAACATTTTTCTTTCCCATAACAAAGTCGATTTAGGATGAAACTTTGTACAATTTAGGAGCAAAAAAATCATCTAGCAATATCTGTTTCATAATTGGCTTCTCTGAAGACCCACAGCCATACACATTGGATAAAGAGCAACTCCCAATCTTCACACTCTCTCCTGTGCCCCAGGTTTCAATATTTTTAAAGAAAACCCAAAATACTTCCCCATACCATTCTGCTTCAAAATAAAACTGTGATATAACTGACAATGTGTTCAAATATCTTTACTTTTGGAAGCTGGTATGACACAATGTAGACAAAAAGATAATATGGAATAATTATCTTTAAGTTTTAATATCTTTAATTATCTTTGGGGTTTAAGCTAAGCTATTGAAGTTGCTTGATGTTCTTTATAGGTTTTAAAAATGCATTCTAGGTATCTTTTCTTTATTGTATATTGATCCTGAATGATTAAATTACACAGGTCAATGCCAAGACAGTAAATTCACACAAAATGTACAATCTTGCTTCCAGAATTTTGTAGCTTGTTATTGTTTAAGCTTGAGCTTTCAGATGGTCAAACTTTTTATTAATGAATTTCCCAGTATCATGACACTCTGCTTACACACTTTTTTTTATTTGCACCAAGTTGCACAATCCCCAAATATTTTTAAGAAATACTAAATGGCAAAGCTCCATTGAAAAGAATTAAATTATACTGGTTTTATTTGGCAAGTAATCTGCCTCATGAGAAACTGAAATTTAATAAAATTATCTTTACAGTGAGCTACTCAGTGACAGGATAAAATTTGAAGGATTACAGCAATTCACATACAGAAAGACACATCTTCCTTAAGAGTAGAACATTTTGGTGAAATGTTTACCAAAAAAATCCCAAATCAAAGCATTCTTCCTCATATTCCTGCAGTTTATATAAACTGTAAAGATTTCTTAAATTAGGTTAACTTGCTAGTTTGGTTTTTTCCTTTAGAAAACTAATAAATAAATAAGTAAATAAATTATTTAAACAAAATGAAAAATGCATCAGAAAACAGCACAGGTGGATGACCTTCATTTTTTGGCAAAAGATACAGAATATATAAATAATTGTCATGATAAATATTTCTTTTAATGATCTTAATTAGAGGTTTAAGAAGGTCTCTAACATGTTCCAAATGAATGTTTGCTTATAATTTATGCAAACAGATAAACTGTAACTTCAGCTATAACTGATCCTTGACTTAATTAGGATTATGCAAAAACAAGCACTAGCACGTGCTTGGCTCAACACTGGTGTGAAACTTTTAAAAATAATGTGGCACATTCCTGTGAAATACAGGAATTTAGTACATTTTATTAAATCTGAATTGGATGTATTAACATTCCACACAGGACAGGCATCTGTTGGAATTCAGAGGTTTACATTGCTTTTTCAGAGCCAGTTTCCTGACCACAGAAGGCTCTCAAAACACTGTGCCAAGAGAACCTGCAGGAAACCTCAAATGTTATGTGCCATGTTGAAGGGATTCACTATTCAGAAATCCTTCTTAGGTGATCTTCAGAAAGAGGGGAAAACTGCTTTGCACTGGAGACAAAAAAAGGACAGACCTCTTGCTCCTCCACCCTTAGAGGTTAAACATTGTATTAATGTTTAACCTCTGATCCTGATCTCATAGTTCCATAGAAAGTTTTCCCCTGATCTCATAATTCCATAGAAAGTTTTCCTGCTCCTGTATTTTTACAGGCGGAGGTAAATGAAATTATTCTGTAATTATTCCTGTAATTATTCCATATTATCTTTTTCTCCACACTATGTCACACCACCTTCCAAAAGTAAAGATATTTGAGCACATTGTCAGCTATATAGCAGCTTTATTTTGAAGCAGAACGGTATGGGGAAGTATTTTGGGTTTTCTTTAAAAATATTGAAACCTGGGATAATCCACCACAGGGCTGTCTGTTAGGATTCTTCCTGAAACATTCACTACAAATATTTTACATTATATTATCCCAGAGCTCCTGCCTAGAATTCCCTCAGAAACTGCTTATCCAACCATTCTCACATTCTTTTTTTCAAAGCAATTTTATCTCTTCTAGGGCTTCTTTAAAAATACTAGCTTACACATTTTTAATTATACTTCTGTAACTAGACTTCATTAAAAAAAAAGAAAGGAAAAAAAAGGTATTTCATGATACTTGGTAACAATCCAGTGTTGTTTCCCTTCCTATTGGTACTACAATATATCTGGGTTAACTTGTTTCAGGAAAATTGGAATATATTGTTAGATTCTCTTCACTTTGATTTGTAAAAATCCAGGCTCTGAGAAACTGAAAAGGTAAGACTATTTTTAAGTTTTATTTTAATTAATACCTTCTTAAATTTCATATGGTAAGTAAAATCCTTAATTTAGACACACCAGCATTTTTTATGATGACTAATTTCCTTCTCCAACACTTAATTTTTCATCTTTTTGACCTGCAATTTACACTTCTGTTCAGTATTATAGGTATAGATATTCTGTTATCATAGCAGTGAAATAAACAGAGGCATGTATTTAGAAATCCAGTTTAAAATTGATTTATTGTCCACAGCATTTTCCTACTTTTCTTTGCATTCAATTGTGGCACTTGCCTTATGCTACGCTCACTTAAAAAAAATTTCAGAATTAAATTTTAAGTTTTGAAGTGACTTCATTTCCATTACAATCACAGGTTTCAGAATGCTAGGATTAAATTAAAACTATTGGAAAAATAATAATAATTTAAAAAATAATAAAGGGAAAGACACAATTAAGTGTATTCCAGAATACATTTCCACTTTAAATTGTCTACTTCAGAGGGATTAAAAAAAGACAGGGCTCTACAAGAATTGTTGCCACAGTAGTGATATATCTTGCGCTGTTAACAAGGTTTTTTTTGTATTTTTAGGTACTTTTTCATCCCTATTTCAATTTTGAGAACTCTCATAAAATAGACCATGCAGTGAAATTATACTCTGCATAGGTACCTACTCTCTATTATGCAAAAACCTTATCTTCTCCTTATAGCCACTGAAAAGTTATTGCAATGTTCTCTGTGGAGTCATACTTCTAACACCGGACTAGTCAGTATTTCCTGATCTCCTATTTACCTGTTTAAATGCCTATTTAATGGCTTTTCATCTGAGGTAATTTTAATCTAATGCAATTTTGCAATAGCCTAGCTGGGACGTTCCTTATTAGTTTTAAAGGAGTTGGTACTTTAAAAGTTTTAATATGCATTGAAGCATATTTTTCATTTTTAATTACTTTTAATGAATACTGGCATGAAAACCTTCGTCCCATTAAGTAACTTACCATTTAATTTTACACTGTAGAAGTACATCTTCAGGGCAACTATTCCTGGCGTTTCCAATGAACCTTATTAAAATAATTGGCTATTTATATAACAAGCATTTGACAAATCATTTAAACTGTAGTTGAGGAAAAGAAAAAAAAATCTTATTAAAAAGTGATTCAACTGGTGAATCATTTTTCATTACAAGCAATGCTCCAAAAACCTCAGCTTCAGTAGTAAGTGAAATTATGGAGCATTGGAGCAACTGGATGATTTGCTAGAAGAGTGTAGGTGGTCACGTGGCAATAAGTCCAATTATTTTCACAATGAGTTTGACCCCAAATCAGAAAATTAGCATTATTTCCCTTCATACATCCCAGAAAAATTTTATCCCTTCAAAATGCCATTGTTTATGCATTTCAGAACAGAGTGAGGGCAGGGTTGCAATGTTTTTACCTGAGCATAGCTATGGCACAGGTTTCTAAAAATGTCACTAGACAAACAAGTCCTGGAAGATACAAAGATGGATTTTCTAAAATGACAAAAACAGGTGATTATGGTTTTTTCCCCATGTGTCTTTATTTGATACACACATGGTGAAGGGTACTCATTTATGGCCAGTCTGTATAAATCTATTTAAACAATCAAAAATATTTGTTTGAGGCACTTGCATAAGTGCACATTTATGTGCTACACAGAGGTAACTTCAACTCTTTCCTGATAGTTTTCAAATTCAGACTCTTAGTTGTACATAAATATATGTTTGTTTTACTGTTAATGGATCTTGTATTTATTCTACAACTACAAGTAGGGGAATGTCACCAAGGAAAGAAACACTGATCACCAATTCTGCCTTTTGGGCTGTGGTGATTTCCTTGCCTCCTCTGCAAAGGTGACAAGGAAGAGCAAATCTCCCTCCCCAGAAAAGATGCAGAAGCTCCATCACATCTTCTTCACAAAGAAGAATATTGTCTTCCAGCGTGTACATAAAATCTGTACCACGTACCAAGCTAATGGTGTGAGTGCTACAATTCCTGTAAAAATCTCGACTTTTGCTGAGAAATGGGAGGGGGTTCTCTCTCTGTTATGAGCATTGACATAAAGAAGTCAGAAATAAGCATTTTAAACTCCTAATTTTACATTTGGACAAAGGCTCTCTTTGCCTTGCACTCTTCTCCGTCTTCTGCAGAATTATTCTGAAGCTCCCTTAAGTATTTAGTGACACAGAAATTGGAGAGGGTGAGAAGGGAGCAGATTAATTTCTCTTTAATGTACAGTGACAACCGCTGGTATGGAAAAGAATGTTGCTTTTAAGTAAACTGTAAAAACTGCATGAGAGTAATGGCTGTGTGCATAAACAGCTCTGCTGGGTACCTGAAAGGATCACAGAGAATACATTTTCAGAGACAGATGCCACCTGAATGACTTGTGGGGAGGGCAAAATGAGATCTGACAAGATTACAAAGGTTACCTATTATTTGGAGGTAAATAACATTTTAAATACTCTTTTGTGGTGCAATGCCTACACATCTGGACCAGGGAACATGAATTCACTGTAAATGTTTTGTTGTAACTGGGCAATTCCTGAACGTAATTCCTGAATTGAATTTATTGCAAATGTAGAGCTGGTGCTTTCTTTAAAAAAAACTTTTTAGAAAATCCCAGAATCCCAGAATGGTTTGGATTGGAAGGGGCCTTAAAGATACATAATTCCAACCACCTTCCACTATTCCAGGCTGCTCCAAGCCCTGTCCAACCTGCCCTTGGACCCTTCCAGACATCCAGGTGCAGCCACAATTAATGCCATTCATGTCCCTCTGCACATTCCCATCTCCTCACTTCCCTTAGTGCAGCTAATTTAGTGCACTAAGGGAAGTGAGTGCACTAGTGCACTTTTCCCTTAGTGCACTTCCAGACAATCCTGGTGAGCTGATTCAAACAGAAGTCTGATGGGGATAAACTTTCAGTGAAGGTGGGCATCATTATTTTTTGGCAGAATCAGACCATCCCACCAGAGGACCAAACAAATCTCAAGCCAAAGCAGGACTGACAGAAAGCCACGTGTGTCTTATGACATCAGACACTTAGCACATGATAAGAAAAGGAAGATAAACAGGATTTACTGATAGTTTTCAGTGTGCTTTGAGAAAAGCAAAGTATGCCTGCATTTGTAAAAAGCATGAATTGCAGAATTTTATACGCAGTTTTGCAGCTGAGAACACGTCTGCACATCCCTACACAGGTCTCAGGCATGTTTTCTCTGTACAAGTTCTAGAAATATCTGGGTGGACTGAATTTCCATTTGCCTACTGGAATGTTTTAGAGTAAATTCCCAGCATGTCAAATCCCAGGAATTTCAGACTGCTGGGCTATTTTCTTTTTGATTATTTTAATCTCACAGGGATCCAGTTCTTGTGGTCTCAGCCTGCTGTCACACAAAGCAAAACATGGTAAGTAGAGACGATCAAGAGATTTTCTTTAAAAATACACTCCTGACTCAAACTAAAACTCTTAGCCAGGTGATCTACAGAAATAATTGTATGTTACTTAAGATTAAGTGCAGAATAAATGCAAACGACATTAATATCCTGGGTATTCATATGAAAATATGACAGCACCATGGGTTTTGCTTGAGATATTTTAGGAGTACAAAGGGATTAACTTGTGATGCAGACTGGTTTCTGCCATTAGACTATTTTATCATTATGCTGAGCTTCAAGCACAAATACTGATTTTTCAAATTTTTCTTGCACAGGCAATGAATGTGATGCAATATCCTTCTCTCTCTCTGTACAATGCATGTTCTCAAAAGTGTATCCACACAAAAAAATACTGCTTATAGCTTCAAAAGAGAACATTCTAGACTACTGAATGTTCTCCTGGATCGTCCTTCTAAGTTCTTTGACTTCTAACTTCTCACTGAGTCTGTAGTACAAAACAAGCCCTGATAACTGAACATGCTTTCCTTCTTTCATTTTTCAGGAAAAATTGCCATGTAAATTTTTCAATTTCCCAACAATAAAGCCACTCATAAAATTTTCAGCTAGTTCAATGAGCAGTACAATATTTTATGTAGGAGTAGGGAACTGCACAGCCATGTGCCAGCACGAGTTCCAAACCCAAATACAATATTTTAATTCTGCATCCATGACACGCCTACGCATACAGATGGCTGAGCACAGTGGCTCTTACAGAAGCAAACAAAAAAACCAAGTAAAACATGTGAGAAAACATGTGTTTTCTCTTTTTTTCTAGCTGCTTTCAGACCACATCCCTGTGTGACGAAATTCTAGCTGGTAAGTGCTCTCTCATTAAACAATCAGATTTAATTTCAAGATTTCCTTTATTTGTTTATCTTCCTCACAGGAATATGCTGGTGTATCTGCTAGAAAGTTGCTGGTGCAACAAAGACTGAACACAGTTCTTCTTTTAAAATTTTGGGTGGCTGTGTCGACCCTAAACCATCACAGTGGTTGAAACTGACTTATGGGTTGCTGTGTCTACATAAATGGGCACAGAAAGTGGGAAAAAATAAGAGAAAATAGATGCTTTGTGCAGCCAAAGTTATCATGTGTTCTTCCTCTAACCATACACCTCTCTACTGTGGTTCATCAACTCTTCCCTGGGACTCAGTGCAACCTCAGTTTATTACAATATTTTTGTTATAAAAACAGGAATGTATGATGCAGACATTACAATGGAATAACTATTCTCAAATTTAGAGTGGACTCATTTCATTCAGTACTTTTTAATTCAAATATAAAGAGAAACTTGTTTGTATAAAACATCTCCATATGCTATATTTTTAATGCAGAACATGAACAAATTTAATCTCTTTTGCAATCAAACAGCAATTCCTGCATTTTTGGAACATTAATTTCTTCCCACCATATAAAAAAAAAAAAAAAAACCCAAAAAAAAAACAAACCCTAAACAAACTCCTTCTTAAGAAAGACACTAATTAGGGGAAGACAGATTTACCCACCTACAAAAAAAATTTATAGTGGCTATTGACAGCCTAAGTGACTTTTACACCATAGAAACACACATCTTCTTAAAAGCACCATTCATTATGTAATTCAGTCAGTGCCTAGGTTGGAAGGAGCCCAGCCCCTCTGTTTAATACTGCCATAAAACCCCAAAGCAATCAGGAAGATCTATTTCCTCCCCCTATGGCACCCTATGAAAGAAACTCAGCCATTACCAAGGCCTGCTTAAGGAAAGCATCAGCTCCATACCCAGTTCTGGTTAAAACAGGAAACAAAACCAAAACAAACAAACAAAAACCCACAAAAAAACTCCCCCAAAAACAGAAAGAAATTTAACAACAAAATGCTGCATAAAGAATACAGAATGTAAGGATGTAAGGAACTTCTGACAAATAAACCTTACAGCTTTCTCTTCATTATAAGTCACTGTTGCTGTAAAATACACTGAACAAAGAAGGTTTTGAGAAGGCCACTGAGAGACAATTTAAAAGTGCAAGAAAAACCAACACACTGCACAGAAAGGGCAACAATTTTAACTGCCTGCACAGGACACACAACAAATGTCTTGAAAATAACAAGTGGTGTACACAAGGCATTCAAAATCTGCTTTTCTCCCAGTATTGTAATAGACAAAGGATGAAACATTTAAAAGATGCTGAAAGACAGCAGGTCGGAAATTGAAAAGGGATTTTTTTTCAGTACACAGCAAAATTAGACTTTGAAACTCAATGCTGTGTATGAGGAAATTGTTAAGATCAGTAACCCAACAAGAATAAAAAAGCTATTTGAATTGTGTATGGATAAAAAAAATAAACAGTGCTATACAAGCAAATTCCAAGAAGAGTGAAACAAAATTGGTGGGGATATTTTACTTCCTACCTGGGACTTTAAGGCAATCTCTGGCTCTTACTGAATCAAATAAAATCTTCAAGTCAGAGGCAAGCCTTGTGCTTTAACCACACAATTTATTTGGACTTCAAGGAAAACAAACACCTCCTTCCAACTGCCCCATTATTGCTGTCAGTGTTGTCCAAACTCACCACAGGTTTGTTGTAAGAGGATCCATCAGCAAAACATCCTCCACTTTCAGCTGACAAACCTGTCATTTTTCACCTCGTTATAGAATTTCCTTTTTCCAGGCAGTCGCCACACAAGCTTCCCTGGACTTCCATGAATGGGACAAAACCACCAGGGGCTCCCACACCTGTTGGTTCTGCTATTTCCTTCAGCCCCCTGACACAGCTTCAATTCTGGGAACATTTTACTGCCTTTTCTTCCAATAGCCTTCAGTGTCTGTTTGTTTTTATATTCTTTACTGGTGAGCTCTCTCAGATGTCTTTCAAATCACCCACTTTCTTTCACATTTTGAGTTAAAATCTGGAATTAGTTCACAAACTAATAATGATGCATCCTTCCTCCTTTCTTGTCCAAGCTACTGGTCAAACACGGGAATAGTTTTCAAGTTTCAGCTCTACAATGCTTAGAGGCACAAGGACAAATTTACACATGAAACTGGCTACTGCACTGTAGAGTTTATTACTGTACCAGCAAGTATTTTGTTGGCAGTATAATTTTTTAAAGCTATTCAGAGAGTTAATATTGATTAATATTAACCTCTCCCTCCCCCACAGAATAAAAAGTTCAAGTTTAGAACAGCTCAAACAGATATTTTCCTCCAAAGGAAGAACCATAGTTTGTGTGTGTCAGGAGAAGCATGAAAATCTGGTGTGGTGCAATTGCAAGCACACTGGTACATTAAATTTGCCCACTTGGCTCTTGGCATGGCTGGCTTGGAGCAACCTGCATCTGTGCAGGAAAACAATGGGTTTTAGTCTTCAAAACAGGGCAGCTGCATGGAAACCATCTGTGGGGAATGGTTTCTGGAGCGCCCTGCCACCCAACTGCAGCCAGGAGTGGTTTCACAAGAGCACTCATTCCTTTTAACACAAAATCTGTGTCACATTCTGCACCCCCCTCACAGTAACTCCTTCCTGGTAGCTGGAAAAGTCACTGTGATTGTGCCCCTGGGATTGGGTAGCTTTGGATGCATGGACAGACTGGGGAATGAGAGGCTGGGAAGCAGTGTCAGGGAAAGGGACTGGGGATCCTGGTTGTGGGAAATAGTAAAGGTAAGGTAAATTCCAGAAAGCTGTAAAAGCAGGCTTTTTTAAAAACAGAAAGAACAGAAAACTCAGAACTAGCTGCAGCTGCAACATCTGAAAGTAGAAGAAGTTGCAGCAAGCAAGGACACCAAACACTAGCTTGAGTTTGAGACTTAGCTAAGATAGACCTTAGGACTGAAGAAGAATATGAAACAAGATATTCTACATCAAACAAGATAGTAAAAAGTTTTAGGCTTAATAAAGGAGTATTGTGTATTGATAAAAAGAAGACAAGCAAGCATTGTGTGAAGGCGCACATTTGCTTTTGGTGATTGGCTAGAACAATTGTCTGTAAGCTTTAGCAATGTGCTATTGGCTAGAATGTTTTCAAAATGCTCTCTAGCAAAGAAATCTTTGCTGGCTGTACATGAACTTTGCCATCTTTCTATTGTCTCAACCATGTAATGAGGCTGATGCTGAAATAGAAGCTCAAAGAATGTACCCCAGCAGTCCTGTCCTGCTTGTCAAAACGACCTCCAAACACAAAGGCCAGTGGCAGTGCCCTGGAGCCAACAGGGATATTCCTGCCCTGGGGACAGCAAGCCCAGCATGGCCAGAAGGGATTGTCCCGCTCTGCTCTGGGCTGGAACAGCCACACCTGGAATATTGGGTGCAGTTCTGGCACCACAACACAAAAAAAGGCTTTAAACTGTCAGAGAGTGTGCAGAGGAGCCATGGGGGTGGAGAATGGTGTGGAGGGGCCGTGTGAGGAGGGCTGAGGGCACTTGGTGTGTTCAGCTGGAGAAGGGGAGGCTGAGGGCAGACCCATCACAGCTACAGCTCCCCAGGAGAGGAAGAGGAAGGGCAGCTCTGATCCCTGATCCCTGATCTCTGATCCCTGATCTCTGATCCCTGATCTCTGATTCCTGATCCCTGATCTCTAATCCCTGATCTCTGATCCCTGATCCCTGATCTCTGATCCCTGTGACACTGGCAGGACCTGAGGGAAGGGCTGGGACTGGGCCAGGGATTTGGGATGGAGCTCAGGAAAAAGATTCTTACCCAGAGGGTGCTGGGCACTGCTCAGGCTCCCCAGGGAATGGATCCCCAAGGCTGCCAGAGCTCCAGGAGAGTTTGGACAACACTCCAGGGATGCCCAGGGTGGGATTTTGGGGTGTTTGTGCAGGCACAAGCTTTTCAATATATAAATATCATGGGTCCCTTCCAGTTCAGGAGATTCCTTGACTGTATACTGAACTTTGCTGGTGGAGATTATGCATCAGGTCACGTGGCCAGAAATGTGTGGCCACTAGCCTTTCCAGCTGTGGCACCACAGGAAAAAGGATCTGTCCCATGGGATGGTGACTCAAGGTAGAATGGAAATCTGCCACAGGGCCGGTGCAGTTTCCCAACACATTTGTGCAGCACATGTGGATATCACAGGCCATCCATGAGGTGGGAGAAGAAAACAGAGAACTCAGTAAAACCCTGGGAAGGGCTTGCTTACACTCTTGAGTGTGTTTGAATAATAACCCTTATTCTTTGAATGCAAGGATTTGTTATGTCTGGTGGAGGTAATGATCCTCAGAACACAAACCCACATGCGACTCAAACCCCTAAATCTGAACCCTTTATTGCCTCAAACATGAATTTTCCTGGTTGGATCTCTGTTCTTTCAGCTACTTGAGTGGAAGCCAGTAACACATATTGGGTCCAGTGTCTCAAATTCCTAATTTTTCCAGTATGCAGTCTCTAGCTGATAGTCACAACAATGCATACTGTATATATCTTTCAACTGGGATTTTTTGTGTTGTGAGGGGTTTTCTTTCTTTTGTATTTGTTTTTTTTTTTTTTTTTTTTTTTTTTTTTTTTTTTTTTTTTTTTTGTTTTGTTTTTTTTTTTTTTTATTTTGGCTTTTGGTTGGTTGGGGGCTTTTTGAGTTTTTTGTCAGTTTTTTTGTGCTTTTTGGTTTTCTATTTCCATTTGGTTTGATTTTTTGGGGTGGTTGGGGTTTTTGGTTTTCTGTTTGATTGATTTGTTTGGGGTTTCTTTTTTTGTTTGCTTGTTTTGTTCTGGTTTTGGGGTTTTTTGGGTGAAAAAGCTGTCCATTTCAATTTTTGGGGTATTTCCATGGATTCTGACTTGCTCTAGGCTGTTTTAATATGGAATCACAATCTGGCTTGGGCTTTAAGGGACTATAAAGATCATCCAGTTCCAACCTCCCAGCCATGGGGATTTCAGCTCTCCTGGAGTCCCTCTGAGCCCTGGAAGGGGCTCTGAGCTCTCCCTGGAGCCTTCTCTTCACCCCCAGCTCTCCCAGCCTTGCTTCAGAAGAGCCCTTGACTTGAATCTTCATTACAATCAGATAAGTTAATTCCTCTAACATAATGGAGGAATATTTAATAAATAGATTTGCTGTGGTATCAGCACAAAATCCAGTCCAGGCCTCTACCTGAGGAAGACTTTCCTGGTTTTGGTTACTTTACAAGCTTTGAAATGGGAAACTTTTTTTTTTCTTTTTTTTTTGCCACTGGGTAACCAGAATCTTTTCAGGCAACCACAGCCAATTAATATCAGTTTTGCAATACATCAAGAATATACAGTCAGTAAAATTGCTAATGATCTTTTTTATAGTTTACATATTAATTATTTACATGGGCAAAAGGTCAACAAATCTCAGAAATACTGACAGGGTGTTTGTTGATGTGAATGATAAAATACCAGCTTTGAGAATGTATCTTGACTGCAAAATCAATCACCTGACTTAATTGACTTGGCAACATAATATTAGACATGAAAGAAACCCAAGATAAAAAGCTTTGTACAAGAGAACCACAATGTGGCTTTTGGAATTCTTGACAGTGTAGAAGAGACGTGCCTTGCAATGAGGTCATTTTAATTTATCTCTTTATGATAAATTTGACAGACTTCTTACTTGATTTACAGTGAGTTCAGAATTGAATTGCTAAACTTCATGAAGCAGAGGAGTTTGTATCAAAGGAACACTGTGAATTGAGCTAAGGTGATATTGTATATAAATGTTAAATTAAGTCCACCACTGAAAATCCCACAATTCCCCCTGACTGCAGAGAGCTCTGTGGCTGCTTCTCACAGCTCCCATCCCCAGAGACCCTGTGGACACCTGGATAGGGTATCTGATTTATCATCCCATCTTAAATCAGATTATCTGAACAGGACTGAATCTCATTCTCGCCCAAAGAATAACTCTTCACATAACCTAGTCTTTTCTCAAATCATTTCAGCTGCCTTCTGGGGTTGTGGTGAGCCTGGGTCAGCTGTGTGAAGGATTTCTCTTATCTTGAAGTTGACACAAACACACATTGCTGATTATCAGGATCATTACCTAACATGATATACCTCAATATTTTTAAAAGGATGCTGTGGATGCAGCAAATAACTCTGATGAATCACTCTGTGATGCACCAGCTGTATGTTCCTTACTCATTAATTAGGTGACAAGAAATGGCATTCCATCCAAAACTCATGCTCAGCAACACATTTTGCTTGATGAGAACTTGTGATATTATTTACTTCTTTAAAAAAGGTCAGCTCCTTGATATTTGATGGAAGAAATGTTGTGTGCCATGCTGATGCTTCAGGTGTAGCTTTTCTATTTTTCAGATTCTGTGCTGCTTTAGTGTGTGGGTCTGGGCTTCATATAAGGGGATGATGGTGAGCTCTGTGCACAGAGCAGGGAGACAAAACAATTCCTGCTCCAGCTGGGGAACAAATGATCCAAATCTCAGGCCCAAGGGCACAAACAACATGGATTGAAGAGAGAAAAACAAGAAGGATGGGACTTCATAACCTAAAGCTATAATTAGACAATGAACTGCAAGGTGCAAATGGAGCAGAGCTGATCCCAGGGAGAGACCCCGTGCCCGGCCGTGCACTTTGGGGCCATTTTGGTTCATCTTGGGTGCAGCCCTGGCTGGGCTCTGCTGCTGCCCAAGGTGGATCCATGGAGGAGATCCTTTGAATAAATCACTGCTCTATTCTGGAACTCTGTCCAGCCTCTGCTCTAGGGCAGCCTGGACAAGGCATCGGTTTCTGGTGACACAGATGGGACAAAGGCATCTGGAAAACACCCTGGATCAGAGCCAGAGGAATGTCCAGCTCTTGCCATTAACGTGACAGGTCCCATGAAGGAGCATCCCTGAGCACGTGTCCATGTGTTTGGGGTTTGACATGAGACATCCATGTGGCTGGACAGCAAACACTCATTTCCATGCTCCCAGTGGAGGAGGTGGGTGCATATTTTCAGTGGATTAAGTCAGTGGAATTGCCCACATTACCCACAAAATTAACTG
The DNA here is from genome assembly GCF_022539315.1 of Serinus canaria. Lineage (NCBI taxonomy): Eukaryota > Metazoa > Chordata > Aves > Passeriformes > Fringillidae > Serinus > Serinus canaria. The sequence continues at coordinate 10,077,455 of NC_066343.1, forward strand.
AAAGTGTGGCCAAAGTTAATGGAATTGAGTATCCATATTCCAGTCTTTGGAGACACTTTGAGGATTTAAGGGACATAACAAACATGAAGATGTTAGCTGAGCTGGACTGTATTGCTCCTGGACACTTCCAATTATAGACAAGTATCTAAATGGAGCAATTAATTCAGGTAGGCTGGATTCAGTGCTTAGTCACTGAACTAATTTTTACATGTGAGTGGAGCTGGATTCCTCACCATTTCCTTGAGTTTTTTACCTTCTGTAACAGATGGCTTCCAAATGCATCAACAGTGTAAGATTTAAAGAGTGATGCTGCTCTTGGTTTAAGAACCATTCATGCACAAAATGGAAACCCCAGAATTTCTCTCGTGAGCTTCTCCTCAGGCAAGCCCTTGTTTTGAATGAGCTTTGCATGTGAAAAAAACCCCAATTTCTATTAAAGTAACAGACAATGCAGACTATAGGTTAGCACACGACCTGCTCAGTCACTAGCAGATGAAAATCCCTCACTAATTGGCTTTGATTGCTGGTGGGGTGGAGTGAGAAGCAAAAAAGCTAACTTTGTGTTAGCACTACCCAGCAGTAACTAAAACATCCCTGAATTATCAATGTTGGTTCCAGCACAAATCTAAAACACAAGCCCACACCAGCTACTGTGAAGACATTTAACTCTGCTCCTGCCAAATCCAGCACACCCAAAATTTCTTTTCCCACGTGGCCCATTTTAAGTTCTCTAACTACACACTATAAGATGAGGATACTGACCTGCTGTTCCAAATCTGACCTGAAAATAGAAAATGCTCTCCAAAGAAATGATGAGGATTAGAAAGAGATCAAGAAACTGTATTTTAAACAGTATTAAATGATGTAAGTCTGGAGGTTTTGGTCTTGAACTTAGATACTGTGATTCAAAGCATTTCTTCATTATTTATAAAGACATAGATAAAGAAAGATGTAAAAGACATTTATCCAGAAATTTCAGGGTTTTTCCCTTTTTTTTAGCATTAATCAAAACAAACACACAAACACTACTGAGATAAGATAGTCCTTCTATTTCAAATACGCTTCTGCAATAAAGCCCTGCAAAATACATTTACCTTGTCCTTGCCATGGCATAAAACATGCACAGCAAGTCATGTCCTATTGTGTCCAGTGGGTTGGTAGTCAGGTCATTTTCTGAAGGCATCAGCACCATTCTGTGGTATTAACTTGCTCACAATATAAAGGCCAAAGTCTGATATACTCCAGAAAACCAGATCGGATATTAATCCTTAACAGTGCAGGCAGTAAAAAGGCTCCTATCTATAAATACAATAAAATTTACCATGTGGAACTTACTGTGCTGGCAGTGAATCCCATTAAATCCCTGTGGACATTTACAAACATAGCCTATGAATGTGTCGCCTCGGTATGCTTCACTAATTTCACATATCCCACCATTATGGCATGGATTGGGAAGGCAGGGTCCTGTGAGAAGGGGAAAAAAAAGAAAAAAAGAAAGAGAGAGAAGTATGTACACATCCACAATAACAACCATAGTAATTTCAGTCATTTATAAGCATTCATTAAAGAAATAAAGTGCCTTACATGGGCCTCTATATTCCACTAACTCAGTAAAATACACCCTTCACTTACTTCAGAAACTTGCCAGCAAGGATTTTTATGAACAAGAAAAAAATATGAAGCGTGTCACTACTCATTAATCATGGCATTAGTTTTTAATGTGAGAGAAGACAGGAGACAGTGAGGCTAAATCTTGCTCTTCTGTTAAAGATAACAGGCATTCTAGTTTTTGCACCACTGAGGGAATAGGTATTAATCAAACACGCCTATCATGCACAGAGTGACATGTACAATGTCCCTGAATGATCACTACATGTCAAGTTAGCAGTCTGAGGAGATCTTTGCTATGGCTCCAGGTGATTCTCTGAAATGTGAGTATCTGGGCCACTAGTCAGCAGCTACCAAACCAACTATTCTTTTCCACTCAGTGCCTCTGTTGCCACTTCAAGATGATTTGAAAAAGCTTTTCTGACTAAATTTTCATTTTCCCCAGCATGCCACATGCTAGAATGCATAAAGTTTCAGCATGGAGATCTGCTAGAATTGCAATTACTATAACTTTAAGTACCTTTGAAAAATGAAATTGCTTGACCTAGGTCTGAAGTTTACTCATTTAACAGCACTGGAAAAGAGCTACTTACATGTTAATGTCTTACTAACACTACTCCCAGCACGACTCCTACCAGAAGAAAACATTATTTTGATGATTCTTTTTTTTCCCTATGTCATTTTAAAGAAGTGGTAAACATTGTTTAGAAAGCCCCACATGCAAGCTTGTCTTGATTTGTAAATTCAGTATAATGTATGTTACTTGCCACCTGTGCTGTGCACCCTGAGAGGTGATAAGCACTGTTTGCTGAAACGCAATGTCATAATCATTCACTCACTTTAAATTGCATTTGGAAAAAAATACTCAAAGCAAACAAAAGAGAAAAGAAATCTAGAGCATCATTTACTGTCAATCAGAGTTGGGAATTTCAGAATCCCAGAATAACAAAGGTTGGAAAAGATCACCAAAGCCATCAAGTCCAAGCTCTACCTGCTGCTCAATTTGTTGCCAGCCCAGAGCACCTCCAGCCCCTCAAGGTGACACCTGCAGGGCTGGGCACTCCAAACCCCCCTGGGCAGTGCCAGGGCAGTTCCTGAGCCCCCTTTCCATGGGGAAATTCCTGCTGTGCCCACCCTGAGCCTGCCCTGGCCCAGCCTGAGCCGTTCCCTCTGCTCCTGTCCCTGTTCCCTGGAGCACAGCCCGACCCCCCGGCTGTGGGGCTGGGAGGGTCCCCAGGACCAGGGGAGAGGGGAGAATGGACTCCGAGGGCTCAGAAGGCTGATTTATTATATTGTGATATTGTATTGAAAGAAAATGATATACTGAAACTGTACTAAAGAAAGAGAAAGGAGACATCAGAAAGCCAGAAAAGAATGAATAATGAAAACCCGTGACTGACTCAGAGAGTCCGACCCAGCTGGCTGAGATTGGCCATTAATGAAAAACAATTCACCTGCTGGGCAAACAATTCTCCAAATCACATCCAGAGAAGCAAAACATGGAGAGGCTGAAGCTTCCCAGGAGAAGAGATCCTGGTGTGGGGATTATTCAGAAAACATCACGGTGACACCCCCGACTGTCCCCTCCTGGCAGGAGCTGTGCAGAGCCACAAGGGCCCCCTGAGCCTCCTTTTCTCCAGGCTGAGCCCCTTCCCAGCTCCCTCAGCCCCTGCTGCGGCTCCATTCCCTTCCCAGCTCCGTTCCCTGCCCCGGCCCCGCTGCAGCCCCTCCATTCCCCGTCTGAGGGCCCGGAGGTGCCGCAGCCCTCGAGGTGCGGCCTCAGCAGGGCCGGCACAGGGCCATGGAAACAATTCCCAACTTTGTGCCAGGAGTTACAAGCCACAAGGGTTTGGGTAGAGTGTTAGTGAATTTATCCCAGGGTGAAAATGTGCAAATTTGGGGATTTGGAATGGGGGTTCAGGGGGCAAGATGGAGGAATCTGGGCGTGTGCTGTCCTTCCTCCTGTTTCTCCTCAGGCTCCATCCTCTGCTGTGACGGTGGCACTTTAGGGTTGGTTTGGGTAGGGACAGACTGTCTGCCATGGGTGACAGCTATTGGGAAGTTATGGTAAATAAAGCTCACGGAGCTCTTGGTATAAACAGCCAACACCAGCCTGAGGGTGTCGGTGTGCCACAGCCCGGCCCGCCGGACAGGCCTGGGCGGGTCAGGGACACAATGGTATAGAGAAGGGAAAATAAACAACCTTGAAAGGCAGAACCCACACATCTCAGCTTCTTCTTCGGTCTGGGGCTGGGAAAAGAGACTTTCTAACTCCTGGGGGTCATCTCAACACCAGAGACCTCATCAGCACAGCACCCAGGGCCTGTCCCAGCTTCCCAGCCTGGAGTGCTCCAGGGGCTTGGTGTGACCTGACAAGTCACCTTAGTGAGCCAACAAATGAACGAATAAAATGATTTAGACTTTGAAGATCTGTAAATGCAATGCTTCTGGGTGTCTGTCTCTTTGCGTTTTCAATTACAAGCCCAGGTTTGAAAGATTCTCACAGCAGCTCCATTCATCCAGGCGTCAAGTCAGGGAACACTGCGCTCTCCAAGCAAATATTAATTTGCAAAGCATAGAAATTAGCTGAATGATGAGGATGTCAGAACACATTCCCCAGTTATTACTGCCCATGTGGCTATTGCAATTTGAGAAGCCACGCAGGTGCACATTTCTATTATGACTTTTGTCATCAGCCTGTTCCAAGACACAGCCCTGCAGAGGTTTTGCTTGTGTACATCATTAAACATGGGATATGTCTCACTGAGCCAGAAAAATAATGGACATGAACGTACTGAAGATGATTCCAAATGGTATTATTAGCAAAAAAAGGGCAAAAATCGAGAAGATGAAAACAAAGAGAATGGCTGCTGCCTGATTTGCCTTTTGCCACACACACTCTGTATTATAATTTAAAAGCAGTGGTACACTACATTCTTAATTCTGGGAAGATATTTGTCTTTCAAGTATTGCTGCTTATATTCTTTCAAGTATTACTACTTCATGCTATTTCTCCTTCATAATAATTTGGGAAGAAACCTGTCTAATAATTTGCACTTTTAGCCTCCCAATAAATATGAATTGTGTATTTTTTTTTCCAAGCCTCCATCACAGTGCTACAGTTTGGGGAGTACCCACGGGCAGCCTCATATGTTAATTGTTTCTGTGCAAGCAAGATCTCTAATCTTCCAAGAACAATAAATCTCTTAATAATTACTTTCTCATTTTGCTTTCTGCTTTCTCTGTATGGCTTGTTAAGCACACATTCAGCTTACTTTCAACGATTTTCTTTATATTTTGCATTTTCTCAGATCAGTCCAAACTGCAAAGGCTTAAAAGGTCATCTGAGGTGTATAGTGATAAATATACTGGTGCATGAGAGTATTTCTAACTAATGTTTTTCTTTTATGAAGACTTCCTTCTGGAAAAAAACCCCAACAAAACAACAAACCCTCCAGCAACAATATTAACTTTTTTTTTTCCTAATGATAGTTGTTATGGACAAATAATATCAGCATTTTCAATATAAATGTTGAGTATTTTGCTTTGGCTATTGTTTGCTTTTGTTGTTGCTATTCACAGAAACTGGTAGTTCAAAAATTATTTTTAGAGCAACAAAACATCGTCATTATTTGTGCTTAAAATAAAAAATTACAGTCACATAGTTTTGACTAGTTAACATTTATTATTTGATAAAAACATGGGTTAGACTAACTCTGTGTTCTAAATGAATGATTGAAATTAAAAAGGCTGTGCCACCCTACCATTGTTTCTCCTCATTCTTCAAAGGACCAGAATTTAAGTTCACACATCTTAAACTTATTTAAATTGAATGAGCACCGTAATATGATTCCTCAAAATTAATTAATTAATTAATTAATTAGGTAATGAATTGATTTTAACTGAGTCTATAGGACCCCAATGATTCAATGACTGCAGATTTAAGTGTCCTGAAGGAACTGGGGCCTAATCCTGCCATCATTCCACTGAAGCACCAAAAATGTTATGTGTAAGATCTGGGCACAGATGGCACACGAGGAGAGGTCCCAGCCAACTTTCACAGGGATGTCCAGGCTTTAAAACAACATGGTGTTAAATTCTGGATAATTAATTATGTGACAGCCTGATTAATATGGTCTGTTACTCAGATCTGTAGCAGCAAGTCCACAGAAATCATATTTTACCAAAAGAAACCCCCAAAACCAAAAACACAAACCAGAAAAACCTGAAAAAAACTAACAAGAAAACCCCAACAAAATACCCCAACCAAACCAACAAAATAACAAACCGAATATGTCAACTGATTTTCAAAAACAGTGAACTTCAGGGATTGATTGGGTTTTTTTAAAATCAATAGTGTTGTAATACTTTTACAGGTAATCTTTAAGTGGCTTCCAACACAAAGAGAACAACAACATTTGATCAATATTAATGAGCAGAGGAATTCAATGGTGTGGTTTCCAGGCATTTTTATCCATGTTCATATAAAATAATGTCAGCAAGATTAATTGTGCACTCAAAGTAATAGATCTGTTCACTTTGCTGCTCTTTTGAGTCCTTCTTTGTTCAATTCCAGGGGTATCAGCCAACATAATAAGTATAGTCCAAAATATATCATCCTGTTATTCAATTGAAATCCCATGCTGTTTTTGAAAAAATATTGAAAGTTAACTTAAAGCATAGCGGGTTTTAAATTTTAGATGTTCTTACTAAAACCTCTGAGACTTCATAGAGGTAGGAATCAAATAAATGCATCCTCAGCAGAGCTGCAGAGGGGCTCAAGGCAGAACCATGTTGTCTGTTTTCTCATTTGACACGGAGAGTCAACGGAAAATTCAAAATAAAATCATGTATCATGCCGTACTGCAGTGGAAAGTGCATGTTTGAAAGAAACCATGAGTTTGTCTAGAGAAGATAAAGCCAGGAAAGCAAGGAAACCAGTTTAGTGATAGCCATCTGCCTCTGAAAAAACAGCATAAGCATTTGTTGTTGCCAAATATAAAATCTGCTGATGCTTTGGTGGGAAGCAAAAATTACAGGGGATGTCATTAAACAAGAAATCAACATCAGGCCATCTTCATCACACAGTTGGATTCCCTGAATTCAAAAGTATGCTAAAACAGTGGATCAAAAAATCAAAGTCCACTTTTTCTTAGTAAGTCAAGCTTAAGTGGCAAATATGAAAAATATAAGGAGAAAATAAAGAAAAAAATGTGTTCTCCAATGGAGAGAAACATGCAAAACAACCACATTTTTTTACGAGTAAAATTAAGTAAAATGAAACAAAAATATCTTATCACTTTTGATGGTGTCAACCCATTTTCTCTTCGTGTAGAAATAATATGACTTTAATGAAAAACCCTCAATTAGATATTGACCTTAATATACATCAAGGTAAAAATACAAAGCTAATTGCTTCATTTATTTTGTGGAGTATTACTGAAGTAGGATTACTAGATAATGTTATTCTGATGATATAATAAGCTGCAAATCCCATCAAAACAAATATTGTGAGCTATCATCAAACTAATAAAACGTATCAAATAATTTTCCTTCTCATTTTAAAGAAGAGTACTCTCCAGCTGTGTGCCTTTGTGACAACAGCTTTTCTTAGTTCCTCTTGGCCTTCCATGGATGTCACACAGGGTTTTCCCCCATCTGATAAATTGAGATCTTCACCAGAGATCTCTCACACAGTTTTAACATCATCACTTGGAAGTTTTCCTCTGTGTTTGGATAGTACGTGACACTTTAGGTGCTTCCTTTGCCAAAACAAAACCTTCAAAATAAGCAGTGACAGAGCTCACTTAGCAGGAGCTCCTGCATTTTGGAATTAGTGTGTGCAAAAGCAGCCAGTGTCACAAACAACTTATTTCACCTTTATGGGAAGTCAAGAATCAGCCTCCTTGCTGCAGGAGCCAGCAGAATGGCACCAGCTGCCCGTGGGGAAGGAGTTAAAGATTATCACACTGAATTAGACTCAGTGTAATCCAGCCCTGCACTGCCTCTGCTCAGCAGCTCCTGCAACCTGAGCACAAAGCTGAACCATCCTGCCGTGGAAACGAGCAAAAGTCTGCGCTAGATATTTTACAAATATTTGTGATGAGCTCAATTTCCGAGTCTTTATAGTTGACATAATTTTCTAAGTGACATACGTGTTTTCTTCAGGCAGTTAAAAATCTCACCACCATTATGCACACAGGTGATGGACTGCCTTTTTTTCAGAAGTACACTGACCTGTTTCTTTCCTCATTGCCATTTTAAAAACTTAAAATGGATTTTTGAAGGTCTGCCCCTTCAAATGTGAGATTGCAGAATTCACACTTCAGCAGGCACAAACCCAGAGTATAACCTAATCCTATTCAAAAGGGACCATTTTCCACAGAGACACGCAGATGAGCATTCACATCCATCAAGAATGTCTCTACAGGTTCTGGCAGAAATCTGCTTTATTGCACAAAAAGGTCAGGAATACAACAAAAGCTTCTGAGGGTCTCTGATCTTCCTCACATTTACTGCTCTGGTTGTTAATTCAATATTATTGTGAAGACTTTGAATGCCCCCAGGTGCCTGCCTTGCAGTGCAGAGTTTGGGAACATTTGAGGAGCAGTTCCCAGCAGATGTGCTATTGACCTTCTGAAGGCACTGCAATCATGAAAATGTCTTCTAGACAACATGCTCATTCTGCCACTAAAGTATTAAAAGTATTAAAGTATTAAGCATTAGCAGTAATGAACTAATGCTTTGTAGCCCAGTATTTGCTCCTTCTCACTCAAAAATACTCTTTCTTTCATTTAAAAGTAATTCTGTTGTAAAGATAGACATAAACATCTAAATGTTTTAGGGCCCAAAACATTTAAATGTTACACTGCTGCACCATGACAAACTGATCATCATCATTTAATGATGATCATCATAATAAATTTGTATTTTGAACTAACTCATCCTTCAAAGCCTCTGAAATAAAACAAGAAATTCTTCCTTGCCCAGCACATTCAAATATTGGTAAAGTAAGGAAAAAAGGAAATAAGCCAGTTCTCAACAGCTCCTTCTTATCCTTCAAAAAATTTCTTTCAGAATTTGCCACTGTTGTTTCTATTTCACTGCTGGGATACACATGTACTTTGCATCAAGAATATGTATTGACCTACTCCTTGCTTTTTGTTTGGTTATTTCAACCTGAAAAGAACAGGCACTGCGGAACATCATTCACAGTTTATGTGGGATATTGATAACAAAAACTGATTGCTGCATGTTATTCCAGTTAATGCATGAAAGCAGAGAAAGTAATTAGATGATACACACTGTCATCTCATGAACATACCCAAAATACCAGCTTTGGGGGAAAAAAAATTAAAAAAAAATCTGTTCAGCCTGGCTTGTAAGTGAATTAGTAGTATATTAGATTCTATCTGCCTATATATTCATTATAAACTAATGGCAGAGATCCAGACTTAATTGCACTGTGATTAAATATTTATCTTGTTTTTAATGCAGCAAATGGAGCGTGTTGATTATAATGATCAAGGTGTCTCCATCTGGATGCAGCAAAAGAAAAAGTTCACCCCCTGAGTGCAAAATGGCTTTTGGGTCATTTCTGCACATTTCCCTCCAATTCTATTCCCTACAATTCTTCTACCGGGAAGAAATTTAACCTGGATTGTCCAGCCATCTCCCAACCTTTTTGGAGCTAATAGCTGGAATATTTTCTGAAAAAGAGCAATTTATACTTGATGGATATACAATGACTTTCCTTAAGAGTCTTAAACTTAGCCTTTGATGGCAAATTATACCCAAATTTGAGGCACGATGAGTGTAGCAGGCACTGTGATTTTACAGAGGGTGAGACATGAAAATACTCTAAAATCTAAGGAAAGTGTTCAAAGCACTACAAGACATTTTCCCCAAGTCCTATTCCATTATTTCACTTCATATTCCTCAGCTTTTGAGGCTAAGAGCTTTCTTTTCCAATTTTCAATGCTGTTTTTCATCTCTTTGTACCCTTTGCCCCAAAATATGTGTTTCTGGAAAATGCCCACAGTATTCTTCCCCCACCAGCTCTTCCACAAACCTCCTTAGCAAATGTTAATGTGAGACCTGCTCTGCATCTCTGCATCACCTTTCACAGGAGGATTTTATCATCCCAGGGAACCCCTGATCAGTTTACAGAAAATACATTTCCAAGGCCTCTTCCTCCTCCTTTAGCTTTCCACTCAGGCAGCATCATTGCTGTTTTTCTCGTTCTCTGTCACTGACTTCTCCCAGTCTTTCTGACCCAGATGTGGCCAAGATTGTTTGCTACACTCCTTTTGTGATTTAATTTGTCTCATTAAAACTAGATTAATTTTCCAGCATCCATTAGAAATATTTTCTAATTTTGTTTTTCATTGGATTCTGGTTTACATCAAACAGAAAAAAAAAAAAAAAACCAAACCCAAAACCACCCTCTGCAAACAGAGAGAATAATTTTGTAAAGCTTTGCTGAAGGACTGCAGACTTGAATTTTTAATGCTAAAATATTCAAAGAAATATTAGATTAGATTTCAGTTGGGATGTCTGGAAGATTTAGTTCAAAGGTGCAGTCCTGAAAAGGCTAATGTCTACAGATTCTGCATTAAAACAAACTCTCCAAATCCATTTTCTACGTGATTTGAACAAATCTATGTCTCTGTTTTCTCCTCTGATAATGGCTTAAGTAAAACAGACCCATCAATAAAGAAACTATATATTGTTTGGTGCCTAATGCAGAACCTCACTTGCAATTGGGATTTCTGTGCAGCAAATGTTATTTTTATCATCATAATTCTTGTCATCATCTCTGAAGATGTCATTTTTTGTTGTTTCACTGCACTTTAAACTGCCAATGATGAGGACTTGTCGTCCTTTTTTGCCTCTATAACTGGAAAATGGAAAAAAAAAAAAAAACCCTCCAAAGATTATGTGAACCTTAATTATAACAGCAAATAGAATAAATCCAGTTAGTCCTCTTGCTGAGGATTCCAGTGGGAACTAAAAAATGCCACAGCCTAAACTTAGGCTGTTCATATTTGTATGAGTCAGATCCTAATTACTAGAGCTACATTAATGACACAGAAGCAGCAGAAGAGAACCTCAGAGGGTGGTTATCCTCAGGACATGAAATATTATTAAAAAGTGATGAAAGAGAATCACTAAATGTGAAATATATATAGTCCAGACAGGCATAAAGTTGTCCACAGCTGAAACCAAGGGAAATAGAGAAGAGTTACACACCAGTCACTTATTTCCCTGAGGATGTAGGGCAAAGGAAATATATCCTTTCCTCTTCCACTTTTTTCCCAAGATGCCATCAAAACCTGCTATTTCTATGTAAAAAACCCTAAATCCTATTGAATTCCAGATCCTGTCACTACTCTCCAAATCTTTCTCCTTTCCTAGCTAGACAATCCAGCTAGGAAAGCATTTCTCTTTTTTCTCCTCATCTTCCACTCCTCCTCCACACTGGCTTTTTGTCAATCCAGAAACCTACAGGGATTGAGAATCCCACCTTAAAATCACAACCCATGTTTGCAGTCACAAGCCTTCAGTTTGGAACATACACAACAGGATCACTTGAGATCTGCTTCCACAGCACAAATTCAAATTAACTGCTTGTGACTAATGTGGTTCACATGATGCCAGTTGCACCTGGATGGAAGCGCTGACTTATTTTGGTGGCTAATGGCAATAAGCCCTGCACAGCAATACTGCAGGTTGGTGTTTCCTGATAAGCTTTAATGCTTTAACTTGAAATTCCTGCTTGTGTTTAATAATAATGTAAATAGTTTGTGATAAGGAGTTCAAGCACAGCTCTCAGCACAGGTAAACGTTGCCTTCCAGGGATGGGGCTTGAGCTGCAGCACTCTCCAGGGAAATGTTTTATTCCTTTAGGGAATGGCATGGCACACTTTCACTGGAGATCTTGCTTATAGCCCCTAAAAGAGCCAAACAAGAATGAAGTGATAAAAAGATGTTCATGCTTATTCAAGGTCCTTCAGGTGCACTTATAGCCAAAGGCACATGTGATACAGGGCTTTGACACTTATATCTGTTTATCAAATTATAATTAAGGAGAATCCCCAGTTAGAAGTACATTTACTGTGGTAATCCCCCACCTTGTTTTGGCCTCCCACTGAAGAAATTGTACAGTTGTACAATGATACTTTACAGAGCTACAAATAGATGAAAGAAATATATAAAAAGCAAATATCTTTTGGCATCAGAGCCATAGAGCCTTTCCTGGTGTCCACCCTCAGGTGGATCATAAGTAGCTTGCCAGACACATCCATCTGCATGACTTAAAGCAGTTTGAGGCAAAAAACTTATTTTGAATTTCTTAGGATATTATATTATATGGCCTGTATTGTTCTATAAAAACTTGAGAGGGAAACAAGACCTGGTGAGAAACACATTGCTTTGCAGCTTCTCTCCCTGCCCCTGCTCATAGGAGGTTTGAGCAGAACACACACCTGGCAGGATGTTTGATTTGTGTTGTGTTTAAAAAAAGAAAATCTCAGAGTTTCTGTTTTGCAGAAGAAAAATAAAATAGTAGAAGTGTTTTGTCATCTAGGAGGCAGGATTAAAAAAATAAAATTGAGACAGTTTTGGTCAACATGGAAAGATACTGAAATACTCTCACTCTTCCCCTTAGTGCATATTAAAAATAAACTGTTCTGCCGTTTGAACAGGGTGAAATTCTGTCAGAAAGTTGAAACTAATGAAATTCATGAATAACTGTAACACTGACTTGTAATATTACTGTGGAGTGTTAATTCATGCTTTGTTAAAACACAGTGCTGTAGGAAAATTGAATACATAAATCTCTACCCAGACCTTTTGTTCTTGGGCCGTGCCTTCCTCCTTGTAGCTATTGCAGCCATTCCAATAAAACTTCAGGAATTCCAAGGCATTTCTCAGGTTATGTGACAGAAATAACTTTCAAAGTGTATAAAGGTAGATTTCATGCTAGCATCTTTTTAATAATAGAAAACTGGACATTTATGGGAGCATGTTACAATTAAAATTACAACTGTGTTATAATTGGAGCATATTACAGTTTCATCATTGCTATTTTTATCCCAACAGTTGCCACACAGCCACAACTCCCATGGCAGCCAGTGGAAGTTGTGTCTGGAATTAGAGCTGGACTGGGAAATCTTTTGACCTTTTTGCTTATCTTCACTCACTCTGACAATTTTCATTGAGCATTTTATTGCTTTACAGTACTGTGCATCGTATGTAAAGGGTTTTGCCACAATTTTGTTTTGAAGTCACATGGCATTTATTTGTAAAGAATGACTACTGCAGACAATAGAAAAAAACATAGGAGAAAAATATGCAAAAATAGTTGTTTCCAAAATATTTTTTTTACCTACTACAAATGTATATTTATGATTACTCAATATACAGGTAGCTGAATGCCACATAACATCTTAGGCTTTTGTTAGGCCTAATAAAGGGCATTCATGCTGCCAGGCAAAACAGAGTTTATCTAAAAGATTTCCAGTAGAAAAAATCAAAGTGCATTTTCATTGCATTAGTAAAACTTCAAAATAATATACAATAAAAAAAATAATCTATTCAATTTCTAAGACAAAAGAAAACAGGAAGGCCTTGGCTCCTGCAAAGAGTGATTGCCATATGGAAAGTCAATATATGGGTAAAAATGATGGGAATGAAGTGGCACATATTTGTTACTGCAAGAAATCATCTAAGAAGTTGCTGTGTATGTGCAGAAATCCCCATAGTCCTGTCTGAGTGAGCTCATTCAAGCCTTTGCTTGATATTTCCATGCACCTAAAGCAATTTAAATTCTCTTTATGATAAGAAATGCATCTAAATTTTACCTGTTAGGTTGTTTCAGTGACACAGTTTAAAGAGGGCTGTTTAGTCTTGCCCAGTGTTAGTGACAAGCAGCATTTCACTGATTTTTAAAATAATAAGGCCAAGTCTTCCTTCAGCAATTTTTTCTGTTCAAGCTATGGCAGACTTAAAGATCTCAAAATACAAGATCCTGATTATACAATCAGCCTCCAAGGAGGCTGAATTTAACACAAGTACCAAATTCTCTCAGTTCTGCCGTGCTCTCTGTAATTTGCCCCCTGCCAGAGAGCTTTCCTTGGGACTTCCTCCATGCTTTCTTTAGCAGCCAACTAACCTGCTTAAGCTCAGGTTTCTTAACACTCTGATGTAATAAAATATTAATTATTGAAAAGATGTGGTTGTAAGAATTAATAATTTTAATTATATTTATATTTATTTCAATTAATAATTTTGTTTTATTGAACAGGAATAGCTTTTCTAAAAACGGGTCATTATTCAATATGTTTTTTTCCTCCTGAATTGATGTGCAATACAAAGTCTTGACAACTAAAAATCCCTTAAATTTGCGCTGTAAAGGAGTGAAATTCCTTCCTCAGTATCCTTTATGTTTCCACAGTCAATCCATGCTTTAAAGATGGTCATAAGGCTGTTTAAACCCAAAATAAACATAAAGTAAGCCTGCTTGTGATGCTATTTTTTCATTACAGTCTTTTTCATCAGGCTTATTAACCTGCTACTAAATCCTCCACCAACCACTAATTCTGCTTGGTTTGCCTTCATCAGTATTTGCTTATTTTTATTTCACTTTCCACATATCTAATGGCAGAATGAGAATCTTTAGTGGAACATAATCCCAATACTTGACCAGAGAAGACAATTTCTTCATCTTCACTCCAACTTTCCATGCACATTCCCACCAAATTCCCCTTCCTTTTCCCAGCACGCGTGCCCCTGCATGGCAGGAGAGGTCAGGGAGCTGCACCAGGTGAACACTGACTCCACCAGGAAAACTGCATTTTGGCTGAGGCCCTTTCAGCTGGAGCAGCCCCCTGATGTAGCTGCACACGGAGCTGTGCAGGGCCAGCACGGGCACAAGGGAGAGCAGGGTGTGCTGGAGGAGGCAGTCAGAAATGTGAGAAGGAAACAATCCTTGCAACAGCCCCATTGCTGCCTTTCTCTCTGCATCCCTGCATGCACTCCCTCTGTGCCCATGCTCGACTCATTCATCCCATTTCCTTTTGCCTGTCATCTTCCTTCCCCAAGAATTTCTCCTCTCTGTTTTCAGCACTTGTCGGATGAAAATCCTTCCTAGCAGCAAAGGGTTTTGTCAACTCTTCTCTGTCACGTTCAGCCTTTTCACAGAATCCCAGAATCACTGGGGTTGGGAAAAACCTGCAGGAGCAGGAATGCAACCTGTGACCAATCCCAACCTGTCAAACCAAGCAGAGCACTCGGTGCCACATCCAGTGAAGTGGTTCACTTCCAAAACATCGTGTCTCCCCCAAAAAGGTGTTCTTTTTCTACAATTCCCCTGTGTTTCAACTCTGCTTGTCAGGAGTGCAGAGGATTCAAGGAGCAACCAGAGCAGTACCTCCTTCATCTTCTCATTCCTTCCTCATCTTCAGAGGATGAATAAATAAATACCAAATAATAATATTTGGATGTTTATTATTCACTTCTGTGAACTGCCCAGAGCTAGAGCTAGTCCTGCTCTTTTCATCTGTCCTGTCAAGGACTGGATGCCTGCAAAATCTCTTTTTGGGGAGCACTGCTTCCCAGGTGGGAAGAGCTGCACCTGTGTAAAATTACCTTGTTGATATAGACATCATAGAATCATAGAATTTGGGCTGGGACTTTAAATATCACCCAGTGCCACCCCCTGCCATGGGCAGGAACATTTTCCACCAAACCAGTTTTCTCAGACCTCCATCCAACCTAGCCTGGATCAGTCAGAGGCAGATGCCTGGCATGAAAAGCTTCATCTTGGGAAGCTTCTGCCTCAAAATTAAGGTAAGAAAGGGAAAAGCAAGAAGGAAAAGTTCATTACAGAAATCAGTACCTGGTTTAGGGGATACAACATGATCTCACACTGGGATGAATATTGTATAACCACCACAAATACCACTCTCTGAAACTGTGCAGATTATAGAAAAATGCCCATGTCTGAGTTTCTCAGGCAGCTGCCAGCACTGCAGGCTGATTTCAAACTCCTAGCTGACTCTTTTTTTGTCAGTCTTGAAAATAAGCAAGCCATTTTGCCAAACTGTGTTATTTTTATGATATGTGGATGGACAGGCACTAAGGGATAGGCTAAAAATGCTAATTAATCTTCATTCTTGACCTAAGCAAGATTTCCAGCTTTTAAATGTGAGAGGCTGCTCCAATAGCCTTCAGTGCCACCTGGCATCTAGGACTATTTTTACTGCATAAGCCTCATTTCCATCAGAATGGGGTTCAATATGACCTTTACATAATTTTCTGATTTAGTCTATATTTTGCTTGGAATAGATGGAAAAGTAATTAGCAAGCTAGCTCCAGGCACTGGAAAAAAAAAAATAAAATATGCAGTTGGAGAAGAAAAAAGGAAAAGGAATTGCTACAAATGCGTAAACCAAGTTCAACAAGACAGTAAATCTGTGGTACAGCCCCTGGGGGAATGGCAAATCCTTTCCCTTTTAGAATAATTCTGAAGGATGATTTCCCTCTTTGAAATGTGTGAAATGGGAGAGCTTTGCACACCGCAGCAAAATCACTGTGGCCCCAAAGACAGCCTGGGAGCTGTCACAAAACCACAGCTCCAGATCCTGCTGTGCAGTGGGCAGGAAACTGAAGTCCTTGAGACTTGACCAGACACATCCTTGATGCTTTGAGGGTGACACAGAAAGCAGATTAAACCTGGCATGCTTTCATTTTTAAAGTTTCATTTCAGTAACTTAAAAAAAAAAAAGAAAAAAAAAAAAAAAAAAAAAAAAAGAAAAAAACCAAGGGAAAAAAAAGAGAGAGAGAAAATCTGGTTTGGTTTCTCTTTTCTCATTGTCATGGAATCATGAAATGGTTTGGGTTGGAAGGGACCAAAAAGATCATCCAAAACTCATCATAGTAATCTTTGAAGAAGGCACTTTTATCTTTATTTTGTTTTCTGTTTTTCCTTTTTTTTTTCCAATTAATAAACACCTCTAAATAATGCCTCTCTAAATAAATTATTTTCTCTGTGAAAATTATTATTTTCACAGAGAAGGGGGACCCTTTGTGAAATCCAGTTTCAAACCCACATCAGTTAAGTATTTTAAGGACAAAGACGTGGTATAGTTATTATATAAGGATATAAGGATACTTTTCATGCAAATATTAATGCCAGTATGATCTCAAATGTTTTTTATTTCAATTCTTAGCCTCATTCCCTGAGAGTCAAGGCCACAAATTGCCCAGAACTTTGACCAAATGGATCTCACCTGCTCTTTGATGAGCACCAAATGGCAAAAGAATTTTCTGACATGAAACAAGGAAGGAAAAGAAAAAACAGATTACCTGTTCAAGGTAATAAATATTCACCTGTTCAAGAAAAGACCTATCTAATATTTGAATTATAGAATTACAGAATGGTTTTGGTTGAAAGGGACCTTAAATCCCATTCAGTGCCACCCCCAGCCATGGCAGGGACACCTCCCACTGCCCCAGTGTCCAGCCTGGCCTTGGGCACTGCCAGGGATCCAGGGGCAGCCCCAGCTGCTCTGGGCACCCTGTGCCAGGGCCTGCCCACCCTGCCAGGGAACAATTCCTCAGTGCCAAGATCCCATCTAAATCTGCCTATTTTTAAGCTGTGTAAATTTCAATTATTTTAAACTATCTAGTTTAGGATTGGTGGCAAATGGGACCCTCCTAGCTTCCACTTTATATTGTTATGAAAAATCCAAACCAAGAAAATTTGATATTCTGAATATCTAAGCAGTATTAAACTGCTACATGGCATTTTACTAATAACATATCTAGTGTTTTAAATCTATATAAAATGACAATATAGTAAAACTTTAAATGCAAAGAGATTTAGATAGAGAAAACTCATTCTTTTACATTTTTATACATTTACAATATCCATTCTGTTGTTTGTTTTTTTTTTTTTAACTCTACATGTCTAAGGAAAAAATTTATTTCTGAGGATCCAATAATTTCACAGAAGTTCTCTCCTAAGAGTCATCAAGGCTGTGCCCAGCAGCTCAGCTTTGAAATATCTACTGACCAAAATAATTCACATTACCTTTAATTTTTCATTTTTTTAAATCTATTTAATTTCTGTAAACCATTTTTTTTTAAAATTCTCTGAATAAAAAGACAAAACCAACTCAATATGTTTTGGTGTCTCTCTTTAAAATATTTCTTAAACACAGGATATCCAGGGAAGAAAAAGAAACCCGGAGTTCTCCTAGAAGGAACAAAACTGAGCATGTAACTTGTGTTTTGATTTTTATTCTGGAACTTAGATTTCAGGTATTGCTCAGTACCATGCTCCTAGAGTAAGGGTAATGGGTAAGCAATTAAAGGTAAACTCATGATAATATTATTTTAGACCTTTATTTCTCATGGCTTTTTGATACCTGTAAGTGTTATGTCTAGAACATCTTTCATCCTGGAACTTGTGCTCTTCCATAGTAATTATTTTCTACAATGTCATTCATTTCCTTTAATGAAATAAACTTAATTCTATGTATTTTTACAGCTGAAGTCTTTTTCATTTGATAAGGCATTTTGAACTTTTATTCTTACTCAAAAGCTATTTTCCCCCCCTATGTTATTTACTTATTTCAGAAAAACAATAACTTTATGTAATTCAAAAATCTAAATAAAGAGGGAACAGGTTAGATCCCACATGGAATTTTGGAAGGGTAATATAATTTTCCTTAGATACACAAATATTCAGTGCAGCTTACATACTCTGCCACAAGGAAGGGATTTTTTTTTAGTAATGTCTTTGAAGAAGGAGGCCCTGTCATGTAGTGAATCTTTAATCTCTACAACACCTAAACTTAACTAAGGTAATAGCAAAACTCACCCTGTGAAAGGGCTTTTATTGCCATGAAACTCTAAATGTGTTTGCATATGTTACATAGATGGAAGGCAAAGACAAAAATGTCGTGTTTCCTAAAGTATTATGATTAAAAATAAAAATAAAATAAAAAAATAAAAATAAAAAATAAAAAATAAAAAAAATAAAAATAAAGATAAAGATAAAAATAAAAACAAAAATAAAATTAAAAATAAAATAAAAACAAAAATAAAATAAAAAATAAAAATAAAAATAAAAATAAAAATAAAATAAAAATAAAAATAAAATAAAAATAAAAATAAATAAAAATAAAAATAAAAATAAATCAGTGGCAGAGGCAAGGAATGGCTCCAGTTAAGTGATGGTCTCAGAGGAGATGTATTTATTACCTCAGTCAAAATCACTGTGTAGAGACAAGTGAACAAACTGCTGTGCTCTGTCTCATCAGGTGTTGGAAGAATTACTCTTTAATAATTGCGGAAACTACTCCAGGCTCCTTGAGGAGATGTGGGGGGGAATCCATAAAACCATGGGGAAACATTTTTGGGATGAAAACCTTCAAACAGCAGGACATCCAGCAGGAGTTTCTTGCTACATTAGGCTTTGAAAAATAGTTGTCAACAATGGAGCCTCCTCCTGGCTCAACAAACAGCTTTCAAAGGCTCATGTCACATATGGATGGGATAAAAACACTTGGGAAAGAGAGAATTATCCTGAGATTTTCCTTGTTTTAGTAAATAGTTATTTAATTAAATAGTTATTTAATTAGTTTATTTTTTTAGATTTTATTTTAAGTAAAATTAAGAAATATAGTGAAGTAACTCAAAATAGAGTTTAGATTTCCACAAGGACGTAAAATCATAGGTATTTTCCTGGAAAGAAAAAAGAGATCTGGAATAATGCTTACCCAGAGGCATTGCTAAGGAAAACTTTGTTTAAACTGTGAGGAGCACCTGGAAAAACTCCTTGGTTTATCTTGGGTGAAAAACATCGGGTTATAATTAGAGTTCACAATTAGTCTGAAGCACTCTGAAACTCAAGGAACTCCAGTGAAATACAATTTCTATTGGGAGACAACTACAGAGTACTTACTATTACAGGATTATTAATCTTCAATTTACAACACTCAAAGTAAAATTTTAAATTGTAAAACTTTGCTTCTACAAGATTCCTCACATTTGGCACTGTCAGAGAGGCAAGACACTATCCCAAAAAGCAGAGAATGGGAAATGGCAGTGTTTCATCCCTTTGATTAAACAAGAAAGTAAATTTTAGTTTTGGTCCTGATCCCAGGTCAACCAACAGTTTGTAATTTTCATAAAACATCAAAATAATTTTTAAAGTCTTCATAAAAATATGAGATGCAATTTGTCCTACCCCATGTTGTTTCATAAGCGAAGGCATTTGTTGGAAAAACACTGTATGGATTATGATTAGATAATGATTAGAAAAATTGCATTAACTGGAGGAAACTTGCTGCACTTTTTTTAGTGGAAAAAGAGCAGAATCTGGTATTGCATAAAACTGCCTCTACCAGGCACATGCCACTGAAAGGCTCTAGGTGAGTGCATGAGGTTTGGAATGCAGTTTCTGTTTATTTTTCTGCAGCCCTGCAACTTCCAAACTGCATGGCTGCATTCCTGCCCTGAGGGAGGGGAATCTGCTTTAGGCAGAACCCACAGTTTTACAAATGGCAATGCAATCTGAGAAATAAGTTGTATTAAAACAATCCTGTTTGAGCGCAGAACGAATCTGTTACCTTCCAAACAGCAACATCTGGTCATATCTTAGAGCAAAATCGATGGGAATCATAAATTATGGAGAGCTAGCATTGCCTCTAAAATTTCAAGATAGAAATTAATGTTGGGTTGCACTTTGTACGTGGATTTTTCTCTTAGTATAAATCATATCTGTAGGGCAGCCCACGTGGCTGTGTTATAAATTCCACTTCCCTCCACTTGAACATTTTCAGATGATGAACCTGGGTGGCTTGGCCAGATCACAGTTTGGGGCTCTCACAGCAACAGCAGTGGTGTTCTAACAGGGAGGCCATGTCTTTGGGAGATGCTCCAAAAAAAATGTGTGTATTTAAACTGTTTCCCTAAAAGGAAGAAGGCTGGGGGTTTTGTTCTTTCCTAAGCAAAAAAAACCCCCACGTTATTTTCTAATGTTTCTGTTGAATGGCTGCAGTAGGTTTCTGCTCAAACACTTTCCATGGAAACTCCAAGACTGACAGATCTCTCAAGAAATGAAGAGCTGAAAGTTGATATTTAGTAATTAGAATGCATAGCCCATCGGGGTGTGTGAATACTCTACATGTCCACCCCAAATTCCTCTTTTTGCTCTCTTTTGTTATTTCTCATTCCAGTGTTATTTCTCATTCCAGTGTTATTTCTCATTCTAGTCCTCCTTCCTGCTCATTTTGCTGCTGAATTCACGTTTAAAGCTCCCTTTTGCTTCTTTCTGTATTCAGTTCTAGTCTTAACTACTCTCCCTCTCTCACATTCTACTCTTGGCTTTGTTCTCTGTCCTTTCATTTATTATTCTCTGCTGTATCCTAATTACTTATATTGCTCCCAAGTTGTAGGTTAGCGTTGTAAACAGTGTTCAATCCTTCCTTGCCATCTTCCTCTCTTCATTCACTTTCCTCACCTTTTCTCTTTTGCTCCTCTGGAGGCCTTTCCTTCTTTTAACAAGCCACTATAAAGCGATTCCCCATTTATTTGATGTTTTAGCTCGCTGGGTTTGTACAACTCAGTGCCATTTCAAATATGTTAGGCTGCTCAGTGGCATTCTTCTCTGGTACACTGTCTTCTTTTTTCTTTAAATACTCCCCAGCTAATGGATTGCCAATTAATTAGAAATAGTTAATCTTCACAATAAAATAAACACGATGCGTTTGTGTCTCTCTGGGAGCTCCTAAACTAATTTTTATGACTGTGATGGTAACCATTCTCACAGCTTGGCAGCTTGTCAATGGAAATAAAAGTTCTGCAAGCAGAGACCCCAGCCATCGCTTGGAGAATGTTTTCTGTGAGCACGATGCTTCTGCATCTGCTGCCTTTCTTTTCCCTTCCTTCACTGCTTGTTCCCAGCTCTTTAAAGGATGTCAGTTTTGGGGCATCATCCAGGTGACTGAGTTTTGACAGCATAAGAGAAGAATCTAACATTAAAAAAAAAAAAAAAAACCCAAAAAAATGTGATTTTTTTTTCCCTTCAACTCCTGATTGAATCATTCTGTTACCTGAAGCTTGACATGCCAGCTTAAGCATGGAAGAAGGAAGGAACATGCCATTGATATTTTTAAATGCTACAGGAGGATTGTGTTTCCTGCAGACTCCAAGCTGAGGAGAAGGAGAAAAATAAAAGAAGGGGCAACAGACAGAAGAGGATAGATCCCAGCAGTGGAATTTGCCAAGTTGCACACAAAATGAAACAGGCTACAATGATTTTAGTGAAGGCAGCTCTCAAGAAATGGTTGCCACAGTGCAGATGTAATGTAAATAATTCATACCTGCTGAAGTTGGATCCTCTTCAATGGAGGCTGTGCAAAAAGGTGTCAGGAGTGGGGAGGGAGGCAGGGGCAGGGAATGGGAAGAGGAAGGAAGGGAAAGAGAGAGAAAAAGAAAAAAAAAATACAAATGAAGAAATCCATGTAATGCTAATGGTTGTATTGTTTACATTTTCACAACATAAAAACAAATAAATATAAAACAAAACTTAATTCTCAAAACCTTCCACCCCTTCTGTTCCAGTCAGCTTCTTCCCAGCCTGGTGGGAATTGCTGATTCTGGAATTGGCAGCTAGGGAGACAAAGTGGCAGTTTGGGGTGGGCTTGTGTCTGTCTGTCTGTCTGTCAGGCACACGGTAACTGGTGTCCCCATTCCAGATGTTTATTTTCCTGGGAAAAGCAATAAAAATCCTGTCTTCACCTCTCCCTTTTGTTGACAGATAACCATTAAATTGCCTTAAGTTACCATCAAAAAGCACTGATGGCTCTGGACTATCTATTACCCTGACATTCAAAAGAAGGAAACAGACATATTCCCAGCAAAAGTGAACTTTAAAAGTACATCAGTGACCTAATTCTTTCTCTTCTTTTAGTCAGTGTGGTTTATGTACACATGCATCACAAAAACGGTCTCTTCACAGCCTTGGAAAACTTTTGGATGACAGTAAAAGCTGAGTTCAAGTGTTTCTCACTTGGATACTGTGAAAAGGACCCAGAAGCGAGAGAACTCCCCATAAATGTGATATAGAGGCCCTCCTGAGATATTAAACACGTGTATCCACTCTTCTGCTTTTTCCCTTTTGCCTGCCTGCTGCCAGCTGAAATGGGAGCTCCTCCTGGTTTGATTTCTTGCAGAACCAGCTCAGACAACACCCTCCATCCACGGCAGGTGTTGGTGCACCCTGACAGAACCTGCACGTGGCATGGCCAAAAATTTCAAACATTCCCTCAAAGACCACCACCACGCTCGGTAAATTGACTTCTTAAATTTTTTTTTTTTTTGCTATCACCCCGTGTTTTAAGCAGGGAGAAACTAGGAGAGGAGCAGGGAGACCTTCCCTTTTCTTGGCCAAAAGATTGTCAACAGACACCAAGTGCCATTGAGAGAGGCCATGAACCTTGGTTAATTCAGCACAATATCCTGTATGCAACTGTATGTGACAACCAGTGCTGAACACATCAGTTATTCCTAATTGCAGAGTAGCACGGTGTCCTTTTGGGGACTGTCAGATCTAATCGAGAGGAAATAATGAATTACTCTCTCAAGCACCAGCCAACCATCTTGTCTCTAACCACTCTCGTAGGAGGTAAACAGGTGATTTTTATTTCTGAAGTTTGGCGCTCAGATAAACCCTGAAGAAGGCTACATGGAAAAAAAAACCATAACATGATGTCAGACATAATTTAAAATGGCCCTAACGTGGTACTTAGCAGAGCCTTGCCTTCTGTAACTCCTTATTTAAATTCCGAAAGTGTATTTTGAAACTGGATTAATCCATTATGCAGTGTACATATGTAAAGATCACATCAAGCTTTAACATGTTTTTTAACTACTTAAACAAAATTTTAAATAAAATGTGTTTGTGGTAGTAGAGGATTTCAAGGTAATGAAAGAAAAGAAGGAAAATGCCATGCCACTCTTTTTAACTTGAACTAGTCAGATGACTCATTAATTTAACAATATGAAAGCTGATTATAAACACACACAAAACCCCCCAAAAACCAAAGAAAGCAACCAGCCAATAAAAAAAAAGGCCAAAGAACCCCTCTCCCCCAAACCCCATAAAAACAACGAAACAAGAAGCCCCTAAACCAGAATATTTGTAATATTCAAATCTTAGAAAAACAGACTTTGAAGTAAATGAACAAACTAAAAATTAAGTCAATAAAGTAGGTTGCAATTTCTCAGGGTGCCAGTGGAAGAGACAACTTCACAGAACAGAAGAGAACATGAAAGCAGGGGGTCAGAGTTTTACAAATGCCCCAAATCCATATTAGCTTCCAGCTCTGCTGCTGCTTGAATGAGAAATAATTCAGAGTACTGGAGAGTCTGCTTTAAACCTGGTTAAACAAAATTGCCCAATTATACAAGGAATATTTATTCCAGTAACCATTTCCTTCAGACTGCTATTTGAATAATATTCTGAGACTTAATTATCAGGATGAATGGCAGCATTAGCAATTCAAAGCTGGATTCTGCTGCTACTCTGGTGGTTGTTTCAGAGGGACCACTCTGCACTTAGGTACACATCTAAATAAAACAGGATAGCTGAATCTCAGCTGAATAAATCACTCAGATGCCAAAATAGCTATGCCAATAATGTTACTTTTCTGTTTATTTAGTTAATTTTGGCTGTTTGATTGCTGGTTTAAGCTCATCCAGGAATAGACTGTGTTCTTTTGGTGCCTCAGTTGGAGTTAGTGAGAACTGCATTTGCAAAAAGACTAATTCTACTTGTCAATGCTGCATTTCTTAATCCTAGACAGAAATTAAAGATGAGTATTAAAAATGGAGATGAAAATGCAGTTCTGAACCTGTTCACAATTCACACAGGCTTCTAGAAAAAAATTAAATTCACTTAATCTCTTGCTTTTTGTGACAGGATATTTTTACCTCCCTTTAGATTAGTAATCCTTGTTTAAAAAAACAGCCTTCAGTGAGATCTTGAGCACTCAAAGAATACACGAATATACCTCCTTTTGCTTTATCATACCAGCTCAAATGCAATATCAGCACTCTGCTTTCCACTTCTGAAGGAAATGCACTAAATTACCACACCAAAAATTCCCTACACGACACTACCTTTTTTTTTTTTTCCCCATCAGCAGTGCTTTAAAACACTAAGTTATTTTAAAAATCTATTTATATAGTGACTCATCCCCAGGGTAATTATCTGTAATTTGCTCTTTGCTTGTTTCAGAGGAGTGGAGAGGGGGTAAGAGGGAGCTGCCTTGCTCAGCTGGGCTGGCAGAAGCTCGTGACTCACTGCTGTGGGTGGTGGGTCCCCATCAGCCTGGTGTCCTCCTCCTGACTCCCACAGAGGAGCCAGTAATTCACCAAAAAAAAAAAAAAAAAAAAAAAAAAAATAAAAAGCCCCCAAAAAAGTCACAGACATCCCCAAGTCCTGGTCTTATGACAGCACTGCAAGATCCTAAGCTGTAAATTGCTCTACAGCTTTTAAAGCGTTGTTCACAATGCATTTCTTCCCCCTTTTAATGCATCATTGACAAAATATAATAATATATATATATATAGCAGGAGAGATGTTGGGTTTTATCTTCAGAAAAACTCTGATGTTCACTTGGGAAAATTTAATTTTGTTTTTCTTAGAGGTGAATAATGCTGCCTGACATAAGTGGGATAAAAAAAAAATAAAATCAAGAAGACATGGGCAGGTTTGGAAAGCCTATACCAGGTGAGATGTCATCCAACATTAGCTTAAGAGAGATAATGCAGAAAGGCAATGCTTGGATAGTGTCTGAATATCTCTGCCAGACTCCTGATTATTTCTGTTGCAATGGCAGAAACCTTGACAGGTCTGTGAAAAAAAAAAAAAAATCTGAATTTTGAAGCATAAATATCTTGGTTTAGGCAGATCCAGTGTACCAGCCTGCTATGCTATGTTATTTTTCATGACACATTACAGTAGTTCTGCATTATATTAAAGCTGTGTTAAGTTTATATTAATGTGAAGGGGGGTTTTTAACATTCAAATAAAATGTTAGACTCATATGCAAAGGAATATGGAATTATCCCTATGGAAAATCTCTCCAGGAGGGCCACAGAATTATCCAAAGGAACCGTAAGCTCCAAGAGAAAATACCATTTTTCTGAATGCAGCATCAAAACTAAATTATAGTCAGCTCAGCATCAAATCTCAGGGGTCTCAGAGGACCTGTGTGCAAGGAAGACAGACTGACTTCCCAAAATCTCAGCTGTGGTTATTAGGAATGTGATTTTAATGCTACAGATGTTCCACTGGAAACAGGGGCCTGAGAATCCTGTCTCTTCCCTCTCTCCACATCTGACAGAATTCAGCATCCACAGGCCCTTGGAGCAGCCTTTGCTTCCTTCAGCTGGCCAAGCTGTTTTTGCACTCATTCATGAGAAAAAGGGGAAAAAAAACCCCAGCCCAGAACATAACAAACCCCAAAAAAACCCACAAGAAACACCCCAAAGAAACAGATAAAAAAAGGCACGACAGAACAAAGAGAAATGAACAAAAAGCAAGGCAGAAGGAACGTGCCAGGCCCCTCACCAGTGCATGGCAGAGATAACTCTCCATGCACTAATGAAACTCTGCTTGGCTGACAGATGTTCGATGGAAAACAAATATATTAATTAAGAAAACCCCAAAAAATGGCCCTTGGCACTTGGTAGAGAAGATGTATCACTTTCCACAGGTTTACATCGATTTAAGCACTCAAAATCTGTGAAAAAACTTCCTCTTTCTTCGTTGTTTTATTTCAAGGAAAATAAAATCTAGCAAAAAAGTCTGAGCAAAATGCCATGTATTATTAAAATCTAGAATACTAGTGTCTTAAAATGACAGTAAAGGCATCCAATCCATTCTCACTGGTCTTCCTTTTTTATCTATCACCAGGACCATCAGTGCTGAACGAGAATATGTTGAAATATCAAATAAAAAATGGATTCAGGTGAAATGCTACATTTTGTAGAAGACAAGATTAGGTAATGATGGGTTTTTTTAGGTGCCTTCACATTTGCACCTCTCTGGAACAAGGGAGGAGTGCCCTGGTATTTGTCAGGATGATCTTATGGAAAACAGTGTACAGAAATTAGGTTTTAAAGCAATTCTTGAGTTCTTAGTAAGCTCCAGTTCTTGCCAAGGGTTCCAGTGCTGCCAAAGGAATTGCAATTCTCCAGTGCTGAGAATTGTAACTCTGAAACCAGGAGCAGTCTGCCATGGCCTGAAATATCACAGAGTTTCACACACACACACACGCACACGATGCCAAATGCAGATTTGAGAATATGTGCATGTTCCAAAAGAGCAGAAAATGGAATGAGAAGGTGCCCCTGGAACTTTGGTGTCCAAAAAAAATCAGCGTGCTCGAAGAGGTAGAGGTGGATAAGGCTGCAAATCAGTGTGTAAAAGTCTTTGCTTCTTTACGTGTCAAAGAGCACTCTGGAGCCACCAAATGAACAATCTTGAAATGAAATGCTAAAAAAAGCCTGTAAAATACAATTTTAGAGGTAGGAACCTGCTAGCATCTTTTATTGTGGATGCACAAGAACCTACCTGGGAAATCCCCACAGTCACAGACAGAAAGCTTTGCCTTTCAAGCCAAACAATTCCACCCTTTCATATTTCAGTCACTTGCCTGAAGCTGTTTCACTTGGTTGTTTTGTGTGTTTTAAGGGAAATTTTACTACCTGTTCTCATGTGAATGCAGAATTTTAAAATAATGTCGCACACCACACTTCAAAGTCATAATGGTGATAATACTTTTTGTTTTATGGCTATTCTCCCACCTGGGGGAGAAAACAAAAAATGCAATAAAAGCTCACTCAGATGTTCACAGAATGTTTGCTGGCTCTGGGCTGGTACAGGAGGTTGGATTATGTCTCCTCATGTGGTATTTTATCTGTACCACACCACTTGAAAATATTCAATATACAACATCCAACAGCATAAAAAAGGATTCAAAAGGCCATAAAAAATGCCCCAAACAGATGAGGAAAGAGCAGCTAAGATAAATAAACACCAACCCTATTCAGCCCTGTAATATCATTCACTGATCCTAATGCATGAGCTTTCTGTCACAGTATTTGCCATTTTTAACCCCAAAATAACTTCAACCAGCTGGCCTGATGCCAGGCAGCTGCACCCAGACTGTCACTTTGCCCTGTGGAAACACATACTGGGAAGTTAAACAAGTACAGAGGAAATACTAGAGACTTTCCAAAACCCCAAAATTTCAGGATAAATATGAATCCTGCAATTTTCAGTGCTTTCCCAAATGCTTTGTGGGTTTTGGCAAGTTACCTAATGTGCCAGTTGCAAAGATTGTGGTGCCATCCTTTCTGGGCAATGGAGGTGTAAAAACCAGCAGGCCAACAGCAACTTTATCATAAAACCACTAAGGTTGGGCAACAGCTCTTAAAACACTGAGCCACCAGTATTAAAAGTTTGAAATTAGATGAAAATGACTCAATAGCCACAGCTTCATAGAAAATACATCACAATGAATAAAATTGCATAGGAGCAGGGGCATGCAGTTCTTGGTGGGAATAACTTGGCTTCATTATGGGCTCTACAAAAGGATTAACTGCTTTTTTGCTTACATTTATTCACAATAAGTCTATACTTCTCTGTCCAGCCTGACTGGCATGCTGCTCTAGTGACACAACACGATCTCCATCACAGGAAAGCTGAACTGTAAATTGCATCATGTGCCAAGAGGAGAACTCAAAGGAGCAGATGGCAGATAAAATGAGAGATGTGGTGTTGGAGGGGTCCCATGCAGGGAGACACATTGCTTTGGTTCAATGTGTGGGTTTTAATTTTTTTTTTTTTTTTTTTTTGGTGAATTCAGGAACCAAGAAAATGCTCCACCATAAAGCTGCACAACATGAGCACAAATGTGGGAGAAAAATCAAGTCCTGGTGCAGGAAAGGCAAAGAAGATATTTTTAAATGAGTAAAACACAATTTTCACAGTTCAGGTGGAGTTTGGAGACTGGGAGCTCCTGTTTAAGGAATAATAAAAACACAAGTTCTCTCTTCTAACTTTTCTGGTTGAGCAGAAAAAAATGTCATGGAAACTGTGCAGCCAATATTTGGTTTATATTCAGCTTCAGTACAACCAGATTAAATACCTATCTGAATCCATTATTGTTCAGCACTGAAAAATCTATGTTGAAAAGTATGTGTGATGTAGACTGTGGCAAAAGGGTGTAAGTAAAACCCAGTCTGAATAAAACACTAATCTAGATCTCAAAAAATTTATTACCACAGATCTGGGGTTAAAACCAGTAATAATTAGTCATATATCAGTTTGTCACAGGGTATCTGCAGAGGCCATGCTGAAGCCAGAGCTCTTCAAAAATCATATATTGTTCAGCCCTAAAATATGACAGGCAAGGAAGCTTATTTAAACTTTGGCCAATTTGAACAAATTTCTCTGTCCTACACCAGTTTCACTGAACACAGAAACTTCTTTGCTGACACCTTCACTTCAGCAAACAAGAATGCCAAATGAGAAACATGCTCAAGTGTAAAAGAAGGTGATTTTTTTTAACTCTCTTTCTCGCAGGAGCATGGCTTTGCAAGGTGCAAACTAGACAAAAGGACTGTGATAGGAAATAGAAAAAATACACCTGGTGTGAGTTTCCTTGGTTCTTCTCAGAAATGCTGCATTTTTCCTCTTAATTTTTCATTGGTGCAATTCTTAATTTTTTCAGAAAATAATTAGAAATGGAGGCCTTTTCTCATGAACAACGGAAGATCATTTTGACTGATTTTTCTCTTATCTTGGTGAACAAAACCGTTGACTGGAAGCCAACACTTTACCAGCCTCTCTGAATTCACCCCTGAAAGAAGCATTTTCTCAGCAGCCATCAGTGAGCACTCTGGTGCTCCTCCATGCCCTTCACTTTTCATTAGTGTAGGAGTCGAGTCTATTGATTTTGAGTTCTTCTCTCCTTTTTTTTTCTTTTTTAAAAGATGTTTTTATTTCATCCTGAGTGTATGGATTTTTCCGTGCCTCACCCACTTCCCCATACATTTCTCAGAGCACATTTTTTTCCTTTTCAGTGCAGGGTTTTGGGTTTCCAGGGGGTGCTTAGCACCCTTTCTTGTGGCTGCAATTCCAAACCCTTCCCAACCAGCACTTCCCACTCGGATTATAAAAAAAAAAAAAAAAAAGAGCTGCCAGGCTCTGGAGTGCTGTGCTAAAATTCTGCCCTTCGTTTTGGATTTTCCCCTCTTCTGTTCTGCAAACAGATGGCAGAACCTCTCCCTGCTGGAAGGAAGGAATCCAGCTGATGTTGGATGGAGTCTGGAAGGGTTCCGCACATTCCCGTCTCGCCGCGCGCCGCCGCAGCCCGTCACAAAAACAAGGAGCACCTTCTAATCTCTTCTCCTTGGCACTGGAAATGGTTTTAGCTTGGGTCCTTTCAGGTCAGAACAATGAAAATCAATACTTTTGGTCCTTGCTCCTGGGTTCAAATGATGTCTTGTGTTCGTCAAAGAAAGAAAATAAAAGGCATAAAGAAGTGGGGCGTGCATAGAGAGAGCTGGGCTGGAGTGCCAGGACAAGGAGGAATGGCTTCAGACTGAAGGAGATGGGGTTAGATGGGAAATTGGGAAAGAATTCCTGGCTGGCAGGGTGGGCAGGCCCTGGCACAGGGTGCCCAGAGCAGCTGGGGCTGCCCCTGGATCCCTGGCAGTGCCCAAGGCCAGGCTGGACACTGGGGCAGTGGGAGGTGTCCCTGCCATGGCTGGGGTGGAATTAATTGGGCTTTAGGGTCCCATCCAATCCAAACCATTCTGAGACGTTATGGTTATTGAAATATGCTAAATTTAAAGGATAGATTTCCTTTCTTCTTCCATAGTTTTCATTCCAAGTATTAAGGATAAACACATTTAGTTTGTCATCCTGGAGGTTTGGGAAAATGACCAGCAGGTACTTCACATGGTCAAAAAGCTTGGGCTGGAACTTGATTGGTTTTCATTACTGTTAAATACCCTAACAAAAAAAAAATTATCAGCTTGTCTTCTCCATCAGCTGCTCAGTTCAGGACAAAACCTGAAAAATAATTTTTTTTGTTTGTTTTCCTGTTTTTTTTCCAACACCTATCTATTTTAAAAAGTATACATTAACTAGAGGTGGAAAACTTTTTATTTGGGTCAACCAAAAAAATGTCCATACTTGTAGTAAATCAACTCAACTTCAGTCTTTTCAAGAGAAAAAAAAAAAAACTTCAACCATTTCAGAGCCCTTTTAAAAAGTTCAAAATTAGGCACTAATAAGCACTGTCACAAAAAAATTAAAATGAAAGTAATACGTTTTCATAAATACTTTATTTTTTTTAGGCTGCACTGCTTTCTGTCAGTTTTCAGGTCAAATACATGTGTTTGTTTCTAAAGTTAAAAATTCC
The DNA here is from genome assembly GCF_022539315.1 of Serinus canaria. Classification (NCBI taxonomy): domain Eukaryota; kingdom Metazoa; phylum Chordata; class Aves; order Passeriformes; family Fringillidae; genus Serinus; species Serinus canaria. The sequence continues at coordinate 10,108,582 of NC_066343.1, forward strand.
TTCTGAATGTAACACGCTCTCATGAATAATTTGCATGGCCCCCATGGCACTTTCCAGTTAATATTCATGCAAGGAAAAGTTCAGGTTCAGAACTGGGTGATCCAAGTGCTAACAGATGCAATTTTACTGCATTGTCAATCGCTCAACTTTATACAGCACTATCAATGTTAACATTAAATACTGACTTAACTAAGTCAGTGGAGTTGCTGGAATCTAACAAGGGCTAAAATTAAAGACAAAGACAAGATGCAAAAGGCAGAAATTAATCCCCAACACTAACTTCTCCCCCACCAAAACCTTTCTTCATCAGGAATTTTTTGCTGATTTCACCGAACAGAAAATATTCCTCTTAATGAAATCCACTGGAATATTAAAATTTACCTTAAACCACCTATTTTAAAGTCTGTGTTAATTACTCTACACAGCACTCTGCAAGCTCTTTCTACATCAAAGAGTGTTGTGACTAAGTTGAAGGTGCATTGAAGAAATCAGACATAAGAAATATCAGTCATGAAATATTCATCCGTTGAGCAAATTGCTGTGCTTCATCAATATTCCATGTTTTAACCTAGTGAATTTTATCCATGACTCCGCATTAAGAGGACACGATGACACACTGCAGGTTTTTAAAAAAACACACAAAAAAACATATATCCAAACTTACATGCCCTATTCTACGTAAGCTGACAGGGAAAAGTGTCTGCTAAAAATAAACAGCCAAAATGTGGCTGGGTTTTCTTCACCCATCTCTCTGCTTCCTGACTCACTGTAACACACAAAGCTCTTTAGGTGAGATGCATTTTGTAGGTATAAAAGTGACTGACTGAACTTATTGTCTCCTGCTGACCTGGAATAAATCAATGAAATACACATTTATGTGACTTTTCACTGGCTGTGCTGCTTTTACTGCACTGCCTTGCAGCTTGAGAATTGTCCTAATGCCCCCTCACACCACTTTATAATGTGGTTATCCACTGAAATCACCAGAGTTGAGCCCAGCCAGGACCAAATCCCAGCTTACAACTCCAGGATAATTAATTCCTCTGCAATTAGGTCAGTGTTTCCCAGGAGAAAGTGAGCGTGTAAATTTTGCTGCCACTTTGCCATCCCTGATGCCAACCTCAGTGACTGAAAGGCTTGCTGAGGTTGTTTCCAGATGTTCCCCAAAATATTTTCACTCTTCACTCCACATGCAGCCCCAAAATTCTGGGGGGAGGCCAGTAGTTACTGGAATCTCTACACAAAGGTCTTCAATCAAGTCTCAAGAAAGGGTTTTTTTTCCCTCCAATTTATTTTTCTGTTTGTTTGTTTTATTGGGCTGGTTTTTTTTTTTTTTGTTTTGTTTTGTTTTGTTTTGTTTTGATTTGGGGTTTTATTGTTTGGGTTTTTCATTTTGTTTTGTTGTTGGGGTTTCTGGTGCTGGTGATTTTTTGTTGGTTTTTTTTGGTTGTTGGTTGAGGTATTGATTGGTTGGTTTGTTTTGTCTTGTTTGGGTTTTGGGTGTTGGGTTTTTTTGTTTGTTTACTTGGTTTTTGTTTGATTGTAGGGGCTTTCTTGGGTTTTTTGTTTGGTTGGAGTTTTTTAGTTAGTTTTGTTTGGTTTTTTCTTTTATCTTTTTTTTTTCTGGTTGATTGGGTTTGGTTGTTGCTTTTTGGGGCTTTTTTAAATACTTCCAGAAGCTTCTATTCTCCTTGGGGCACAGGACTTCTCAATTTGATGAACTTTCCTTTTCTTCTTCAGTCTTCTACCTGATTTACCAAGCAACTTAAAACTGGCACAAACTGAGTAACTTGGTAAAAAATTAAGAAATAGTAGATGTTATTTTTTTCCAAGAAACATTAAAGAGGAAAGATGTTAATGTTGTATCCATAAAAAAGCAACTGTAAACTTAAGGAAAAGAAAGTTTTTTCTGTCCATTTTCCTTCTTCTTTAGGTCCAGAAGTCCTCTGGCCTTTCTTGAAACCTTGAAAGGATATCCTTGAAACCTTTAAAGGATATTTCTGATCAATTTTCTTGCTCTCCACTGCATAGTAGGGGCATAGGGGATGCTGGCTTTTCCCTTAAAAAAATCTGAATTATTGATCAAAAAGATATCCTTCTGATCAAAATCTTGAAAATCAGTTAGAATTTCGTACTCCTGCAATGAAATTATACTCAGAAGCTGCCACAGCCTTATACTTTGTTTTCACAGGTTGTTTTTCTCTTTTCCTTTCCAGTAAAAGCAAAAACCACAGTGCCAGCTGTACCTGGTGTTAGGATAACCCAAGGATTCACCTGGACCCAGAGCAAGCCCATGTTTGATAACACCCTCTAATCTGTGTTGAAAACGTTCAGTAGTACTGAAAAATTACAATTTCTCATCCAGTTTTATGTTGAATTGCAGCCATTGCCAATATTTGGGTTGGAATATCTGCAATTTCCAGTTGTCTACAGGACAGTGGTTCTGCTGAGTGTCTGCAGGCCAGATCAACACCTTTTCCTGCTTAATGCCTTGTGTAATTTAGCAATTTATGTGTAAATATCCTCTCAGAAATTTATGTGTAAATATACTCTCTTGTATTGTAAATATTTCCTATTTGCCCACTGATCAAATAATTGCAGTATCAAGAAATCATTTAAATTGGAAAAGACTTCCAGGATCATGGAGACCAATCTGTGACCTAACCCCACGTTGTCACTTCCCTGCTCTTTCTGGCCACACTATTTTGGACACAAATCCTGCTGCTGTTTTATATACCATCCATTTTCCATCATCTCACCCACTCTTCCCCAATACTAAGAATAAATTTTGCAGTCCATGAGATTCCTGACCACTGAGATATAAAACATCTTTAAAAACAAACAAACAAACAAACAAAAAAGTAAACACATAAAATTAGTTTGGGAGCTCCTGTAATGGTTTTAAAAACAGATTTGGGTTAAGTTTTCTGGGTTTTGTGTCTACATTTCAACAAAATCTTGAAAATATTAAAGAAAGAGAAAATTAACAGAACTATTACTAGAACAAGAGTAGAATTAATCAGAAGTAAGGGTTAGAGTGCTCTGTTCCTTGGTTGATGAAAACATCAATAGAAAAGCACCTGAGCACTGTTTATATATAGAAAATAAACCCAGTGCTGAGAAGCTGGTTTTGTTTGTTATTTGTTTAATTGTTGATGCTCACCTCAAAACAAGAAGTGACATTTCCAGACCAAGCTGTAACTGCAGATTGTACCACAGTGGCACTCAGGTAAAGGAACAGGGGAAGGAAAAAAGAAACCCTGAAATACTCATAATCCAAACAGTTCCATTTCCCAGCTGCTCCTAGAGCAGACTGCCAGCTAGATCAGATCAGCTTCTCTCACCTTATCCAAATCCCTTCTCTAAATCCCCTCTTCTCCCTGGATTTATCCTATTTGTAAGTTTCCTGGGGAAAGCAAAGCCTGGGGGCTGCAGGCAGCAGTGTTGGGGTGGGATGGGATGCTGTGGTTTACACAGCTCATCCTAATGATGGCTTGTTCTGCTCCTAATGGTGGTGAATCCTCACAGACAGCCACAAATCTGACTGTATTCGAGTTAAAACTGCTGGATAATGGGCCCTGGACACCTGTTAAAAATGTCAAAGGGCACGCAGATTGTTTTTCACCCTTTTTATTTGTTCTGGTCCCTGTGAATGCATTTCCTCAGCTCCTCTGCCAAAGGATTTGGTAACCCTTCCCTGGTCTGAGAGGGTATTTCCTCTGCTCCCAAACAGTGGAAATGTGTGGTTCTGCAGCTGATATAGTCCTACAGATCCCATTAAACTGCAAAAAAACTCAATTTCCCTGAAGTTTCCCTTGACCTGTGCAGTTGCTTCCCTTCTCCTGCCTTGTGTCACATTTTCTGAAAAATCCCTTTGCCAGGATTTCTTCTCCTGGCAAGCTGAGAAGCCTCAGAAAAAAGAAAAAAATAATATATTTCATTTGCTTCTCCTGTGTTTGCTGCTTCAGGATGCAGTTTAAAAACTGTTTGTCCAACGTGTAAATTGTTTTTGCTTAATAACCAATCACATTCCAACTGTGTCAAAACTATAGACACAGCCACGAGTTTTGCATTAGTACCTTGTTAAAACTTCTGTAAGTATCCTTTCTCTTTTCTTTAGTATAGTTTCCATATAACATTTTATAATAAATATAATATAATAAATATAATAAATATAATAAATATAATATAATATCATAAATATTTTAAATATAATAATATAATAATATATAATATAATAGTATATAATATAATAGTATAGTATCGTATAGTATAATATAGTATAGTATAGTATAGTATATAATAGCATACTTAATATAAGATAAATAATATGCTAGTAATATAATAGAAGAAAGAGTAATAAAGATAAGAGAAGATGATAGGAGAGAATAAAATAGAATAGACGAGAAGATAGGAGAAGAAAGAGAAGAGAAGAGAAGATAAGAGAAGAGAATAGAAGAGAATAGAGAGAATAGAAGACGAAGAGAAGATAAGAGAAGAGAAGAGAAGATAAGAGAAGATAAGAAAGAATAAGATAAGAGATAGTAAAGATAATAGAGATAAGAGAAGAGAAGATGAAGATAATAAATATAAGAGAATAGAATAATATAAATAAATGAATTAATATAATATAATAAATATAATATAATTAATATAATATAATATAATATAATAATATAATATAATATAATATAATATGATATAATATATATTACCATAGAATAATGAATTAACCTTCCAAAAACATAGAGTCAAATTCATAATTTCCTTCCTGCCACAAAAAAAAAACCCAAAAAATGCCACAATGCTGCTCAGCTGTTTTTTCTGGGCTGTTTTGATTCCTTTTAATCAGTCTCCCTTCCTCACTTTGTTCTCACCAGGCAGGCCATCACTGCCCTGTTTCACTGTAGCACTCTCTGGTTTTCTACTAATCCCATCCTCTCTGCTGCTCCAGCTCTCACCAGACAGGGTGCTGCCACTGTGATTTGGGTACCACACACTGGCTAACCATGTGAAAAAAAAATAATTAAAAAAAAATCTATGTTTTTGTTGCTAAATTGCCTCTCTCCTATCCAAATATGGCCGTGAAGGCTTTAAAAATGCAAATAAACTGGATTTGTGGTGTCACCCACCAGTCCTGCCCTCCTCTCCTCCTGCTCAACCTGTAGAGTTCTCAGGCTCCAAGCAGAGCTGTCACACCAAGCCAAGTGCTTTCAGCACAGAAAATATAGATTTTAGGGCTGCCAAGTCAAAGCAGAACAGTGCAGCTACTATGGGCCATTTCTGAATGAACACATTTCATGAGAAATGTAGGTGCAACACTCCCTGTCACAGAGTATGGAATTAACTTCAGTGGCAAATGAAATTATAATAAAAAAGATATTCAATTCAAAGCCGATTGGCCAGATTTTGGTATTTTTAATACCAAAAAGGGTCAGGTATTTCTCCTAAAGTATTGCCACCAGTTTGATTTCAGCCAGACCAGACAAAACCTGTGTAATTTAATTTTTCCTGCATTTCACTGTAAGATGCATGAAAGAAATGCTTGACACATCCCAGTTCTAATCAGTATCAAGACTCACAACCTGCTAATTTAATATTTACATTCCTTATTTTAGTAAACTTTTTGTTCCATGGTCTTTGGGTATTCACTTATTCACTGCAATACCTGCAACACAATTAATCTATTTTATTTTGAGTTACTGATCCTTTTAAACTGCTCAGGTTTCCTCCCACCTGAGAGGGCAAGTGATGAAGGCACGGGTGTTTCAGAAGCACCCACCACCTTGCATTCAGATGGATATGATTATTTTATTTCCTTTATGCTGCATTGGTCTGGATCTGTGGTTTTAATGTAAATAAAACTGATCCCAAAGTCGCCACCAGTGAGGACAAAGTCAATCCAACCCTCACTCTTGTTGCTGACTTAGGCTGATGCATTGTTCAGCTACAAGCTAATGACTACTGCAGATGTTTCTTATTTCATGCCAGGAAAAGAAGAAGCTGAAATTAAATATTTTCTTTTTATGACTGTCATCGTTCCCCTTTATAAATTACAGCCCATTCAGTCATATTTTTGAATAAATCAAGTGACACTGACAACGCAGTTCTCCTATCTGCAGAAATTAATCTAAAAGGACCAAATTCTGGCCTCATTAGACTGTTCATAATGAATAATATAGCTGATGATTAAAAAGTTGACCTGCCTAAGAAGGAGAGGAAAGTAATAGGAATTTTTAATCAAGACACGCTTCTCTCTCTCAATTGCAGCAAGATTACATTTGTACTTGAACGTGTTGGCATACATCTGTCTTCATGTTATTTCACACCCTTACAGCCCTCACCTTAGTTAACACATGGAGAAAACCAACACAGGCTCAAAAAGTGATTTTTGTTTGATGTAATATCAATTCAAATTGAGTTGGACAGAACTGGATACTTAATATGAACTGGATGCTTTATATTTCCAGATAATGGCAATATAATACACTGAAATTTAGCTCTCAAAAATATTTTTCCTACTGGGTTCTCAGGGTTTTAAGTCTTCATCCACAACGAGGGTTCTGTTGCAAGTCTTGACGCCATCACTGCCTGTGCAAATGCAGATCTTGTGCTAACACAGGGCTGCAAAAACTTCTCAGAACCTTTTCTCAGGTGTGTCTAAGTAGTTTAGACTCCTTAATAATGATGGAAACTCCCCCTTGCCACAGTGGGAATGTTTTCAGTTTGTACTGTGCCAACAGGAGGAAGCTGGTTAATGTAGGGGAAAAACACACCTGCTGTAAGAACAGGGGTTTTTGTGTGCAGAACTAGACTCAAAACATGGTTTGGGAACTCTGAAAACAGTGTGGCAGTGTTTTATGATGTCTTCTAATCTCCATTAGTACTCAGAGAAGTATGTTCTGCTGAATCCCATAATACTCACTGTAGGTTCTCACTGAGATTGTAATTTTCATCTTTGTTTAATGCCAGTTGTTGGAACTGAGCTTTTCACCCTTTGTAAAGCTCTGGTCACTGCAACTGGTGAATGAATCAGGAAACAGGAAATGTTTTTGAATGACAATGGGGATAAAATATTAACATGTTAGTACCATATTGGAGAAGAAATGGATGTAAAAGATCCCAGTTCTTCAGCACATTCCCAACAGCATGCTACCCTTTCTTCAGGTACATCATTTCTTGTCACCTCCCCACTGATGGCTTTTGCAACAACACATCTGTCAGTCTGGGGGCTAGCATACTGCTTTTTCTTCTTGCTTTTTTGTTGTTTTCTTGATTGTTTTTTTGTGGTTAGTTTGGTTTTGTAACATATATTAAATGTTCATTCATAACCAAATCATTTGACTTTTAATGTGCATTTGAAGCTGAAGTTGCTTCAGGTCTGTGCTGGAAATGAGACAAAGGCATCACCACCAAATGAGATTTTTTTTTTTTCAGCCCTGTTTCTGTCTGCACTGTGAAACACATCAGACTCCATGAAAACTCCTAGGAATGTTTAGAAGGAAGAGAAACTCCAAGGCAGTTGCCACAGCAGCAGTTGCTCTTTCCTTTCCAGTTTTCCCTACAGCTGCATTTAGAAGGACCAGTTGAGCAGAGTCAACAGAAGCCAAATAATTATTGCTTTTCAAAGCCATGAGGAGCTACAAAAAATACTGGCTGGGACTTAGAGAAAAGACTCTGGAATTTACAGATATCTTGGATTTCCACAGGCACGTCACTCCCAGCCCTGTCTCCCAGAGTGGGGGATCCTGTGCAGGATAAATATCTGCAAGCCCTGGAACTTCTTTCTGTGACCTTTTTCTGCTGGATAAAAGGAGCAAAAAGTTGCTTTACCCAGAGGTAAAGCAATAACCTGTGCAATAACCCACGTTTGTGTGAATACAGAGGGAAAGGGCCAGGAAGAATTGTCTATGGATGGAAATGCTACATGTGAAGCAGCTCCATGAGGATTTGGAGTCTGGGCTTTTGCATCCTGCTGTCTGTGCAGAGGATGACAAAACTAAGTATTCCAGGATATTTTGACCACTCCTGTTAGTCTGTCAGGAGTTAAGTGTAGGACCTGGGAGGATTTGGATTGCTCAGCCTGGAGAGGAGGATTTGGGGTGACCTCAGTGTGTCCTTCCAGTGCCTGCAGGAACCAATGAGAAAGATGGAGAGAGACAATTGACAAGGGCTGGAGGGACAGGGCACAGGGAATGGCTCTTCAAACTGACAGAGAGTAGGTTTGGACCAGATATTAGGAGGAATTTCTCCTCTGGCAGGGTGGGCAGGCCCTGGCACAGGGTGCCCAGAGCAGCTGGGGCTGCCCCTGGATCCCTGGCAGTGCCCAAGGCCAGGCTGGACACTGGGGCAGTGGGAGGTGTCCCTGCCATGGCAATGGATGAGATTTCAGGTCCCTGCAAAGCCAAACCATTCTGAGATGTTGTGTTCAGGGTACTATGGATATGGGCAGGCAAACAAAGCAGATTCTATATGCGTGTCTCATACCCATCCACTCGAAACAAAAAAATGAAAATTAAAACCTTGCATGCATTCACGCAGATTGGAATTAGATATCTGTCAAAAGCATAGATCAGAAGAGTGGAACTACATATATTTGCACCAATTATGCATGAAGTGACACAGAAACTGAACAGAATCATAAATACCAGGGAAGCTGAAGTGTGATTTTGCCAAATCGTGTCGCTCTTGAATTCTACCTCCCTCTTTTCCTAATTTCAGAGACAAAAAATTAAAGTCATGTCCAAGTCAAACATTTGAATTTTCCAGACTTCATAATTCCCTGATTTAGAGTGTTGCCATTCCAGTGCATGTTTCAAAGTGAAGATGGTATTGATAACTTGAGAATTTGTACCTCAAATTAGCATTCTAATATTACAGATGTAGCCACGGGGGAGCAGCTGAAACATTAATTTCAATCTCATTGATTAATTTCTTCTAACATAGGAAATAATATATTGACTCTCCTAACTCATGCTGCAATGTCAGCTTCTCAAGCAGGTGTTCAGCTCAAGTAATGCACATGAAATGCTAGCTCTGCAACCATAATTCAGCATGAAACCTCATGCCTTAATAATTCTGGTCATTAATATAACATAAATATAAATTAATTATTATTAATCATTAATTTACAGCATCATCAAGTAGGAGAAAGCTGTACACCTGTGATACAACCTGAAAAAAAAACCCCACAAAACCCTCCAAATCAGTATCTCTAATTTGAATTATTCATATGCTTCAAACAGCCAGGATTCCACTCAAGCCCTCATTATCCTCATCACCCAGGAATGCACAAAAAGATGAGCACGTGGCCTGTCATGCCAAAATATCATTCTTTTCACCCCAAAAGAACCCCCCCAGATAATTTACTGGGCAAAGGAAGGGGGGTAAGAGTGGGGCTATTTCAGCCTTGTTTTTATCACCTGACCAGAACAGGGACAGCACAGGCACATCTGGCCAAAGAGCAATAAATCCAGACAAAAACTAAAACCCTGGAATGGGGTGGGAAAGGTGGGCACCCCTCTGGCATGTTTCTTCCTGGGATTTTGGCTGATAATTTTCATAGCTAATTAATTTTTTATTATATTTTGTTGTATTATCCTGTATATAATTCCCCTGGTTTCTTGATTTCTTGCAACAAAATTATGAATTAATTCTGTAGACTAATAGGAAAAAATTTCAGCCATAGACTTCTTATGGAGTTCCTGTAATTACACTTGTATTTGGGGGAAAAAAATAAAGAAAAAAGAAACAACAAAAAACCAGTCAAGAAATAAAGCATTTAATTATTCCCCTTAGAAAAATGTGATTTTTGGAGTAAATTGATCCCTGGCTGAAAGAAGTTAAAAGGCCTCATCTGATCCATATCAGCCTAATTCTTCTATATTTTTCTACAACTGCAGAAGTTTTAGAAGAGCAACAGAGACCTACAGTGCTCAATATCCCCAATATAGTAAATAATAAGGTTTATTTGCTCAAGACAATACTAGTTTTATCTGTTACAGTTTAAAATCTTCAACAAGTTCATTTTTTATTCTGGAACTGGAAAAAAAAATTAAAATAAGAGAGCAGATATATCATCCCACAGTATTTTAAATGCTGAAGGAAATTTTGCATGTGGATGATGAACACCAAAGACCCTTAAAAAAGTGATTTAACAGAGATTATTAAAAAAAAAATTTAAAAAAAAAGGAATAAGCGTGGAAAGGAATCAGATCAGAGAGAGTTGCACAGGGAAAAGAAATTTCTGAGCTACAAGATAGCAATTTTTCCCAGTTAGAATCATTAAAATTATTAGGAGAAACATTTGGGTACTCTTATTCTTCTGCTTCTGAACAGAAGTTTTTATATTATGGGAGAAAACCAAAAGGGTTCCTGAGCTATTTAATCTGTTTTTTTTTTCAGTAGAAAAGATGTATTTCCTTAATTCGTTACTTAAAAACAAGTAAACAGACATGGAAAGAAAAAAGTAAGAAAAAGTGATGCCAAAACATGATGTATTTTGCTCTGCTTAATGAGCACTTTATATAAATAGTTTGGAAAAAAAAAAAATTCTGGTAAAAAACTTAAAGAGGGAACGGAAAAAAACAACAATAATGTCCATCTGTCTCTGGATCCAACATTCAGCTTTTAATTTGTGTTTCTTTTACTCTGGAACCAAATTCCATTTAGAGCTTGCATTAAGTTCAACACCACCAGGTTTTCCATCTGATCATTTTTTCCTAAGAAGTATAAAATCTTCTAATCTGAATCTCCTAGGATGCCAGAATTAACATCTCATTAAAGACCAATTTGCTTTTTCAGCTAAAGAATCAGCTTCCTTCTGGCATTTTTATTTTTCAGCAAGTTGCTTCCATACTGTTGAGTCACATCCTTCCATATAAAAATCCAGGAGAAAAGTAGATTATATAAAATGGGAAAACAAACAGAGGCAGTGCTTCAAGAACATTTCTTAGGTCAAAATTTTATCAGAAATTATATTGTCTGGTCTCTTAGAAACCACCAAAACTATTTACTTTGCATTAGCCAAGAAGCTAAAGGAACAGGAAAATAAAGCTTCTACCCCAATGCTAGCAAAACTAAATAATAATTAATCCTGACCATGATGGTACTTAATGATCCCTAATCTGTAAGAATTATTAATTCCTAATAAGTGGTGTATTTCAAAAGTAAAAAAAAGTCCTGCAAATAAATAAATAATTTCCCTGCAACTGGACAGGAACCTGGAGACCTCTAGTATTTGTAAATGATAATGGCATAGATTAAAAAAAATATCTGGTAATAAAAACTGCCTTAAAGGCAGTAACAACTGATAGGAACAATAGGGTAGATATGGTTTCCATGGTTTAATAAAGATAAAGATAACAAAGATGATGATGATGATGATGTGATGATGATAATAATAATAATGGTAAAAATAATAGTAATAATAATAATGGTAATAATAGTAGTATTCATAATAGTAATAATAATAGTAATAATAATAGTAATAATAGTAGTAGTAATAATAATAGTAGTACGAATAATGATAAAATAATGTAATAATATTAATAATAGTAATAATAATGGTAATACTAGTATTAATAATAGTAATAATAGTAATAATAATAATAATAATAATGATAAAATAATTTAATAATAATAATAGTAATAATAATGGTAATAATAATGGTAATAATAGTAGTATTAATAATAGTAATAATAATAGTAATAATAGTAGTAGTAGTAATAATAATACTAATAATGATAAAATAATTTAATAATAATAAATAATAAGAAAATAAAAATAAAAATAAAAATAAAAAAAAAATAAAAATAAAAATAATGATGATGATGATGATGATGATGATGATGATGATGATGATGATGATGATAATAATAATAATAATAATAATAATAATAATAATAATAATAATAATAATAATAATAATAATAATAATAATAATAATAATAATAATTTTATAGTGGTGAGAGAACCATTTTAAACGCCAGGATAGGGACACCAAAGAACAAAGTCACCATGACATGGGACATCACAAGAAGCAGCCCAGCAGCTGTGTCAGCAGCTCTCACAGGCACCTGCACCACTCCAGAGGCACTCGTGGGTGTGGAATTGTGCAGGGCATTGTGTACCAGGGTATTTATTTCATTGGATCTTGGTGTGCCATGTGCTCTGCTGCTTCAACCCCGTGCAGCTGCTGCCCACCAAAGCTGAATTATTTGAACACTTCTCTTTCCAGACAAGGCTAAGAGCACCTATCCAAAGAGCAATTTTCCCCTATCTGTCAGCAGGTGCTCTCCAGATTTCAGTGCAGCCTCTTTCACTGGCAGATCTGACAAAACATAACTGGCTTATTCTACCTGCTTCTTTTGAAGCTGGTTTAAAAATATATATATAAGGCCATAGATATAACACCTTTCTGAGGAAAATGCTCTTTTTTCCTTTTTTTTCTTTTCTTTTTTCCCCTCTGTTTTTTTTTCCCTTGTCTTCTCCACCCCATAAAACAGAGCAAAACCTCCTGGAAATGGACCTGGCTCACCAGAGATGCCTCTGTTCCAGTACACACAGCCCAGGCAGGTGCCAGCCCTTGTTTCTGCAGCACCCTGCCTTGAGCAGGCTCTGTGTGCTTGGAATTTCCAGCTGAACAACAGCTGGATGGAAAGCCCACACCTCACAGTTTGTCACAGCTCTCCATGACCTACTTGTGCACGCTTCTCTGAGTATTTTCACATTAAAATCTTGGCATCAGTGTTGCAGCTTTTAATGCAAACGTGGTGCACTGCTGGGTCCTTCATCCCTCCAGCTGAAAGCAGGGGCTGGGGATGTGTTTTTGCAAATAAGCCCACACTCACAAACTTGGTTTTTCTTTGCAAAGTCTCATCCTGAGCAGGAGGCCTCCCAGCAAGGGGCTGGATGTTTTCCATTTGCCCTTTTAATTAGATGCATAAAGTGCATAAAATCTCTTTGAGGGTGGGAAACTACTCAGCCTCCAGTGTGTGACCTTGCCAGTCTGTAGCTCCAAATAAAAATAAAAAAAAAAAAAAATTTGCAGACAGAAAAATAGGGAAATGTGATATGAATTCCAGCACGGGGTTCACTCGACAGGGCATTTCTCACTCAGGTGTTAAAAGTTTTCACTACAAAGAGTTTTCACACCTACAAACACTGTGCATGGTCAAATTTACCTGTAGTACCACGTAGGACTTTAAGGTCTGTCACGTATGAAAATGCTTTATGAAAGAAATATCCTATGAAACCCAACAGAATATTAAGCACTTTTTTTACAGCTGCCAGCAGCATTCTGGGATGTGCTGGAAGAGCACTGCCAGCAGGTCAGAGTGGGTTGTCACCGACATGTTCTATGAAAAATCCTTTCCTTAGGATTTTTCCCCTCCTGAGAAGCTGAGAGGCCTCAGGAACAAACTGCAAACAATTCTTATCTGCTGCTGTGGAATGCAACAGGGGGAATCTGTGACTGGCCTCATCAGGCTGTTTCCAATTAAGGACCAATCAAAGTTCACCTGTCCGGCCGGTCTCGGTCAGAGACAAGACTTTGTTATTCATTCCTTTTCTATTCTTAGCTTAGCCTTCTGATGAAATCCTTTCTTCTATTCTTTTAGTATAGTTTTAATATATTATCTGTCATTAAATAATAAATCAAGCTTCTGATACATGGAATCAACCTTCTTGTCTCTTCCCTCATCCTGGGACCCTTGTGGACAATGCCACAGTGGGTGATCCTCCTCTTTGCTCAGCAGAGGGACACATCTGCAGTGCTGAGTCCATTTGGGGTCTCCACTGGATGAGAGGCACAAGGACATCAAAAGGGACACAAAGAGGGGCAAGGAATGAACTGCAGGATCCTTCACTCAAAGAGGCACCAAAAAGGGATAATTACAGGTGAAGAAGTCACCACCCCACTTTGCTGTTTTGTTGGGTCCCAGGTGATCCTTGAGGTCCCTTCCCACCTGGGGTTCTGTGACTCTCCCAGTTTTTCACCCTCTTCACCAGTCGTGACTCCAAACCTTATTTTCACAACGGATTTATTGGCAATCAGCACCAAAGGCAATTTCTTTGGCAGAAATACTGTAAATGATGACTTACAGCATTTTCTGCCCTGCAATCAATGCCATTTATCAGGCTATTCTCCTTCTCATTCAATTTAGATTTTTGTGCATTATGCGCCCTTTAGGCTACCCTAAAACTAAATATGAAGACCTAATTTTTCAAATTATTTTTATTAATATGTATTGATTGCTTTTAACAGGGCTCCATACCTATGAGAACATCTTGATTATGTGATAATTTCTGCTTAAAAAAATGTGTTCTGCAGCTAATTCCACATAAAACACTGCTGTGTAGCAGAAAGGTGAAGCCCTAGGGTTTAGGCTTCAGAATGGAGCCCTGAGAAATGCCTTCAACATGCTGAAGACCTGCAAGGAAGAATTTGTTTTCAATCCCTCCCCTCCTCCTCTCTCTCACTCTTTTCCCAGAAGAAACTACCCTTTACCCATGGAACCTGATTATTCTTGCTGAATTCAAATAAACACAGGCCCACCTCACCTCTGAAGTTAATCTTCTGTCACCAGCAGAGCCATTGAAATGGTTTTTGAGAGGGAGAATATCAGCAAAACCAGGACAATTGACTTTGCAATTCCTTCAAATAATGAAACAGCGTCCAGAGAAAAGCACGACAGATCACTGGAGAAGGATTCACAGTCACGCAGTAAATTCTTCCTCTTGACAATAAGAAACGGGGTGAATAAGTCACTTCACATGAATTTTGGTAATACAGGAATAAATGTAGCCAGTTTGGGTGGCACTACACCCAAAGCAGTGACAATAGGTGCTGAAATCTGGAGTCCACCCTGCATTTCCCAATATCCTGGGCAATCTGCAGAGGATTGTGTTGCACTAGGAGAGGAGTGCCATCAGGCCAAGGCATGGGATTATGTGCCTAAAATCAAATAGTCAAGCCTGGAGAAGAAAATACAAATAAAGACACCAGAGCCAGGGACTTCTCAGTGGTACCCAGTGATAGCACAATGAGAAAAACTAAATTTCACTAAATTACACTTAAATAAAATTGGGGTTTTGGGATTTTTCCATTTGTTTCCTTGTTTTTTTTTTTTAATTTTTTTTGCCTGCGAAGGTGATCAAACACTGGCACAGGTTGCCATGAGAAGCTGTAAATTCTCTATCCCTGAAAATATTCAAAACTCAACTGGAAATGGCCCTGCTGAGAAACCTGTACCCTTGGATCATCCATTGTCAGGTGGGGTTAGGCTGCAGACCTCCACAAGTGCCCCACATCTTCCACTGCTCTGACTTTGGGAGGGCCAGTGCTGTAATTTGCATTATTCCAGGCTATTTATTTACAGCTGAGGTAAATAAATGGCATTCTAGATGCACGTGGCAGCAAGTAACTGGAAGTGTTTTGTAAGAGTGGATTCATTTCACTCTTTCTTGGGAAATCCATTAGTGCATCTGTTCAACCCGCCCTCCTTAAAAAAGGACAAAACACACGTTGCAAGGTTATAAAAGCATCTTTGAAATCCTTCAATCATTCCTAATCATGGCATTGAGAAGCACCTGCAGGACTGGCAGGAGGTGAATGACAGGACTTTTCATCTGTAAGAGTTTTTGTCAGTGCAGGGGTCAGGAAAGCCAAAGTGGGGACTTGGGTTGTGCCAATGAAGCCACAAAGCAAACGGATCAGAGCGCTCTGGGCCTGATCCATCTTCCTGAATTTTTATTTAACAGCATGAAAAGGGAGGAGCTTCTTTGATTCCTGCGTTCCTGGCTGAGAGACAGCAGCTGTCAAAGGAAGAGTTTACTCTGGATACTGGGAAGACTGAACTGATTATGGAAAACTGCAGTGTGACAAGCAAGGAACCCCGCAATCGCTTCTGAATTACTTGGGGGAGCAAAGATGCCATGGGAAACTGGCATCTCTGGCTCACCTTTCAACTCCTCTCCCTTCACTCAGCCTCCATGCTGCACTGAAGCCCAGCTTCCCTTGATCATTAACCATGAGATCATTAGCTTGCCTTTCCACCCTTCCAGAATGCACACAGGAGTTTTTTCCACCGCGTTTTTCAATAATGAGATCCTCTCAGTGAGAGCTGACATAAAAGGTACAGACACTTCCCAAAAGGATGCTGGCAGCCCGTTTGACATCTGCTATTTTAGTTTTTTTTTTTTTTTCACTTAAATAAACTAAACATGTTCACCAGTTTATCCTCTCAGACAGTTATTGGATTTCGGACTCGGAAGATCAAAACCGAGTCATTTTCGGATGCTCAGATTTCAAATGGGAGCGTGGTCAACCCATGCAGCACACTCTCATTGCCTTATGGCACAATAGAGGTAATAAACTCTTTTTCTTGTCTTTGAGGTTGTGCTTCTCCCCCTGCTCTCCCTTATGCACACACCAAACCAAAGAGGAGCAATTTTTATTTCAAAGAAAACTCCCCCCAGTGCCGTTTTAGAGATCCGTGGCTAATTAGTTACCCAAGTTGACAGGCAGCACATTAGGAGTTTTCCTGAACAGAATTAATTAATTACTCCCATTAATTGTCTCTAACAGTTGTTGTTTATTGCATTTTGATAATTTACATGATTCCTGAGAATGACTTTTGAGTTATTTAAGAGATGTAAAGTCTGCCAACTCCTTTGTAAAGCATTTCAATGCCAATATATCAATTAAGGAAAATTATTTGGTTTCAATTCAGGTTAAAAGCTGTGTTTCCATGTATGTAGGAGGGAGTCTGCTGAAGAGTTAACTTGGACCATAGTGTTCTTATTATCTTTGGAAAACATCCCGCTCTTTGGAATGTTTGAGATAATCACCTTTTATCTGTTTAGCCAAATCCTCTTTCACCTCGCTGGAGGATGTGCTGCACTGAAAACAACTAAAACACACATTTTCCCTGCCTTTCTCTATCTTATCCTCTGCCACTTTATCAGATATTTAAAATCTGGAAAACCTGGCTGCACAAATAGGGTGATGTTGCAGATCTACCACCTCATCTCAGATCCTTTAGCACAACTAAATTTGGTATAAAAGTACACATAGGAAATAAAGTGGGATTGCCATTAACAAAAGAGAAGGGTCAGCAATTTAAAATATGCAAATTACTCTGGCAAGAATCATTTATGAATTTTGGTTTAGACACACTCAAAGTTATAGGATCAGAAAAAAAAGAGAAGAATGGCAGAAAATTTATATTTTTCCATGGGTAAAATCATAAAAACACATAATGAGTTAAACTTATTAGCTTGAAATTTGTATTATTATGAATACCAGCTTATTTTAAATTTTATTTCTGTTAAGGTAATAAAGGAAGTTGCATTCTTGAGAATCCATGCAGCTCCCAAAGTGTCTGGAGTGTCTGTTGATCTATTTAGGGAAGACTTCTACCTAAATGTTTGATCTTCCTGGGTACTTGTTTGCAATTATTTTTATATTTCCTCTGCACAGTTCACGACTTGCTGTCTGAATGGGACTGCCTTTTATTTACCCACATTAATGCATGATGAAGTAAAATCCCCGTTGCCTTTTACTGTGAAAATCCTCCTGTTTAAGGTATGTCCCCTGAAAAATTTATGACTTCCCAGCAGGTGCCCGGAGTTCAGCAGTGCATCCTGTCATTGCACAAAGGGGGATGCAGACAACACCAACCTGCTTTTACTTTTTATTTTTTTTTAATTTTCTGTGCAGCCCTTTTGAGGGTGGCAGAGTGGCACAGGCCCTTTTCTGTGCTTTTTTGTTTGTTTTGGGTTTTTTGTTGTTGGGTGGGTTTTTTGTGTGTTTAGGTTTTTTTATTTCCTCACCCTCCTCTTTCCTTCCTACCCCCCTGACACCCTAAACACTAATTTTTAACTTAGTGTTTTCAACTGCACAGGGAATTGTCCAGAAGGCTTTTTTGAGATATGAGGGATTAAGAGATTAGCTTTTGGGCAAAAACTCATTAAAAAGCCAAAGAGAAGCAACCTTTGCTAGCATTCCTTCTTAATTCATACATCTAATAAACTCTCTTACTAAGAGTGATCACTCAGGGTCTTGCACTCCTGGGCTCCTCTAGACACATCTTACAACATTATTTTACTTTAAGCCCTTCAGTATTTGAATTAATGGAGCTGATTGACTAACAGCTTACACTAATCACCATTATTTTCATAGGAAAAAAAATCATATTATTTTCTTTAAATACTGCTTTTTTTTTTCCCAGTGGCTTATGTGACTGTGTTCAGGGTTACAAAATGCAGAATGATCTAAAAGTAAAAAACAAAAGATTTTGAAATCTATTTATCAAGGTTTTAACAAGGCTAGACTGGATCCACACATGTAGCAGGCAAGACAAACACAAACTAAATTAACATTCTGTATTTTAGTTACTGTAGGAATATTAAACTGATTCTTTATTTAACCAGTGTTGTCCAGCAGATATTCCCCATGGATTGCAAACTAGAAATGTAACATCCTGCTTCTGTAAGTGCTGGGATTGCCACACATTGTCAAGTTATTTACTTATGCTTTAGTCTGTTTACCAAACTGAGTTTTTGTTGAAGTGCTTGAGGATTTTAGTTAAGTATATGTGTATTTTTTAAAGCCCTATTAATGCTCATCTGCTAATTACAGTGACAATTATCACAATATGATTATTTTTTTTCTCCAGAATCACTAATTTCTGGCATCCTCCCAGTCATGTGCAGTGTAATTTCCTGCCAGCCAAGTGCACAATAAATCCAGAATTTTCCTGAAGTGAAGCCATGTCTTGGCTTTTTTAGGGTAGCATGACATATATCCACAGGACAAATTCAAGCACTGATTAAAATTGTAGGGAAAGGGATGGAAAATAAGATTTGAGGAAGTATCTCCTGGCTTCTTGTGTGGGCAACAAGCACCTCCTGGTGCAACTCAAATTTTAGGTGGGAACCAAATACAACAACATTTTAAAGTCAGAAAGAAATTGCAGTTGGTGTCTGAAGTTGATCATTCTCCCAGAGCAGCTGGGTCCATTTCTTGGCAGAAAGTTTAACTTAAAATGAATCCATTTAAATCCAAATTCACTTAAAAGTTCATTGTGGACTTGGAATTCGCTCTAAGAACAGCAGTGGCACCATTTTCAGGAAAGGAAATGAACAAAAAAAAACCTCTTAAACAGAACAGCCCTTAATTTCTAAGTTCTGCTCCCTTTACCCATTGGCAGAGACATAATCCACAGAACAGTGAACCTTGGCTCACTTTTGTGTAATTTTTGGAAGCATACTTATTAAATTAAATTATTATTATTAATAAAAAATGAGACCCACACAGATTAATGGCAATTGCAGTGTTGATCCCAGCTGTGACAGTGCCATCATTTTGCTCTGTAAACACATTTTTTGTGCCTTCTTTGGGGTAATACAAGAGCTCAGTTAACTTTCTGTGAGCTCTCTACCTCTATCTTTTCCTTCAAATTCACATTTTCTCCTTAAGTTTTCTTAATATGGAGGCCTGACCTGCTGGATGTTGTGGATCTTCCACTCAAATTTAGGTTTACTTTGAGTCAAGTGCACATCACAAAATTTCAGTACATTTGGCTGGTGCTCCTTGCACTCATCTAATGACTAATTGGAGCCTCCAAATGGATAACTATTTTGAAATCCAAACAAGTGACCACTCTGTGTTACTCTGGTTTTCTCCCCTGCTCTTCCTGCCTCTTCATTTGCATGAGAAATTAGTCTTTACTCCAAACATTGGCATAAAACTATCAGAAATGAAGATTTGGAGGGCACTGGTTGAAGCAGGATACATAGAATTATCTAGAATTACCTAGAATTAACTAGAATTGGTCTTTGGAATATGTTGGTGGTGCTGAAGTCACCGCTATGGAGTTTTTTGTGGACCACTGGACTTGTCTGAGTAATGGTGTTCTGCAGATGACATTTCATCTTAATTACTTAATTTTCAACAGTTAATGGTTATAGAGATGCCTATGGCACAGACATCAGGTTAAAACCCCAATAATGTTCAACATAACAACCCCAAAGATGCTTTGGGATTTTGGCTTTTATATTTCCCATGTATTTGTGACCCTGCAGTTCTTTAGTGTGTAACTCCAAACCCCACACCCAGTGTCAGCTGCTGCTGTCCCATTCTGGGCAGACACAGCAATTCCTCTCCAGGCCTGGCAGCCAAGGACACCTCACTGCCCCAGGGCCAGAGATGCCAACAAAAGGGACTTGGGGGCAAACTGGAGGTCAATGACTTCATTAGCTGCAGCTGGAATTGTTAGATTAACCCCAATATGCAAATGGACCAAACAAAAAAAAAATGAAAATCTGTTTTCCATTTTTGGGTGTAGCCCCTGGGGGGGCTTTGTCTGCCCAAAATGCACCTGAAGGCCTTTCAGCCAATAGAAATAATTTTAGTTTTTATTCATTCTGGCCTCTGCATTAATTTAGCCCCACCAAGGCACCACCACCACCCAGAGCACCCCGGGCAGGATCAGTGCTCGGCCAGCCACTGGAGCCATCTCAGCAATTTGATTTAATTTTCACTTACCAACCTCCACAAGGCTGGAGCAGTTGGGGTCGGTGAAACCCTGGGGACACTCGCAGGAGTAGAAGTTGTCACTGAGCCCTGACAGGCAGATGCCACCGTTCTGGCAGGGGTTGGAGTCGCACACATCCGCTGTGGGCACAGGGAGAACAAAGGATTTGTAGAAAAGCCACCCAAAAACCACCCACAGGCTCTAAACACTTCAGATTTTTGGTAATTAGGTACAGAGAGAAATGACGGATTCTTGTGTCCTTTGGATGACATTTGGATCATTCAGTTTTGTATTTATTTAACACCACAGCCCCAGGCAATCGTCTACCCTAATCTTTCACCCCATAAAATGTTGTTTTAAACTCAATCCATTTGCAAAAGACAAGAGGAAATTTATTTATTTATTTTAATTATTTATTTATTTAAAATAAAAATGAAAATTTAAAATTATTTAAAAATAATAATATTTAATAATATTTATTAATTTTAATTTTAATTTTTAATTTTTTAATCTTTTAAATTTATAAATAAATAAATAAATAAATAAACAAATAAATTTATAAATAAATAAAGGTTATTTATTTACTTTTCTAACCTGAAGACTCTCAGGTCATCTACAGATTTCATTCTGTCACCAATGGGATAACTGGAAGCAGCCCTAAATGAACACCCCCTTGGCTTTGGCAAACTTTTATTTAGTAATTTTTCCCAGGTAGTTTATCTTATATTTAGATTTATTTTTGTCTGTCTCAATCTTCATCTTTAAAGGCAGGTTTGTGCTCTCTCCTGCTCGGCATAGCCTTTAAAAATAACAGTATTTTCTACAGTAAATGCATCTGAAAGAATGATCTACAGGTAGATGATTATTAGAAAGCAAGCACATGATTTTCTGTAGGTTTTTTTTAATTGAAAATCTCCAGGGTTTTTTTTTTTTTTCATGTTATTGAAGAGATTTATGGAAATTATTTTGGTTTATGTCAGCAATACTGACATTCCAGCGTGTTTTGGATTATTTTGGTGCCAAACTCAGCTCAGGATTTCAACACCTTTCTAGTACATGGATTTCAGATAAATCCTTGGTGTGAGAATTTACATCTAAACATTGTTTAAGAAGTGTAGGTGATGAGCAAAAACGCCTCTATGAATTCTGTGCATCAGTTGCACGGAAAAACTGGAGTTGTGCAGTGGATTGCTGGGTTATTTGTAGTTTTATTTAATTTTTGGTCAGCTTTAGGGTGCCTTCATGACACAGAGAGCTGTCGTGAACTTGGTATTGTTTTGTCTAAAAGACTGTCCAGCTGATGGAGAAGAAAATCTGGTTTTGAGAACAGTAAATGATATTTTCTACCTGAATTTAAACAAGCCAAGACTTCTCCTTTTCTGCTTTTGTTGCATTATTGAGGCAGCAAAGGATGCTTGTTTATTACTTTAGGGGATTAGGCAATTGGTTGTGAAAGAACAGCTACTATTAAATGAATTCTCTCACAACTGTATTCCCTTACCTCTAATTAAATTAATAAACTAAATAGCATCTGGAGCAGGAACACTTAGCATGCAAATCCACGTGGATATTCTGATTAAAATGAGAGAGGATATTTTTGCTGCATATTTCCTGGTTTGGTGCCATTCTGATTTCAGCAATGCCATTGGAGCAAAAGGCAAAAAATTTCCTTTGAATTTGTAAATTCCACCTTGAATGACGAGCAGAATTCACACAAAATGTCACATCATATTTCCAGAAGCTGAAATCTCCTGAAGTGACCAAAGTGTGGACAGCCAACTGTGTGGTTTTAATTTGCCTGAAAATTCCTGTTGTTTTTTCCCAGCCTGAAATGAAGTGACCCGAGAGCAGTTTGGGACTAATAAAGGAGATGTTCTGCTCTGTTAACTGACATTTATTTCCATGTGCAGGAAACAACTGCACCAGTTGCTCTTTTTGACCCACCACCTTGGCCTGTCAGTCACTGGTGTAATTTTGGTAATGGCATTGTACCACAGAAATAAAATTAATAAAGAGCACATCTAAAGAGAATGGGCTAAAAGAAAAAAAAAAAAAGAAAGAAAGAAAGAAAGCAAGCACTGGTAACTAAAAATTCAAAAACCAAAAAAAAAAAAAAAAAAAAAAAACAAAAAAAAAAAATCACAAAAAAAACCCCCCAAATAAACCAAAAGAAAGAAAAAAAACCGCAACCCCCCCCCAAAACCTAAGACAAAACAAACAAAAAACCACAAACAAACAAAATAAAATGAACAAAACCCAACCAATCGCAGATACAACAAAAAACCAAAACAAAACCCAAGTGAAACCAAAAACAAACAAACAGCCAAACAAAAAACAGCTTATCCTGTCTCATTCACGTAATATTAATGAGGATTAAGGAGGAAAAGTCTTTCTGTAAATAACAATAGTTAAATAAAATAGTACAAAATCAAATATGATGCAGACAGAGAAATGAGAAGTTGCACAGTTCTGCTCAAGAGGAGGAATCAGGCTGTGCAAGTGTTGAAACTTAAATTATCAAAAATCATGTAAGAGTTTTTCTCGTTATTTATAACCTATTGTCTGTGAAATGGTGCTGAACAAAATAAATAAATAAATCACCTTCGAATCAACAAAGTCTTCCTCAATTCACGTTTTGTGCCTCTTGAGAGGACATTCAAACTGACATATTGAAATCTAGTTTATTTTATATTCCACTGGGTTTGATGAACAGAATTTGATTTTGGAGGCTCTAAGAAAGAAAAGCTGATTTGTGGGTGCATTTTGTCCTGACTCAACTGATAAAGGGATTTGTTACCATTAAAATGTGACTCAGCTTTTAACACCACGCCGGTTTTATAATTTAACCTGAGAGATTTTGTGAATGGAAGAGTAAAATGAACCCAAGAAAGGGAATATATAATTTACAATAAAAATTGCAGGAGTCTGCTCTGCTGCTGATGGCTTTCCATGGTGATTGGCAAGATGCTGTTTGTGTAACAGACTGTGGAATTTGACAAATTTTGCAAATTAAACAAACACTCCAGGAGAAATTCAGTTGTTAAAAAGAAAAATTAATCTGAAGACCAATTACTACTGCACTTTTATTAAGATATTCTGGAAGGATTCCAGTAAGATTCAATGTCAAATAAAAAGTCATTTTCATGTTTGTCTGTCCTCTGTCTGACTAGCCTTGTGCTTTTCTGTGACTGACCTCTCCAGTGTAAAAGTGTCTGAAGACAGTACACAAACCTTGGAGACTTCATTCAGTATCAAAGGATCCTAAATTTGTGGGATTTTTAAAATTCTTATAATTATTTTTCTGCTCATATTTCATTTCTTCACAACATTTTGAAGTTAGATTAGTTCTTGAGCAAACTGTCCATCCTCTCCTTGGGAACCATGGCTAGTTAAGAATTAAAAAAAAGCATGACAAAAAGAATAAAATCAAAGAGATCCACGCAAATTCAAAATTAGAATTTTAATTAGGAACCTTCCCTAATTCTCCAAACTCAGGAAGAATCATGCAGCAAAACCCAAATTAAATGCTGATACCTTTGCTCTCTAATAATACCTAAGATTTTTTTTCTTCAAGAAATGTGACTTTTTTTGTACATAAGGAATAACTCAACCAAAGAACCTGGATCTTTTTCATTAAAAGCACCCAGAGAAAACCTGTTCTGCAAGTCCATCACGCTCTTTTCCATGAGTTCACATAACTGCTTTTATAACCACACGCTCTTCAATAAAATACAGAACATACAACAATTGCTCCTTTCCACAAGCAGGTAGGGCTGGGGAGCTGGGTAGAAGCGGCACTCCCACTCTTTGCTGGACTTTAACCATTTATATAAGGTATTTTTGATCCCATAAAATCCCATAGAAATGGAATATTGCGTGATTGCTGACGGAGGAGTTGAGTTCCTTACTTGGCAGCAGAGCCCAGCCCGAGAGAAGGAGCCCAGCCTGAGAGAAGTGTGTGTAAATAATGCAGCACTCTGTGATCTGAACAGTCAGCCCATCCATCCTTGTCAGGAACAGAACTCCACAGTTTATGGAAACAACTTTTGGGACCTGAAGGCGGCGGGAGAAGGGCAGAGGGAGAAGTTCCATCCCACACCCACCTGAGCCCTCTCAAAGCACTCATCCTAGAAGCAGAGAAACCAGCCAGCTGCCCTTATCATACACTAATTAATTTGCAGCGGGAAAAAAAAATTAAAAACATGGAAAAGAATTGTTTAATCCAACTTAAAGCTCTTCACTATTTAATGTTACAGCTCCTGGGGCAGAAGTACCTGCCAACAGCTAAGGTATCCTGAATTAGGCCTGAGAGAAGCATCCCCATGCACAACATCATTAGCCTGAAATGGAGACAATTTCCCTCAACTATAACACCTGGAATGATAACTATTAGGCTTTCTGGCAGAACTGCTGCTCTGAGACATCTGCAAGAGACAATGATATGATGATAAAGAAAGAAACCTGCCTTAAAAAAGATCCTGTGGATTCACATTTCAAAACTGTAATGATGGAAGTGGTTGAATAAAGACCATTCTGGTGTCTGGGCCAGGTTTCCTTCCATAATTTAAAAGTGGAGCACATTCTGTGAAACAGCAAGCGTGGATGGAAAAATTCAACCCTCTTTATTCTTTCATGCAATGGGCATTAAATATAAATATGAACACACTGAGTATACATTATGTAATGAGGCAGTGAAATTCACAGCAGCTGATACTGAGGTAAATGTGCTGATGCTGTGGCTGCAAAGGGAATGGCATATGAGCTTATGATGTTAGACACACAGACTTTTAGGGAGACACTGGTATTCTACACAGTCTGTGTTTTAAAATTCAAATTTTGGTTCCAGCATTGACGGGAAGAGGAGGGCTGTCATTCCTGCCCCTAAAACAGCAGCCACAATTGTACTCAGTTTCCTACGTGGCTGCAGGAAATATGGCTCGTTTTACAAGCTCCTTCCAAAGAAATAAAAATAATGGCCCTTCGCTTTCACGAGAATAAAACTTGTTCCAAAAGAGAAATCTCCAGGCAGCACCAAAAAATGAACAGCCCAGGAAAAAGCCAGGCTAAAAAACTTGAAATCTGGTATAGATACAGCTCTGAAGCTCAGAAGAGCACCTAAACTCCAGAAGAAGACTGAGGAAGTACTTGCCACCTGTAGCGTTCTCATGTTGAAATCAATCTTGAGAAAAAAGAGCTTTGATGGTTTCCTGATTTACAGAATCACCTGCACAGTGCCCAAGTTCACACCTATTTCCCCACAGCTGGAGCAGAACCATAAATCATGTGGGAGACACACCTGGGCAGAGATGCAAAGTGTGAACACAGAAATAGATGAGCTCTGCAGTTCCTTGTGAGGAATTTGTGAGCTGTTTCTTCAGATTTAATGGCCAGGCAGCTAATTTGTTTCTCCTAAGGTAAAAAAGACAGTTGGAATAATTAAATTGTCTCGCTTATTATTTGAAAAATAAGGTTTCTAGATACCAATAGCTCATCTACCTTCTGCTCCTTTCCCAGGCTGATTTGCTTACTATGCAGGTAGAAAGTTCAGCTGAATTTCTAAATGGTGTCTAAATGGTTTTAGAAAATGCATCAAGCAATAATGTCAACTTGGAATCCCCACTTGCTGGACCAGAAAACTAGAGGAGAATGTAAATATCAGAATAGAAGTCGTTATTTCATCACAGGTCTGATGAAAATCAAGGTGGGTACTTCTGAAAGCCTCTGTGACCAAGGGATTGATCTGTAGCTTGTGGTTGTGGTGGAGAGCTGCAATGAGCCTGTGCAAGACCAGGTGCAACATTTTTTTTTCCTAATTTTAACTTTTCCTGGTCTCTTAATCTGAGGAGCTGCACCAGCTGATTTCTCAAAACCTGAGATGGCGTTGCAAAAAGAAAATCAGATTATTCTAATCGGAGAATTACTGTTTGAATTCCACTCTGGGACTGGGCTGGACCATTAATCCTGGGTGAGGATGAAGGGCTGATTTAAGATTTGGATTTGATCTAACGGTGCAAAACTGCAAAAGTGGGTCCCTACTTCAAGAGTTAGAATAAAGCCCTAAAGTAATGTCTGCAGAGATTAATTCCTATCATAATAAATCCCCTTCTGCCTTAAAAAAAGTATAATCTCTTGCCTTTCTAAAGGTCTACACTGTGAGCTACTTTATTAATTTGAATGTGAAAGAGCAGCAGGTCACTGCACTTCAGCCTGCTGTGTTATGGACCTTTCAAGCATCTGATGTTTGACAATATGAAACACAAGTAGAAACAGAAAACAGCTTAAAAAGTAAACTCTTCTCACTTCCATGGGTTACAGAGAGTTCATTTCTATGCCAACAGGCTCTGCAGGGAAAAAGAGAAAATGAACTATTCCTGTCATTTCACAACTTCATTAGTAAAAAATGGATCAAAAACGATTAAAGGGGGAATGCTGTTATATAACATGGCTCTGAGTATTTTTACAACTTGTGGGAAATCTTTCATGCACAGGCTGCTGTGCAGGTTTGAGGAAAGCTGCCATCAGTCGAGACAGTGTCTCATCAAAGGAAAAATGCTTTCCTACATGGACAGCATTCACCATGCCCTCTTTTATTACACCAAATCCAATGCATAAAGAGAACAGAGCAAAATAATCTGTAACTTTTCACCATTACAGTTAGCAAGTCTCACTTCAATTATTTCACACATTTTTTGGTCACATGGATTTTTATTTTTTTTTTGTGGCATTGTCCACAAGGGTCCCAGGATGAGGGAAGAGACGAGAAGGTTGACTCCATGTATCAGAAGGCTGATTAATTATTTTATGATAGATAATATATTAAAACTATGCTAAAAGAATAGAAGAAAGGATTTCATCAGAAGGCTAAGCTAAGAATAGAAAAGGAATGAATGACAAAGGTTTGTCTGTGACTGTGACAGTCTGGACAGCTGGGTGGGATTGGCCATTAATTAGAAACAACCACAGAGACCAATCCCAGACCCACCTGCTGCATACCACAGCAGCAGATAAGAATTGTTTGCATTTGTTCCTGAGGCCTCTCAGCTTCTCAGGAGGGGAAAAATCCTAAGGAAAGGATTTTCCATAAAACATGTCGGTGACAAGAGAGGTGTCCCCCTGCCTGCTCAGCTGGCAGCGCTGGTGACACCGCCCCCAGCACCCAACCCCAGCCAGCAGCAGTGATGCTTCCTGCAGAGCCAGGGAGAAAATTGCCTTTAATGAAGATTCCCTGGTCCCTACCAACACAGCCTCCCACATCTCTTCTCTCTGCATGCTCAACAAAGCTGGCAAAAAATCCCCCAGGCAGTCCCTGCACACCTGGCTTTGGTTGTGGTTGTTGCTCCCCTCGGTTGTTTTCACACAGTGGATTTTTGTGTTCACACTGGTTTTTTTGCCACTTCCTAAGGCTCAGGTGAATAAACCTGCATTTTTGCACCTGTTCACATTTATGGGGTGAAAGTGGTTTGTGAAAAGGGAATGAATCAGACCTTACCTTAAGACCTTCTGCACAGGGCAAGTAAGCTAAACTGTCTCTCCATTAGTTTGTTTTGTTCAATTCAAACTTTCCCAAGGTATTCCAAGCTGTGACAGAAATACCTTATAATTTCCAGCCACTTGTCCTTTACTTTTAATGCTGATCAGGAGATTTTTAGCATTGTGTTCACTTGAAATGTCTCAGTTAATCAAATATTCATGTTTCTTGCCCATCCCATTTTTCCACAGAGGAACAAGGAATGCACATAGTTTAATCATTAGCACAAAATTAACAGTTCTAAGTGGTTATCATCTTCTCTAGACAGGTGACATCTCCTTTCCTTCTTGTCCTTACAGACTTAAAAACTTTCAGATCACAAATTTTTACTGGTCTTGACTTTTTTCTTTCCACTTTCTACCTTCACTTCATCAGTGAGGCGGGACAATTGAAAACAAACCCCAAGCACTTACTGTGGATTTATCACTTTTAAATGAAAATTCCCAGTTTTAGTCCACATCTTTGAACTTGGTTTTGCCTTTCCATTTATTATTTTTTTATGATCCACAGCATTTCAGGCTGGCAATTTGGAAGAGCTAGGGTGTGTGTCTAATGTTTGTGCATGGACACATATATTTATTTCCAGACTTTTATATTTCTACACACTTTATATACATGGAAATGAAAGTGGTTTGTTCTTCCTTTGTTTTCCCTACATTAGATGCATTCATTCTCTGGTTGCTAGGCAATCTTTAATCTCAGCACTGGTGAATTTATCTTTTCCCCATCCTAAGCAAATCCAAATTTGAAAGTTGAGCAATTAAAAAGTCATCATTAACAGTTTTTAAACTCTGATTATGCTTCATTATACCCTCCTATCTGCACCAAAATGAAATTCTGTAGAATATAAGTTCTAAGCATATCCTCATTACACTTTGAAAAGTATTCATTGATTTCTAGTTACTTCTATTTTTGGATATCCACTGCTTAACACCTTATTTGGCAGCATGTTCTTACAAGAGATGCCAACACTACTGAAGTGATGATGGTTTTCATATTTACAATATATCATAATTGTGGGTTTTGCCTCAGGTTTAATCACTTCCCTCCATGTGTTCCCAAGGTGCCCCAATGACTGGGTGTCGGTTCAGAATCAGAACCTCCACCTGAATTTGGCTTTCCCAGCTCATCCCCAAAAAAATCCATCTGAAGGCAGGAGTAAAAGGATGTGGAGGCCACCAGAGATTCCCTTGCAAAACCCACCAGCACCCCAGATGATCATTTTAACCCACAGGCCAGCCCTGAACATGCTTTCCCACATGGACAGCATTCACCATGCCCTCTTTTATTACACCAAATCCTACGCATAAAGAGAACAGAGCAAAATAATCTGTAATTTTTCACCATTACAGTTAGCAAGTGTCACTTCAATTATTTCACACATTTTTTGGTCACATGGATTTTTAGGTTTTTTTGTGGCATTGTTCGCAGGGGTCCCAGGATGAGGGAAGAGAGGAGAATGTTGACTCCATGTATGAGAAATCTTGATTTATTATTTTATGATATATATTATGCTGAATTATACTAAAAGAACAGAAGAAAGGATTTCATCAGAAGGCTAAGCTAAGAATAGAAAATGAATGAATGACAAAGGTTTGTGTCTGACTGAGACAGTCTGGACAGCTGGGCTGGGATTGGCCATTGATTAGAAACAACCACAGAGACCAATCCCAGATCCACCTGGTGCATCCCACAGCAGCAGAGAATCCTTGTTTGCAGTTTGTTCCTGAGGCCTCTCAGCTTCTCAGGAGGGGAAAAATCCTAAGGAAAGAATTTTTTCATAAAACATGTCGGTGACATTTTCCCTCCAGGGAAGTCCTGCCACTGCCAAAAAAGACACGTCATCTAAAGGGTTACAAAAGTTCCAGTTTTCATCACTTTCTATCTGATCTTACAGGAAGGTGATGTTCCTGATCCCATTCAGAATATCAATTAGGCTCTGCAGAAACGAGCCTCTTGTGTCAGGGCTGTGAATTGGTGAGGGCACCACAGCTATCAGCTGCAATAAAGAGCTGACTCTGTTTGTTCTGGACAGTGCAGCTGGCAGCACCATGCCAGCTCTGTGGGTGAGGGATGGAAATCCTCTGGGCCAGTTCTGCTGAGAGCCTCTGGAAAGGACAGATGCCATTTTTACCTCATTTGCTCCAACTTGTTCACCAACAGAGTGAAATCTGAAACTTTTATGCTTAGAAAGTGCCCTGAATAGATTCTGCTAAATACTTGTAAAGGAGGTTTCTTTCTAGACTTTTCTCAAACACGATATAAAAGTGGATTAAATAATGAATCTATCAGGTTCATTGTACCTAAAGCCACCAGGCAAGAGCCCCAGGATGGGCCAGCTTGGAAGGGACCCCAGTGGCTCACCTGGTGCCACTTCCTGCTCCAGCAGGGCCACCCCAGAGCCCATGGGATTGTGCCCAGGGAATTCTGGAATGTTCCCAGGGAGGAGCCCCCAGAGCCCCTCTGGGCACTGCCCAGGGCAGCAGCTCTGCCTCCTGTGAGGGGAATTGCTGGGATCAGCCCTGCCCTGGGCCATGGAGCACACAGGGATGGACAGGGACAGACAGACAGACAGACAGGGACAGACTGGGCTGGGATCAGCCCTGCCCTGGGCCATGGAGCACACAGGGATGGACAGGGACAGACAGACAGACAAGGACAGACTGGGCTGGGCTCAGCCCTGCCCTGGGCCATGGAGCACACAGGGATGGACAGGGACAGACAGACAGACAGGGACAGACTGGGCTGGGCTCAGCCCTGCTCTGGGCCATGGAGCACACAGGGATGGACAGGGACAGACAGACAGACAGGGACAGACTGGGCTGGGCTCAGCCCTGCCCTGGGCCATGGAGCACACAGGGATGGACAGGGACAGACAGACAGACAGGGACAGACTGGGCTGGGATCAGCCCTGCCCTGGGCCATGGAGCACACAGGGATGGACAGGGACAGACAGACAGACAGGGACAGACTGGGCTGGGATCAGCCCTGCCCGGGGCTCTGGGGCCATGGAGCACACAGGGACGGACAGGGACAGACAGACAGGGACAGACAAGGGGACATAGGGACTGACAGAGACAGACAGACAGGGACAGACCAGGGACACACAGGGACAGACAGGGATAGACGGGGGACAGAGAGGGGGACACACAGGGACAGACAGGGGGACACAGGAACACCCAGTGACACCCAGGGACAGACAGACAGTGACAGACAGGGACACCAGGGGACACATGGGTATGCCCAGGGACAGCCAGGGACATTCAGGGATACTCAGTGACACCCAGGGACAGACAGACAGGGACAGACAGGCACAGCCAGGGCTGAGCCCCTCTCCCTGGGGCTCCTCTCCAGGCTGAGCAGCCCCAGGTCCCCCAGCCTGCCCTGAATCCCCTCTGTCCCCTCCCTGTCCCCCTGTCCTGAGGAGCAGACAGACACTGCCCTGCAGGAGCTGGGAGCCTCGGACGGCACAGAATCCCTGCAGCAGCACGGGACACGAGCACACCTGAACACAGAGGCAGCCAAGGTGCAAACTGGACTGGGATAAATTCATTTCTTTCTCTCACCTTGCAGGCACTGCCTCACCTGCTACAGCCACTCCATGGCACTGTGGTTGGCAGGAATATCAGGTCAGGAAGCAGCTCCTGCATGCCAAATTCTCCTCTCAGTATGGCCACACTGCACAAACAAACCGTGTTCTTGGCAGTGGTTTTTTAATTTTTTAATTTGCTTTTGTTACCTGCTGTACATTGTAAACCAAGCTTTAAAAAGCTGCCTGGAAATCCTCACTGCTTCTGTGCAGCAGCATTGGAAAACGAAGAGCTGGGAGCAGTCATTGAGGAAGGGTGAAAAAGGAAGAAGTTGTACAGAAAAGAGACTAAATTACAGATGCTCAACTGGAGTGACCAAGAGTGATTTTGCTGTTTTGTAACAGGGAGCTTAAATGTGATTTTAATAAGAGTACACATAGATCCTGGACTACTGAGCCAGGCATCTACTCTCTTTCAGCTTCTGAACACAGACAAATATTCCTAAAGCCTAAAGTTCGTTCTCTGGCAGCACAAGATGACCAAAATGTGGAGGAATTAAGTGCTTGATAGCTGCTCCTACTCACAAGTCATCAACTCACCCTTCAACATCCCAGACACATCCCAGAGGAAGCAAACTTGGTGTCCCACTCTGACTCAGTAGTGGTGAAAAAGCTCATTTAGGGTTATCTAACTGGTCTCTATTTCTTTGTTTGTTTGTTTTTGTGGTTTTTTTCCCTGCAGCTCTGCTTTATTAACTGCATCCAGGTAACGTGGTGTGGTTGCAAAGCAGGGAAAAGCAATGTAAACTCTGTTAATTAGAGCAGGGTGTCCTCATCATCTCATGCTTGACATGCAACTGCTCTTCTTTGACACTTAACACAGCCCTGCATCTGCACACAGAAAATGTACTTTTAAAACTCAGGACTAAGCATACAGAAAATCCCAAAGGGAGGGAAAAGTACTGAGAAAGAGGTGAGGATAATGGCAGTTATGAATACATATTCACAAATAAATTTAAAATATTAAAATAAAAATTTAAAAAAATTTATTAATTCCTTCACCCAGTGCGCAGGAAAAAGGGGAGGAAGGTGATTACAGTTTGATGGGTCCAAATAAAGTTATAAATGTGCATCAGAATTTACTGATTCTTTCCACTTTCCACATCTGTGAGCATGGGATGTCACAGCAGAGGACTGAGGGGTTTTTTCCAGATTAAGAACAAAGCCTTTACATGGATTTGTACAGGATTAGCACCAGACCAGCGGAATATCTGTGTTCTCTTTATATACTTCTGTGATTACCACCAGTCTCCTACTTCCTGTTCTACAGCTTATTTCTAAATGTGCTAATAGAATTAACTGCATTCAGTTTTCTTTCTCCCTTCACCCAAAATGCACACCAGTTCAGCCCCCAGCCTGCACTTACCAGTTATTTTTTATCCTTTGCCATTGCTGTACAGCAATTTATGCCAGCAACAAACAACACAGTGGTTACAGCACAACCAGGTGATTAGAGAAGCCTCATTATTCACCAACAGAACATATAAAAGAGTGCACAAATGTGTTGCTGCAGCCTGATCTTGACAAAGACACCACAATTAAAATGACTGATAAATAGGTTATAAAATTCCAGTCTGAATTTCAACGTATTTCTCCTCAAACCAAGGTATTAAATACAACCCAGGGGCTCATTAGGGAATTCCTTTTCCCCCTCTGTTTGTGACCCTCATTAAAGGAGTCACCTGGGGTTTTTTTTTTTTTTTTTTTTTGTATGCTGTAGTTATGTGTTGCCAGTGGAACTTTTTATTTATGGGAGTACAGCAGTACAGGGCTATATATATATCTATAGATATAGGTATAGATGATATAGATGATAGATATATATAGATATATAGATATATAGATATGTAGATATAGATATATAGATAGATATAGATTATATGGATGTAGAAATAGCTGATATAGATATAGATAGATATAGATATAGATATAGATAGATTAGATATAGATATAGATAGATATAGATCAATATAGATATAGATATAGATATAGATAGATATAGATCAATATAGATATAGATATAGATGTAGATGGTGTACATATAAATAGATATAGATAGTATATGTTTATATTTATATCTTTCTTTCTTTCTCTTTCTTCTTCTTTCTTTCTTTCTTTCTTTCTTTCTTTCTTCTTTCTTCTTTCTTTCTTCTTTCTTCTTTCTTTCTTTCTTCTTTCTTTCTTTCTTTCTTTCTTCTTTCTTTCTTTCTTTCTTTCTTTCTTTCTTTCTTTCTTTCTTCTTTCTTTCTTTCTTTCAATAGGTGCTGATCCCTCCCTTTCCCAAAGCCAAATTATTGCCTGTGCACTCCCCTGTACTGCTGGAACCTACAAACATTTTAACTGCTGCCATTTCCATGCTTTGATATCTTGACCTCAAGCTAGATCTCTGAATATTCATTTTCCAGAGAGCTGTCCCAGACCACGAGGCAGTTACACCCAAAGTTAGTCACCACCATGGGGCTAGGACATCACCCTTGCCCTAAATTTGGGTTTTTTGCCCCAAATGATGTTCTGTTTGGTGCCAGGACACAGCCACTGCTGCCTCAAAAACAAGGAGTGCACAAGACTGAACATCCTGGATGATAAAAGCAGTTTGCACAACACTTGGCATCCCTGCAGGTTTAAGGACCAATAAATCTCCCAGCAAAGTTGGAAGCAAAAAAACTCTTCCAGGGAGCTGGATCAGAGCGCTGGTGCTGGGCCAGGAGCTGTTACACAACAGCTTCCAAGGAGATCAGCAGCAGAATCCATTTAAATCCAAAGGGTACCTGCCCCACGCTGCTGCCAGCCCAAATTAAACCCATTAACTCCTTGGTGTTGCTCCAGCTCGATATTGTCAACAGCAGCAGCGTTTGAATTGGTTTTATCCATTCTTTGAATTGGTTTTATCCATTATTTGAACCACAATTTTTTAAGACAATTTCTTAGGCTTTAATGTCCTCATGGTATTCCTTCCACCCTTTCCTCCAATTTCCTGTCTCCTTTTCAATCCAGCAACATTTAAACCACATTTTCTATTTCTCATATGTTTCTGATTAGGTCTTTACTTTTCAGCCAGACTTTTTTTTTATTTTTAATTATTTTTTATTTTTTATTTCAGCCTCAGTTGGCAGTGTTTGTCTTTCCATTCGTGTACAGCCTTTTCATGATTTTCCCCTCATTACTTACCTGCCACAGCTTTCTTACTTTGCTGTTTAAAGCCATTATTTTTAAGAAGCATCCAGAAAAACTCGAGCCTTTTAGTGTATTCAAGTGGCATATCAATTATGTCTCAGTGGTGTTTCAGAATGCCAGGTTACTAACCCAGAAATTGCTGTAAATGGCTCCTTATAGTCTTGCTTGAAACCAAATATGCAAGAGGTATGCAAGACAACTCAGAGAAATCAATAAAAAAACATTTATCCCCTGCTTTTGTTGTACAAAAATAAAGCCCAAGAGGAAGCAGACGTTTATTAGGCTGGACAAAGATATTTGCTGAATTCCCCTCCTATGTTATTCAGAAATAAAATTATTCCGGTTATGAAAGCTGCATTTGAAGTACCAGTATGTTTTACAAAATTCAAGAAAAGTCAGCTCAAACAACAATTTCTCCATTTTTTTTTTCAACCTGTTTCTTCTTTATTCACCTACCCAGTTAGGTGACTGAAAGGAAGACAATGTGGTAGGAATATTTTCCTTTCAGCAGCTGCCAAGGAAGGCTGACAACACTGTCTGGAAAGCTCAGCTGTTGAAAGCAATCTACGAGGCATCACAATAGAAACCATCTTGAGTCATTGTAGATCAAAGCCAGGCACTATTGCCCTCCACTACAGCTCTATTGAAACATGCTATAGATGAATAAATAAAACTTAAACACGAAGAAAATTTGGCGAGCTTCATTGTCAGGAGTGAAATGAAGAACGCGGGTCTTCCCTGATAAAACATATTAGCATGAAAATAGATTAAAAACCGGGATCAAAGCACTTAAAAGCAAACAAAGCCATGAAAGGCATTGCATTTATCACTGCTAGAGACCTCTGTATTTATCTTCAGAATCACTGGTTGTAGACTGCAGTTGTAAGCATTTCTGTAAATGCTAATCTGTTCAGCAGCATGGGATCCATGTCCCACCAACTTTTTATTTCCTCGGGTCTTTCACTGCTTCTATTTTTAACAGCAAAATTGTCAGCACCTCTTCACAGTCATCCACTCCCTCATCAATCCATCTGATCCTTGGTCCCATGGAAATCAGATACTTCCTAATAAATCAGGTCCAAAAATTGTTGGGTTTGGTGTGGGTTTTTTTGTTTGTTGGTTTGTTTGTTTGTTGTGTGGGATTTTGTTTGGGTTTTTTTTTTTTGTTTTGTTTTTGTTGATGTTGTTTTGGCAGTTTTGGGGTGGCGTTAGATTTTTTTGGGAGGCATTGGGGGTTTTTTATTGTGTGGTTTGGTGGGGGTTTTTTTTGTCATTTTTATTTGTTACCAAGCCCTGCTCCTGCTGCAACTTCAATCCAAGTCAACAGAAACAAACACAGACTAATAAAAATGGTGTGTGGAACCAGGAAAACACACCTTTGCTATTGGCCATCCCAAAAAAACCCCAAACAAATGCAAAAAACAAACCCAACAACAACAACAAAAAAACCAAAACCTCAAAAAAACCTGCAAAACTACAAAAAACCCTACAAAAACTCTATGAGATCCATAATTGAGTCCTCAAAGGTGATTTATCTACTCCTTCTGCTGCCTAGTCTTTAAACCCCATTGCCCACCAGTCTGTATCAAATATTCAAATATTGCCCAAGGGTTGATATACTTCTGATATACCAAAGATGAGTGATTTCACCCGGCTCTGCCAAGAAAAAAACTCAAAAATTAAGCAAAAAATAAGATTGCATTATGCCTGGCTCTGTGTAATGAACCTCAGAAAACAAAAACCAAAAGTGAGTGACACAGATTCTCTAGATATCAAAAATCCCCTGTCTGTACTCTGACTGTCAATAATTGCTTGATTCCACCTCCAGTTCTTGCTGCTTTTATAATGAGTGACTGACAATGCCTACATTCCTCTTCTAGTAGTATATTCAGCACTTTTGCCAATGAAAGTGGTTTTTACCTCTCTGAACAAATTTGGCAAGAGCCTGGATGTTTTCTGTTGGCTTGAGGGTTTAGGGTATTTTTGTGTCTGCCTGTGTGCTTGTTTTATTTTCTGCCTGCACCTCACCGTTGCCATGCAGGTCAAGGTTCCAGGTGAGCATAAAACAGAAGCAAAAGTACCAAAAATTCTTCTTTTCAGCGGCAGACTGCAGCCAAGAATCTGAGCAGGGCGATTCTCAAGGCAGAACAAACCCAAAAGGTCTCAGTAGCCATAAAGGAAAGGAGGTCCACCCTTAGGCAGGGTCTCATTTCCTCCTGGAAAAGTGATTTGACTGATTTTTGTAATGGTTCTGTGGAAAGATGAGGAAGCTCCCTGGGTTTGTTCAAATTTTGGTTAGTTGTTTTGTGTTTTACTTTGTCTGGTTGCTTTGTGGGGTTATTTTTTGGGAGGAGGGGCTTTTTGCTGGTTTTTGTAGATGTTTTTGGCTTAATTTCTGTGGTTTTTTTATCTTTCCCTTTGTTTTTCATATGGTTTGGTTTGGTTTGGTTTTGGTGTTGTTTTTTTGGGGTATTTTTATCTGTTTCTTTTTGTTTGGGGGCTTTTGTTGAGTCTTGTTTTGGTTGGTTGGTTGGTTTTGGTTTTTGGTTTTGTTTGTTTGCTTGCATTGTTTTTGTTTTGCTTTGATTTTGTTTGGGT
This sequence comes from Serinus canaria, assembly GCF_022539315.1. NCBI lineage: Eukaryota > Metazoa > Chordata > Aves > Passeriformes > Fringillidae > Serinus > Serinus canaria. The sequence continues at coordinate 10,146,012 of NC_066343.1, forward strand.
TTTTTTGTGTGTGTGGTTTTTTTTTTTTTTTTTGTTTGGTTTGGATTTTTGTTGGTTTTTTTGTTGTTTTTCGCTTTTTGGGTTTTTTGGTTTGGTTGGTTGGTTTTGGAGGTTTTTTTTTGCGAAAGGGAAAATACAATCCCTGTCAGAATTAGGATCTAAAAGCCAATCTACCATCTCCATTCCCCTGCATGTCAGAGCACTTTGATATGGATTTCTGCCCTGCCAGAATCCAAGCAGGAAGAGAGACATCTTGTCAGTTGCTAAGAATTCACAGAAAATTTTTAAAAATCCCCATAAAAAACCCCACCAACATCCAAACATGTATTATTTTAGATGGTTATTTAAAGGGTGGTGTTTGTGATATTTCTCTTAGAAGACATGCAGTTCAGCATTTGAAAAAGGCCACTCTAAGAACATTAGATGCCTTGACAGTCAGCTGCAGAGTGACCACACAAGTGATTCCCAAATGTGAAATTCCAATTCTAGATCTGCTGAATGAGAAGCCTCACAATAATTTTAACATTTCAGACATTTACCTGACTTGAAGTGCAACTTGTTCCTTGGACATCAAAAGGGAACTTGCAAGATAAAGTATCTCCTGCACTGAGCATCTTGCAGGTTTTGTGCTCCCAGTCTTGAGCTTCAAATTAAATGGACACCAGGCTCACAGGTGCTCCCAAATCAAACCACTTCTATGTACACATAGCTGATTTTAGTTCTGAGATTCACAATCCTTCAGAAATGTGGGGCTTATTATCATTTTGGCATTCCAGAGGTTCAGCGAATGCCAGCGTGTTCCCCAGCTCTTTGGGCACAGGAATTGTGTCACGCTGCTCCTCTCACTTCCCTCCTTCCCCTCACTTCTTATTTTTAAACAAACACACCTGCCAGGATGTGTCAGGATCTCCTTTAGACGTCCATGTGGCTAACATGTTTCACAGAATCACTGAATCATTCAGGCTGGAAAAGATCCACAATCTTGGATGGCCAGGCTGTGCCCCATCCCCACCTTGTCCCAGCCTGGAGCTCTGAGTGCCACCTCCAGCCTTTCCTGGGACACCTCCAGGGATGGGCACTCCAAACCTCTTCGGCCAGCTCCTTCCAATGCCTGGCAAGCCCTTCACTGCAGAATTCCCTTCTGATGTCCACCCTGAGCCTGCCCTGGGCCAGCCTGAGGCCGTTCCCTCTGCTCCTGTCGCTGGTTGCTTGTGACACCCACCTGGCTGCACCCTCCTGTCAGGTAGAAATCAGCTTCTCTACCTGAAATGTTTTTGCTTATTTTAAGTTGGACTGAGGTCTGAACTCCAGCTTGCAAACCCAAAAATAGTGAGAAGCAAATTGGTGAGCAATACTACGGGGTTGGTAATTTATGGTGCCACTGAATTTAGAGCATCTCTGCTCCTCTCTGGGGCTGCTCGGAGGGAACACATCCATTTTCCCATCTTTCTCCCTGTGTCCTGCTCTTCTCCTTGTTCTCTTAGCTCCCTGCAGTCCAGCTGGGAACCACAAGCACAGGCAGCAACTGTGCCTCCTGGAAACAACACACCTCACTCTCTTCCTGCAAAATTGTGGAGTGGATTTGGAATGTTCATTACATGTCAAAACTCCAGCTTGAAACAGACACCAACCCTGCTGTCTGGCCACCCTCTTTCACAATGCTGGCACTTCCACAGAGACTTTCTGCTCTGAATTCCTGGCCTTTTCCCCCTTTCCAGAGAGAATTCCAGGCCATCTTTAATCTACAGTGCTCTGCCCCCACGTAGTAAATAGGCAGTGATATATTCCACTTAAATCCATAATAAATGACACAAAAAAACTGCCCTGTGGAAAACACCAGCAGAGCAGTGGCTGATCCTGCGTCTGCTGCTGCCTGGCCTTCCACAGGCAGAATTTATGGATCAGGTGAAAAGAAAAACCCAAAAAAGCAGACTGCCAAGCCACCAAAGGAGCACCTCACAGTGCAAGAAGTGCTGCCACCTCTCATTGTCACAGCAAAAAGTAGGAGGTGTGAAATGACATCTCCTCCTCCAGGGCTTTCCTGGAATTTTGTGATTAGCAGGATAAATAGAAGCCATAATTATTCTATATTCTAAATATGAAATGCATTGGGATGCCAGTGCTTGTGTTTTTGTTACTTATTTATGAAGCTAAAAACTGACTACAAAGTTTGCAAGGCTGTCTTGAAACTTGTTTTTTAGTAAGGATGCTCCTCTGAGATTTTCTTTCAGTAATGTAATGTGTTGTAATCCCACGGGACACATTTTTGTGTTAAAAAGGCAAAAGAGAACTGTCTTTATTGCCACCACATGCAGGAAGTGTTAATTATACATGAGAGACTTTAAAGTCTGGTGTTACTTTCCACTTCAGGGCGGAAGGGATTAAAAAGTAACAAAAATATGGGGATGCACCACTGACAGGTGAGTGATTCTTTGGTTAAACACCCACAAGCCAAAAGCTTGATTTAATTAAGTTATAAATATGATGTTTATTCTATTATGAAAAACTCGAGAACTCCTTTTCTGTGTGCAGTACAAATCCTTACTTTTGTTTCCTTCAGAACACATAAAGACACATGTACTCTCCACCCCCACTCATACCTTGATTTTTTTAACTTGTTCTATATTAAAATAAAAAGTTAAAAATCCCATCAAAGTCATCAGAAGATACTTAAACGGGAATAAATGTGGTGGGGTGGAAATCATTGAACTCATTCTCTTCAGACTTACAGATGAAATGAGATGTTCAGCAGGGTAACTAAGCACAGATTTATTGCAAATAAGCCACCATACTCACACCTGGCCTTTTTTTTTCAATCCATCCAAAAAACTTGCCTGGCAGAACATTAAAGTAGGAAAAGTTTCATTTGAATAATCTCTCCATATATCTCATGTCCTGAGCCAGCAGCACCATTTCCACCCATAACACCTCTCTTTCATCTCTAGTCATATCTCAAATTTCAATTTTTCTTCAAGCACACAAAAATTAAAAAGGGAAGAGAGAAAAAAATAAGCAGAAGGCAGTAAAAGATAACATCAGATAAGCTGAGCTCTGAATACCAGTGGATTTTCAGACAGGTTTGCTGTCATTATTACCCTCTCCATGGCAAAAATCAAAAGGGATTATCTGGGCCATAATTAGGGATAGATTCCAAAATTGTTTGCTTTTTGCAATCAGATCTTGTTGTTCTCTTCCTTTAAAAGGCCAATGAGGATTATTAAAAAAAAAACAAAACAAAAATCAAGCTAGCAGTGTGTTATAAAGAAGCAGGTGGGAGAATTCATGATGAGGGAATGGCAGCTTGTTTTGGGATCTTGTACTGGCAAGGGTAGGAGCGTTGCTACAACACAGCATAAACATAATATTAATTCAGTTTTCAGTTCAGTGTTGCTCAATATACCTCATACACAGTCAGCATAAAGTCCCACATGGGAATGGTTTGGAAAAGAGGGTTTCTCCCTTAAAATTTGACATTAAATCACCATTACTTCATTTTGGGGTTGGGGGAAAAAAAAGAAATCAAAAAAACCACAACGTCTCAGTCTAAAACTTGTGTTGGTGCTGTCATTAGTTCAGTCTTACTGTGACAAAATTTTTAGTTAGAAATTTAGTTAGATGACCCTGCTAAGAAATTAATTACATGAAAAGCACCGTTGGTATGTAAAGAATACAAATTCTCATGGCTAGCAAAATTTAATTGCCTTGTAAACAGACTGCATTTATCCAACGTAAAACTGTATATATTTAATTGTACAAATAAAAACGTTGCTGGTTAAATTTTCAATAAATCTACCTGGCTTTCCATTTGAATCAATAAAATGTCTGTATTTCACAAGAAAACTGCATCACTGCAAGACATAATTAAGCACTTTAATAGTATCTAAACATTTATGTGGCTCCAGAGAATGTGGAAATGTTGGCCTTATGTCTAAGCTACTCAAATAAGGTCCTTTAGAATGCCTGCATCTGGCTTTGATTCAGGCTACAGAAACTTTCAAGTTCTTAGTTTTCTCCAAATTTTAATTCTGCAAAGAGCAGCCTGTGTAAAAACAAATCACTGCAATGAGTCCAAACGTTAATTTATCATTAATACAATAAGAGGTGACACGTGACTTTCTGTAAGTAATTGCATCTTCAGTGAAGTCCAAAAAACATATAAGCTACAGCTGAAATAATGAACAATCAGAGTAATTTATGATGAAATACGATTAATATGATGAATTGTGGTCATTTGTGATGAAATTCATAACTCTCCAGGGTTGCCATGAGAGCCTGGTCTGTGAGATGAAAGCACAGCATTAACTACATTTTTTAAGCTATTCAAAATGCTGCTTGTGAGCTCTTCATCCATGAAACTCTGCACAGCACACCCAGTTGTGTTCAGTGAACACAGGTGGAGAACTCTTTCAACTATTTGGTTTTTTCACATGGTCTGTTTTTTTTTTTTTTTTTTTTTTTTTTTTTTTTTTACTTTTTTATTTTTTGAAGAGACAAGCAGGGACAGACAAAGAAATAATTGAATGCGTTCTGCATGTCAATGACTCTTGCTGATAATTCATCACAGACAAAGCCCGTGGACCACTCATGGAAAAATCCCAGACCTTTCAGTGATAACCCAGTGCCACCCAGCCTGAGAGGGAGCTTGGAATAAAGTATTGTTATCAGCACACTTACCCTGGATGTACCTCTAGGTGAAAAAAATCGTCATTTATTTACATTGTTGCTTTGTGTTGTTGCTTTGTCCTGTTTTGGTTTCAGATTTTTGGTTTGTTTCAGGTTTTCTGTGTTGTTTTTCTGGGGTTTTTTTTTCACACATCATCCCACCACTAAAAGCATTTGCATTAACATAAATTTAGCAGAAGTTTTTAGGTCATCCTGTTTGAACTGGCCCTCTCAGACAAACCCCTTAAGACAGCCTTCTTTTAAAGAACTGGAAATTGGTGTTATTGGATTAAAAAAAAAAAACAAAAAAAACCAACAAAACAATTTCCAAAGTTTGCAAAAACTAAAATACAGCTATGACTCAGTTCTTTGTCAGGCAGACAATGAAAGTCTGCTGTGGCTATTGACTGTCCTCCCACACAGCATCAGCTGAGATGTCTGTCCCAGATTTCAGAGGCTTCAGAGCTTTCTTCAAATACTTCAACACCAGCAAGGAATTGAGTGTCCCTCTCAGGTCTGGAAGTCGTCTTTGGAACATTAAATTCATGGCTCACATGTGGATTTGGAGAGGAGAGATGGTCCTAAACAGAATCAAGGCATTAAAGAAAACCAAGAGTGCTCTTCTTTCCAAAATGAGAAGAGTACAGAAGCTGAGTCATGAGCTGACTCAAGCTTGGGTCATGCTGTGAAGCATTTTATGATTTTTCAAAAGCTTTGAGGGTAGACAACACAATTCAATTGCAATTCCAGACTTTGCCAGAAACACTGGTGATGTGCAATGTTTTAAGGGGGTCCTGAACTTTTTGGATGCTAATTAAAAAGAGAAAGAAGCAGCAGTGATTCAGCAGCCATGTACCAAAGGGGCAGGGAAAAACCAAACCCAAACACTCAAAGTTAAAAAAGTATTACTTTTTTTTTTTTTTAAGTAAAAAAAAAAATTCTGAAACTTCCTTGTTATATTTACTAAGTCCCAGGGAGTCAACGAAAGAATAAAGTTCACAAATATAATTTATCTAACAGCTCATCCATCCCCATTAAACAGCAGATTGAAGGGATGTTATACAGCATTAGTCACAGTAACCAGCAAGAGTGACAGGCAAAACAGAGACCCCTTCCTGGGTGCCCTCTTCTTATCAATTATTTGCAAAAAGAAAGCAATTTTTTATTTTTGCAATTTTTTTTTTTTTAATGTAGAGGCCCCATGAAATATTCCATACAAATATGATACCGAAACTGCAGTGAGAAGGGAGGAGGAAAGCAAAATATATTTACAGAATGAAACTTCTCTCTTCGGATCCAAGAATGTCTCAACATTGTAGTCAATGGTCAGGAAAAAAGATGGGGTGAGGAAAATTATTTTAGAAAAATAGGAATTTAACTAAAATTAAATAATTTACAGCTGTACTGGTTGGTGACTCAGGTTATCACTTCTCATTTTGAACCAAAGGCTCCAAAATTGGCCCAAACTAAACTCTAAGGAAAACCTGGGAGAATTAAGTTGATCACATCCAGACTTCCAAGTCTTTTAATGATGATCTTTACAGGACCCATATTTGATTTCACTCTAAATCTACAGAAGACCCCTTGGGATTGATTATGCAGAATTCATAATTATCCAGCAAATATTACAAGAGTTTCCGAGGGGAAAATTACAATATTGCAATTATACCATGTTGTTTGCATCTATTTAGGAGCACAGAGGATATAATTTGGACAGACAGACACAGACAAAACACAAACCCCCAGCAGTTAATTTGACCCCTAGGCAATCAGGTGCCTGGCAAAAATATTCCTCCAACTGGGGGTAATAAAAAGAAACAAAAAGAAAGGTGGGGGGAAAAAAATTGAAGTCCCATCTTCTTAATAAAATCTCTGTCAGAACAGGTTGTGAAAAGATTAATGTTATTAGTAAGTTGTCATGCAACAACTCTGTATTAATTTGAGCCTCAACCCTACAATCTGTCTCCTAGAATGCATATTATAACTCTCATTAAAGCTAATGAGGTTTTGACGAGGCTTCAAACTTGTGGACAGGATTTTATGATTGTGCACCAGACATTTCAATCAGACTGGTTTGAATCCATTCTAATTTTTGCCAGCTTGCTGTGGGGTTTGGATCTTCCCCCTCACAAAGCTATTTTATTGGGGTGAATTTCAGGGATCTGTGTCTTTAATTATGAATTATCTTAATCACAAGAGGAGGTACTGTATTGGAAATGTCTACTGTAAATAGAGTTTCTTGAGTTATTTATGCAAGATAAAGACCTCCACAGGCTGACAGGAATGTAAATGGGGCATGCAATTCTGCTGGACAAAATACCTATAAAGAACTCCCCTTACTAATTGGCAATTAATATTAATTCAGCATTAAAGTGTCTTCTTCCAAAGCAAATAAAAAAACCTCTAACAAAATAAACCAAAGGAGACAGAAATCAACATCAGCAAGAAGAAAAGACATCCAAAATGCAGAATCCACACAGCCACATCTATGTGGCAGCACTACTCCTCAAGGGAATGAAAATGTTTGCCACAGTCAGAACATCAGGATTTTGCATCCCACAGTGCAGGAGAATCCATAGGTTTATCCATTGATTTTTGCTATTTTTGACTGGGGAACTCACTATTAAAAAGAACAAAAAAAAAGGAATTATACAAGTATTTGAATTTTCTCATTGAAAAATCTCATCATGGCTTTGAAACTGTTACCAGAGCATAGATTTTAGCAGATCAAAAAAAACAAACCTCAGGAAAAATCTGTTGAGGATCATTGTTCTGAAATTCAGTGAAGGGAGAGCTGAATTTACTCAAGTTAGTCTGAAAGCCTCCCTAATTCTTTCAAGACATGAAATATATTTGAGGGAAAATGAAGATGTGGTACAGAGTTCTTGTGTGTTAGCACAGCATCTAAAAAAACAGTGTTCAGCACAAACCTGGATGCTCAAGGATCATGACTGACTTTCTGACCTCACCCTCCTCCCCAGGTGATTCATGGGGTAATTTTAAGTGGGATTTCCACAGAAGTGAGTACTCACCCAACAAAACTTTACATGTGTAACAGCCTTTGTGAGCAATTCTCCACAAATAAGGGCCTCCTAAAATCCAGAATCTGGCACAGTTTCAAACTCTCTCAGCTCAGCCTGAAATATTACATCCATTTAAGAGGATGCTTTCTGCCTGAGCTGAGAACAATTATCACTCAGTGGAATTAGGAAGACACGTAGGAAAGCAAATATGAAATGGCATCGAGGGTCCCAGCTCTGCAATAATAACTCTTGGAGCTGCAAGATTTTCCTTTAGAGCAGCCTGGATTTCAGGCAGAGTTCCCTCCACGATGTTGAGCTGTTATCCATCTCACCTGACCTCAAAAAGTTTTTTTCCTGTAGTGTTTACAGCTAATTTCTTGCCCTCAAATAAATTTTGCAGCCAAGAACTCCTGCAAAATTCAACTGATTTTTCTACTGTAACTTAGATTTATCTCTTTTTTTTTCTTCTTTGTGTTAGAAATTTCTTCATTTAGCAAAACATTCTTTCCAGAACTGAGGGTCAATGTGACAATTTGCACAAAACCCCCTGGCAGAAAAACCCACGTTGCAGAGTGCTGCACCCCACTTGTGATAGCCTGGCTTAGAAAAACACCCAAAAGTGCCAAAAAAACCCACAATTTACTCTGAGTAGGTATGGACCATGAGATTTTGTGAGCCTTTAAGATTTGTTTAGTTCTGAATATAAAGAAAAGAAGTGTCCAAGGCCAGATTGGATGGGACTTGGAGCAACCTGGGATAGTGGAAGGTGCCATGGGCAGGGGGTGGCACTGGAAGGAATTTAAGGTCCCTTTCAGCCCAAACCAATCAATAATTCTTAGATTCTATGAATTTCACTAAATCCTGGAATAACTCCGTTGCCACATCCACAGTGAAAGACTACACTTACATTTCTGTGATTCCATTTTTTTCTGTTTGTTTTCTTTTTCCTGTAATTAGAAAACTTGCATTTATTGAAGTATCTGCCCCAAATTCATTTGTGTAACTCACTTCAGGCAGTTGCAGACATGCAGACAAGCACAATGTGAAATTAGGTCCCAGGTGCTCAGCAAATATTGAATATGTAAGCTGTACAAGTTGTTTTGTACTAGAGATTAATTGCTTCTTTTTAGAGTGTGAATATTCTGCATAAGAAATAAAAATATGTAAAAGGTTAAGTTACTGTAGATCAAAATACTAAATCTGAGATTCATATGAATTCTATAAATATTAATTACCTCCACTTAAAAAAAAAAAAAGTAGATATCTAACAACATTGAAACAGAGAAAACAAAATGATCTCTGTTTTCACAGAAATGTTTTGAACTACCTGCTCTTATCTACCTTCTCTAATGGCAAATGAAGGATTTCTTATTATTTTATGGTCATTAAGTGGAACAAAATAAATCACCTGTACATAAACTAAATTTGGAGTATTTTTCTATTTTGGTAGGGAGCTAGATTCCACTGAGAATATTCTGAAAAACTGTGGGAAGGAAGCAATGAAAATTTCAACCCAACCCATCCTAAAATCTTGGGCCCAATTTTGTAGGTGTTTACGAGAGCAAATGAGAGGAGCATTTAGTCTTGCCTTGATACTGAACAGTTTTCTTGTTAGTTTGATGCAAAAACCTGTATTTCAAATAAAATTCAGCCATTACGAGAAATGGTTGTGGAGAAATTATTTTAAAAATCCAATCAGCACTGATTCCCAGCCAACACACAAGTGTTAGCATATAAAATGTACTACTGCTCTTAAGTGTTGCATGGCATTTGAAATAACAAACCTGGTAAATTTGTACAGGCTTGGAAGTCTCAAGTAGAGGTGCAGCAGTTATGTTCTTTAATCAAAATTCACAAGTTCCACAGAACCAATGACTGCCCTCACCCAAATATGTTAAACATATGAGATTGGGCTCACTCCTCTATTTTCAGTTTTCCACAAGTTCCAGCCAGTTACTCCCTAGGAGCTTTCCAGGGTTGCATAAATCACATTAATGAACAGATACTCAGCTGAATCATATTCTGGGTCCACTTTTCACCTCTAAAAACAGACCAGGACTCATAAAATGCACACACATTTCACCTAGGTGGATAAAACCTCACATTTTCTAAAATTCCTGCCAAGTCCTTATTCGAGCTATTCATTTTTGAGGGGCATATCCAGATTTAGGTGGTGGTAGCAGCTCTAATTCTGGAAGGATCGAGCCTTGGGATATCCTGCCTTCAGTCACAACAGAGAAATAAATCACAACCCTACCTCAGTTAAACCAACCTGCTCCCCCTCTTTCATGGCCACAAACTGCAGGTGAGAAGATCAGGGAGGACTGGCAGTGTTAATTATTGTTATCACTGCAGTATTGGATAGTTTCTGAAATTAAAATCTCACATAGGTTTGCCTCAATTACGGTTTCAGGTATTTTTTTTAAAATAGCTTCTACAGAAGAGTGAAACTGCATAACTAAAGCCAAACTCCTTTCACTACAGAAACTCACAAAGGTCACTGCCATATGAGCAAAACTCTTTGATTCAAAATAAATGCCTGTATTTCTCTCCAAAAAAATTCTACTTGATAGATTTCTGAGACGTCTGACCTTCTCCAGAGGGCAGATTTAGAGCTGTGCCACTCCACACTGGCAACATTGCTTTGACTTTTCAGGGATATTCTTACCAGCCAAAATAAACCTTCAGGTTCTGCAATCTGAAAAATCACTACAAAAAAATCCATTTATTTGGTGATTATATTCTGTGTCTAACATTTTCCACCTTGTAACACCAACAAGAGCAGGATACAAATGCCTGACTCAGTGCACAAAAACCCCAAGCCACACATCCAGGAACAGCACTGAGATGGCAGGACTTGCTAAAGGGATTATTTACTATAAAACCAAGAAATAAATTATACTTTCTCCACTGAAATGTTATTTCTGTCACTGTTGTCAATAAAATATTTTTCAGTGTTTCTGCTTATCGAAATAGTCTTCAGGTGATTGGTCAAAGCGTTGATGGACAAAAACCAGGCAGCTTGCTATTGAAATTCACTCTTTCCATCTGTCATTTGCAAGAAAGCACAAAAACATGAAGATATGAGCAGAAAACAATCTAAAACTGAATGTAGATAAAATTATTGGTGCATGGGTGACATTAATTCAAATTTAATATGCCTTGAATTCAACAGATATAAAACATTAAAGGAAAAAAAAAAAAAAAAAAAAAAAAAAAAGGCACGTGTAAAAGAGACCACAGTCAGTGGACAGAAAATAAGGTTGCAAAACTATGCTAAGAACATCAGGATATGTGCACAGATAAGACATTTTTACAAGCAAAACGGTTCCTTGCTATGGCCCTTTCTTTTGAATCACACTGATAGCAGATTCACATTTCCCTCACCCTTTTCCTCTTAATCATCTTGTTTCACTACAGTTAAGGACATATTTGAAAGAAATGTTTCTCCTGTCATGAAAGCAAGCCAATTTTATAGAATTTCTGTCTCCAGGAGAAAAAGCAGCCAACCAGAGGGCACTCCACATTTCTTTTGGGAGAAAAGATTTTAGAGAGAAGAGGGTTAGTCCACATCACAACCAGTGAACAAGGAGCAGAAGTCCAATACTTGATCACGGAATCATTTACTCTTCCTTGGTTTTATATCAGCAATACCACTCCCAAGTGAAAAAGGGAAGAAAATGCCCACAAACCTTCCCCCACAAAACCCAACAGTGTAATGGGACGGGTGGTAAGAAAAAATGAGTAATCTGTTGAAACACTGTAGTTAGTGAAAGTCGTGATTGGAGAAACCAGGGTGTAAAGCACAGCAGAGAAGTATCCTAAGGGTGTGGAGACATTGAAGGAGAACAAGCCCTTTTCAGAATACACCCAGATGCCCTCAGGTTTGTCAGACAGCATTCCACAAGGCTGAAAACCTGAATTTACAGATTCCCAGAACCACAGAATGTTTGGGGCTGAAAAGTCCCTCTGGAGCTCCCCCAGCCCAGCCCTGGCCAGGCAGGGAGCCCTGGTCAGAGGCACAGGAAGGTGTCCAGCTGGGCTGGGGTGTCTCCAGCCAGGGACACTCCAGGCTCTCCCTGGGCAGCTGTTCCAGGGCTCTGCCCCTCCAGGGACACAAGTTCTTCCTCCTGCTGCCCTGCACCTTGCTGCCCTTGGTTTGATGGGCACTGCTGCTGCTGCTGGCACTGGCAGCACTGGGCAGAGCCCGGCCCGTGCTCGGGCAGCCCCTGGGGATGTTTGGGTGGATGGATGGATGGATGGATGGAGGGATGGGTGGATGGATGGATGGATGGATGGATGGATGGATGGATGGATGGATGGATGGATGGATGGATGGATGATGGATGGATGGATGGATGGATGGATGGATGGATGGATGGATGGATGGATGGATGGATGGATGGATGGGGGATGGATGGATGGATGGATGGATGGATGGATGGATGGATGGATGGATGGATGGATGAATGGATGGGGGATGGGTGGATGGATGGATGGATGAATGGATGGAGGATGGGTGGATGGATGGATGGATGGATGGAGGATGGATGGATGGATGGATGGGGGATGGGTGGATGGATGGATGGATGAATGGATGGAGGATGGGTGGATGGATGGATGGATGAGTGGATGGAGGATGGATGGATGGATGGATGGATGGATGGATGGATGGATGGATGGATGGATGGATGGATGGGGGATGGATGGATGGATGAATGGATGGATGGATGGATGGATGGATGGATGGATGGATGGATGGATGGATGGATGATGGATGGATGGAGGGATGGGGGATGGATGGATGGATGTATGGATGGATGGATGGATGGATGGATGGATGGATGGATGGATGGATGATGGATGAATGGATGGATGGATGGATGGATGGATGGATGGATGGATGGATGGATGGATGGATGGATGGATGGATGGATGGATCCCCTGGCAGTGCTCCCTCCTGCAACCCAGCTCCGCCAGGCTCTGCCCAGCCCAAATCCTCTCTGTCCCTCCCCTGGAGCCTCTGCAGCAGCTCCTGGTGTCTCCTGTGCTGAGGAGCCCAGGGCTGGAGCCAGCCCTGCACAGGAGCCTCAGCTGGGCAGGGCAAAGGGGCAGCATCCCCTCCCTGAACTGCTCCCACTCTCTTCCTGATGCTTCCCAGGCTGTTCTCTTTATTCCATTCAAAAAATATTTCTCAACTGGAAGATCAGCTAAAGGCACCATTTTTTTTCCTTAAATTTCCACACACAACCGACCTGAGTTACCTGCTTTTCTTTGAAACTTTGAAACTCCTGCCAAGCAACTTAACTTCAAGATACATAATCCAAACAGGCAGGATATTTAAGTTCCTCTATTTTTTTTTTCAGTCAAAAATTTATAAAAATATTAGCAATGTGGATTATTTTCCACGGTCAGCAAAATTTGAATAAGCACAATACCAGTTTTCCAAGTAGCTGCAGTCTACTGAAGGTTAAAATTTGATTCTGTATTTCAGTAGATTATATTTTGCTGTCTGTGCTGATTGTGCCTTCTGGGAGATCCAGTTTCCATTTTAAGAGCTGTCTAGCAAGCAGCTTAAAGAGTATCACTGTGTACCAACAGATGCTAGCAGCAAACCAGTAAGAGATTTCCACCAGACTGAGGGAGAAAAGGAACTACACAATGTTGAATGGGATTGTGGGATGTAAATCTTATGTCTTTGGGATGGGAATTAAAAGCAGCCAAGGATTAGACAATTCTGGGCTCAGGAGCTGATCTTTGTGGTTTTTAGCTACTCTTGGTGACAAATATTTATTTTGGGGAATAGGAGCATTATTTTTAATTTTCTCATGCTAGTAGATGAAATTTTGATAGTGTTTAGGAAAATGGAAATGTTCAAATCATAAACAGGGTCTTGCTGTTAATCACTTAGCCTTGTCCAAATAGCTTCTTGACTCTTACACACGGTTATCACATCACTTTCCAGCACTGGCAATAACTTTATTGTCTCCCAAAATGTGTCCTACAGGACACTTAAGCCTTGATTTTTGTATTAAGATGCCTCTTTCAGAAATTTAGGCTCTGTCTTGTGGTGGTCAAAACTGTGAACTTGCACCCACTACAGATAACTCACTACTTGTAATATGATATATCCTCCTAACAACTTACTGTGATGGTTTAATCACTGCTGATATTCAAGAGTGCAAGCTTCCTCTGAAACACCTGCTTTTTAAAGATCTGTGAATCAAATGTTGATATTGTTAGAAAATTTTTCTGCATTTAATCCATATCCTCGGTTCTGTGCGATGAAAAAATTCATTCAGGGGAGATGAAAAAAAAATTTAATTAAAGAAATAAATCTTAAATAAAAATTTCTCTCAGCATTTCTCAGATCTCATCCCTTGTTGTTTTGGAGTCTCAGGATATGAAATGGAAACAGGCTCAGCAGTCAGTAATGCCTTGCAACACTGCCTGTCCCCATTCCCACTTGTTCTGCCCCATTCCCTAACAAACTCTGAAATCTCTACACCGCTGTCCACACAGAAGATTAAACACTAAACCACACAACCTCCCAATTGGGAGAGTAAATCAGTGCTCAACCCATCCCTGCTGATATCCCCAAGCAGATTGCTTCCTCCCTTCCTGCTCTCCCTCCTCAAGGGTGGGACTGGCAGAACTGCTCCTCAGACATGAAGAGGCACAGGGAGAAAGAACATAAAATATGGGATGGAGAGGGTGTTTGCAAGGTAACCTGATTTCAAATAAACTGCAACAAGCCACTGTGGTCATTCTCATGGGCAACTCCTGTCACCAGAGACAAAGTGATGAGGAAAATAAAAAAATCCCAGCAGGGAAGGCTAAAGAAAATAATATTGAGTGCAGAGTAAGATCTCTCCATCCCCATGACTGAATCTTTACAGGGAGACAGACACTGGTAAAATCCTTGGAGGAAAGAAAAATGCTTTCATAGCTTTTTTCCCTCAGATTACTTGCTCTGCTCTTGCCTGCTGGGTTTTTTTAGGAAGGAGTACATTTGTAAAGGAAGACTGGTCCTCTGCCTGAGAGGTTATCACAAAATCTATATTGGACACTACACCCTCAAGCTTCCAGATATTTACTGGTTTTTCCTCTTTCCTATCTCTCTAAGAAAATGAATTTTTTCCTCTGTGTTCTGCACACCTTTTATTTTTTTAGTGCAGCAAATTGGGTTTTTTAGTGGAAGTGGGGGTAAAATATACAAGAAAATACAAGAAATCCGTTCAATCCTGACCCTTGCAACAATCAAAGAGAGAAAATTAATCATGGTTTCACTCTAAAAGTGGCACCTCCTCAGCAGGAATCCTTCTTGGATTGTCATACATATTTCAATTATCATTTCAGAACCTCCCTGCATCCCCTGGAAATTAGTAAGACAGAGGAGTACATGCTACACCTGAGTGGCTGACAGCCATGGCAACACTCTGAATTGCCACCTGAGAGCAGAGCAGGGGATTGATTGGCACTTACTCATGAACCAGCCAGACTCTCCCATGATTACTTTATCTAAATATCATTTTCCTCTTTCACAGTGCATCACCTCCCTGAAAATTCTCACAGCGTTCTCTTTTAAGAGATAACTTATCATACAGCCACTGCTGCAGCTTGCAGTTTGTCCACACTTGCACATCCATCATGGGTTTAATTGTAACAGATAACTCCATGCATGGGCAATTTCACGCGTTTTAGATTAATCTGTAAGAGATATTGCTGTACAAGTCCATGTGCAGAGAACTCCTCAGCATGATGAGGCACACAACAGCCTTTCCCCACTCTCTGGGCTCTTCTTCTCATGTTTATCTTCATGCTAAGATAAATACTTGTCTGTTGCGAGTCTCTGAGAGAACTTTTCGGGGTTTTTTTAGCAGATGAAGCAGAAGAAGATGGTTATGTGAGTACTGAAAAAGTTTTGGTTGCTGCTTGGTTTTGCTGGTGGTGTTGTGACATCATGAAATGTGATAAAAAATAAAAAAGCAAAATATGCAGTAGAATTTAGCAGATTAGCTTGGAGATAGAAATTTTAAAGTGAATTTACTGTGTTTGTGCTTTCGCTGGGGTTTCTGCCAGCTTTGCTTGCTGATATCCCCAGTAAAAGGACATGAGAAGTCCTTGTCTGTAAAGAATCTGAGCCCCCAGATTCCAATCTCTCAGCCCCCTTTAACCAGCTTGGTTCTTCCAGGATCTCTCCTTCTCAGCACTGGATGGAAAATATGAGTTATTTTCTCTCTGTAGGAAAGCAGGAGTTCATTACTTTCTGGTACTACTTAAGTAGAAGAAATGAGTGTGTATATCTATAGGAAAGCAAGCATACTGCAAGATACAAACTCTTATTTCTGGATTTAGATACTAGAGCTGCTTGATATGGGCTGAAACATTCTGGCAGGGATTTCCAAAATCCTGCTCTAAAGCTTTGTAACATAAAAGAGTGTAAGATTTTAATACCCTTTCACACTTCCTGCTAACTCACCATCGAATAATCCAAATGTGTGCTACCTGTGTTCTGGTATCAGATAACTGTGGGGATCACAGCCTCCACGAAGACAAAACACCCAGCAATTCTGCCAGCTGGGAAAGTGGAAAGGGAAATTAAAATTTTCTCTCTTGTTCACTCATTTGGATGAATCAACACAAACTGCCTTCCCCTTGTGAGACCTGGACAGAGCTCTGCCACTTGAACCAGGTATTTTGGGGGGTTTTTTGTCATTGTTTGTTCTTTTGAAAAGCCTGAAAAGTCATGAAGTTTTCATACTGCCCTTCTGGAGTTGTTGTGTCTGTGTGCTGGAACACAGTGAGTCTGGAAGCTGGTGGGCAACTGAGGTGTTCCAACATCTCCAAAAAAATTACCACAACCTGAGAGAGTGTCAATGATAGAGACAGAAAATTCTCACCTCAGGTGTGGAGTTCTTGGCTGAGACATCCCAGGGAAACACAAGGAAACACCCTGTAAAAGATGGGGTAGGCAGCAATACAGTAGGTTATAATAATAATGGATTTGGTAGTTGTGGATAACAAGCACCACCAACATCTGGTGGTGCATCAGCCTAAGGGCTGATTCTAGCTGTGGAAACTAGATTCTGACTAGTTTCTGTGGAAACTGTGGATTCTGACTGTGGAAACACTTGGAAAAACTAGGGGTTTCTGCCAAGAAAGTACTGATAATTAATATTTTAAGAGGAAGTCAGTCCAGATTTTTATTGGGAAAAGTCTCAAAAGCGCATGGAAGGAAGCAGAACCTGCATCAAGGGTAAGGTTCTTTAAGGTGGCTTAAATGTCCTTGTTTGCAAACTCTGAAATGCAAAAGCCCTGACCAAGAAGTTGAGCCAAGTATTCTCCATCTTCAAATAATTTGAATGTCAAAATGAATAGAGGAAATGACCCCCAGTCTCTCTATCCACAACAGCTCTGCAAAGATATATGATAAATGTGCGTTTATATTTTCCTTCCTGTTGTCTCTGGCTAGGTCAGCCACTCATTCCCAACCACAGAACACTGCTTGCTGTTGGACTGAGGTCTTGCAGGTTTTCTACTTCAGACAGTATTTGAATGAAGGAAAATATTGCAATCATTTATGCCAATGAGGCGAGTGAAAATATGTTTGATGAATTCATGGTGAAAAACTGGAGCTCCTGTGCATCATAGCTGAGCAAGCCGAGTTAAACTGTAATAGAAGATTAGCTACTCGTGGAAAAACAGAATGGGCTGAAAATTGTCAATTCCAATTGAACTTCAATAAGAATTTGGACTCCCAGAGGAAAAATCTTAATGTTTTCAAGATGGCATAAGTATTTCCAATTCGTATCCTGAAAAAAGATTTCACTTTGTAATGTGATTGCTGTGGTTTCCTTAGCAAAGTGGAAAACACACCAAAACCACAGAATGTATTATTACAGGAAACAAAGACCAACATGTTCAGTTGGGAGGGAGAACTTTTTTTTCTCCATTTAGGTCAG
This sequence comes from Serinus canaria, assembly GCF_022539315.1. NCBI lineage: Eukaryota > Metazoa > Chordata > Aves > Passeriformes > Fringillidae > Serinus > Serinus canaria. The sequence goes on from NC_066343.1 coordinate 10,163,662, forward strand.
CAAAACAGTTATTCACAAAGCCAACATCATGAATCAGTGGTGAAAGATATTGGAGATATCACTGAGTTTATATTTACTGGAAGTGCCACATGATACAAAATGACTGGCACAGGTAATCACAGGAAAAGGAAAAAAATTGTCTCATGGTCAAAAAAGTTGAATGAAACCCCAGAGTTACCTTGTCTTTAACCCAGCCTGTTTTTTAAGGGTTGCTACCTGTGATGCTCATTTTGGTAACTCCAGACAAAACTGATGAGAATGTGAATCCCCTGCAATAAATGTAAGCTCTGTCAGCTGAACTTTTAAAATTCTCCTTAAAGTGGGATGCTGTGACAATATCAGGCAGCCAGGGTGCCCTGCCTCAGTTTCCTATTCCAGTAGATGCAATTACCTGCTCTCTTCTCAGGGGGTTGGTATATAAATATTTTCAGATGCATTCAGGAAGATTGCAAAGAGACTTTTAAAGAGATGAACACTGATGAGGCCTGCGAGGAAATTAATCATTCTATTCCATGAGCAGGTTTTGAATAGTGTGCAATAAATAAAGCCCAACTCTACTGTGATTAGAAGGTAAATGGGTTTAGGAAACACAACTCTGCGACAAATAACAGGGAAAAGAAGCCCAGATTCGTGCAGGTTTGGGCTCTGGACAGGTATTGTCCCAGCCTGCCAACCAGAATTGCACTGACAGAGTGGTCTGAAGGGCAGACTGAGAAACACTTCTCGATGGAGTTGAAAAATCACTGCTCAGGTGGAATGGGACTAAGTGTTTGGCAGGGGGAAGCTCTCAGCAGAATCAACAGCAGTTCAGAGCAGGGGTTTACAAAATCAGTGAAAAGCAATCTGAGTTTCCAGCAATTTACAGATACAGGCTTGGGTATGTCTATACTGCTCTTTGAACCCCAGCAAAACCTGCAGCAATAAAACATGACAGAATACCCATTTTTTTTACCAAGACACTGGATTAGGAAGTACTTCTACCTGCTTTAAACTGAGACCATCTTTTCCAGGGGCATGGGGGACTAGATGTGTGCCCACAACACAATGATTGAGTCCACTCTGATATTTTATCACACAACAGTGTCTATTTTCAAGTCCTTTATGTTCTGCCAAAACTTTTAATCAACATCTATCCAGGAAGATTTTTGAGTGAGTTTGATCTTTCTTTTTTTTCTTTTTTTTTTTTTTAATCTTTTAATCACCAAACTGACAAAAAAAGTTTCACTTTACCTTAGCAACAGGTAGTTATGCTCACATATTTGAGAGGAAGGGAGGACAAAAACATCTGGCTGCATCTGTAAGCATTTTACACAACTGCTATGTTGTGTAAAAATGCTATTCTTATATTCAAAAGAATTCTGCATTGCTGCTGAGATCATTGAAAAATCAGTATATTAACAAATGCAAGGAGATGCTGAAGAGTCACCCATTATTGAATGAGGAGATGCTCTGCTGAGTGAAAAAACATCCACCTCTGCCTTGTGGCATAACAAAAATATCCACTTTTAAGACAGAAATCAGCATGGAATAATTTATTACATCACAAGCCAAAGATAAGCTAAGTGAAGGTCATTCAGACAACATTAATTTTGTGTTTCTTTTCTCTGTAGTGTTTGCCTAACTCTGAAAATTTAATATTCCTTTAGGTTTTTCCTAGATACTTTGCAGCTGAACATGAAAGAGGCATCAGCTCAGGCTTCACCAAAATATATAAATGTTGAAGAACACTGACAAGCAGAAAAGATTTCCTTCCAGGGACAGAACAAGTTAAAATTTTTCCCCATTTACTGAGTTGCTTTAGACTGATGCTTAAAAACCATTAAAATAACCTCTAAAATTTGCTATTATTGCGTGGCTCACTGGGAATGAAGCACTCGACTGAGAACACATTTCTGAAGGGAAGCAAATTGATGTGGAGAGCAGGAACAGCCCAATGCTCAATGATTTTTAACATCCTTCAAGGTGGCATCATCTAACTAATTAAACTGATTACATTTGAGAACTTCAGAGGCCTAGAGATAAATTCCTAATCTTGAGAAGTCCTAAAAACCTTGATTATTAATCTGCTAATTGTGTGAAGGCATTTGCTATTAAATTCAGCAGTTCAGGAAGAGAAAATAAAAAACCCTTTGTCTATGGCTCAAAGCCTTTTAAAATAATAATGTGAATTTTTAAACTCTGATTCCCAATGGAGCCACAGATAGAAAGTAATTGCATTTTTTATATGAAAGAAAATTTAAAGCTAACCAAAGAATAGTTAAAACTATCTCAGATATCCAAAACCAGGGTTTTTGGGTTTTTTTCTTAGTTTCCATTCCAACATTATTGGAGATATTGTTCATCATGAGACCTGTGTAGGAAGGAATCTATCCCCAGTATGGCCATGCTCCTCTTTACTGTAAGAGAGGGCATTTTGGGTTTTGTTTTTAATGTTTTATGTGACAAAGACTAAAGAAACACCATTACCACTAAGCAGGAGTACTATCTGAGTTAAATAGAAGTGACAATGAGCAGGGGGAAGAGGAAGAGGGGGAAGAGGAAAATACCAAGAAGAAGGCAACAGGAGTAAATGATGGTGGTGGATTCCTCACAGCTGAAATATTCCATTCCTTTCCACCCTATTCCAGTGTGAGCTCAGGCCCAGGTCTCCCTGCTCCTGCTCTTTGAAGGGATTTTTAACCTCATTGCACAATTTCCCTGCAAGTTTCAAAGGCAGAAATTTCATTCACATCGACGTGTCACCTCTCTCTGCTCATAGGGAGGATTCTCCCTTGGTTCTCCCTGCATCAAGCACGAGCCAGAGAAAAAGAGAGTCTTGATGTTTCTTTTTTTTCTTTTTTTTTCTTTTTTTTTTTGGGGTTTTTTTTTTTTTTTTGTTTCAGAGTACACCACAAAGAGCTGTGCCCTCTCTTCCCACACAGTTCATCTTCACCTTCCACCCCTCTCTTCCCCCAGGGCTGACCTGCCAATAAACCTGTATATTAGCTTTATATTCCTTCTGGGTGTAGCCCTCCTTCCTGAAGGATGAAAGAAGGATGGAGGAAATTGGGCACATTTTCATCGTTATACAGACTAAAGCTGCCTCTTCCAGGAAAGTTTCTAAGTCAAAAGGAGAGGGGAATATGTACAGAATTGGCCCAGTTTTTTGTGCAGTGTCCCCTGCCTACAGAAACATCTAGACCTTGGATCTACAGCTCCTTTTGGGTGTTTTCCCTCCCAGGCATAAATAGCACCTTTCCTTGGAATGGCTGGCCAGGCACTCCCACACCTCTCTGATTTCCAAGAACTGTTTTCATCTGCTTTCCTAAACAAAAATATGTATGCATTTTAATTGGATTTATTTTTAAAATGTGCATCAGCTCACTGAGTGGAATATTAAGAAATTCAGAATAGTTGCCTCCTTAGGAGGTGAAAATAGCTGGCTCTAGAAAATTTATTCCACATCGTGTCCCATTCCATGCCAAAATATGCAGCCCAATTATCCATCATCAGTTATCAGCCATCCCACTCCATAAATATGCTAAATACCAGTAACAGTTTAAAATCTGTTCCTGCAATCAAAATACATAGCTAGAAAAGTTTTCACCCAAGTATTTAAATGTTTTAAGAACACTTTCTTGACAAGCCAAATGTGATTTGCAGTGGGGACGCAGAAGAACACGCACTATGAGCTGGTTAAAAATAGGGGGAAGAAAAGCTAGAAAATATATTCACATTTGTTACTCACAGAGTGACATCTGAAATGATACAGTTATTTAAATGGCAGAAGGTTTGCTGCTGGCACCTAAAAGAAAGAACTGAGCCCCATGCAAGCTCCAAACAAATACCATGGCTAGTTACCAGCTCTGTGTCAAAGGTCTGTGAAGTGCCAGTCGAGGGTTGTACAAGAATTCCTAATATCCTCTCCTCATTTTTATTAAAATGACCAGAAGCAGATTTTCTCAACCTGCCAGTCTTTTCAGAGCTAAATCAAAAGGCTCCTTCTGACACCAAGCCTTGGAACCCTCTCTGATGGAGAACGGTGATTGCCACATGATTTAAATTTTAAAAATTAGTTTCCTCATTAAGAACTAATGTGTGTTCAGCAGGAAGACAATCCTACACAGTGAGGAATGATATGGGCCAGATGATTAAGCTGAACAGCCAGTGGAATAAAATGTGTTCCATTCCAGCAGGTAGAATTCCCGAGCTAAAGTTTCCAAGTTAATTGTTCTCTTGCTTTTAAACCCCAGTTTTCACTGAGGAATCACTACTTAATGAGCCAGGTGAGGCTGGAGAGCCTCCAGTGAGTAGGTGAGAGAATTAAGGAACATCACAACTCCTGAAGCAGCTGAATGTGCAGGGCTGGAGAAGGAAACAGGGAAATAACACGTTCCAACATCCACTGTGTAGTTATCCAAGAGCAGGAGTGAGGACAAAGAGAGCTGGAGAGGGACTCTGGACAAGGGATGGAGGGACAGGACAAGGGGAAATGCCTCAAACTGAAAGAGGGCAGGGCTGGCTGGGACCTTGGCACTGAGGAATTTTTCCCTGGCAGGGTGGGCAGAGCCTGGCACAGGGTGCCCAGAGCAGCTGGGGCTGCCCCTGGATCCCTGGCAGTGCCCAAGGCCAGGCTGGACACTGGGGCAGTGGGAGGTGTCCCTGCCATGGCAGGGGGTGGCACTGGATGGGATTTAAAGTCCCTTCCAACCCAAACCATCCTGGGATCCTTTATGCTCAGCAATTTCACATCAATCACATTGGCAGCTCCATCTGTTTGTTATGTAACTGGGGCTCTGAAACACAGCTGCTACCAAAGAAAACCCCCAAAACCCACACCAGAAAGCCAAGTACCAAACAAAAAAGCCTGTTATACAGAAAATACAAAGTAAAGAAAAAGGTATTTTCCAGCATAGTCCAGCAAATGTGACTGCAGAAGATAGAAGTCTGTGTTCATGTGCTTCACTTCCTGAATCTGTCCTGACTACATGCTCAAACAGCTGAAGGGAAAAAAAATGCTGAACATTTACATCAAAAGTGAAAGCCACAGACACAGGTTCACTGCTGTTCTAGTCTTTCTAAAGTAAATTATTTCTTTCTGCAATTTATAAAAGGGATGTAGGGAAGCAGAGTCTGTGATACTGCAAAAAAGAGCCCAGAGTACCTTGGGAATATTGTTACCTTTCAACACCTCTGGCCTTGGAAATACCAAAATGCACATAAATAAAACCACCTACAAAAATATGTTTTGCACCAATAGGCTCCTTGGGTCCATCCCCCCCCTTTTTTCCTAATTAAATATAATTTCCTATATTAATGAGAAATGTTGTGATCTCTATTATGTCTTTATGTCTGTTACTGTGTATTCTTTTAATATAAGTATATGGTACATTCTGAAAAATGCCTGGCCAGTCTATTCTCCACACTGTTTATGCAGTTTTAGAGCATTAAACCACACGGAACATTACATTTTACTTCCACACATACAAACCCCATGACTGTGCTCCAGAAGCTGCCAAATACCATTTGTGGTTCAAGAAAAAAAATAAATTTGTGAAGTTCAGAAACCCACACAAATGCTAATACAAATGTGTGGTTTTCAGAAAGAATGTGCTACACCTATTATTTATGGCTCTTTTTCCATTTTTCATTAATCTTCCCTCAGCTGTTAAAAAAGAATAGTGTTCTAATTTAAAAGTTTTTAGAGTCTAGTTTAAATATTAATTCTATATCTGAAACATTCTCACCACTGCTGGCTTGTTGTGGACTTTTTGTAGCCATGAAGAAATAAGATGTGCAAGAGATTTTTTTTCCCCAATACATTATGGGAAGGACTGAAAGCAGTAAATGTTTTGTGACATCTGAAAGCCTTCCTGACATGTCATTGAACCCAGCAAGGCCCTTTATAGCACAGGAAGCACGTTCAGGATTAGGTTTAAAGTGGGAACTCATTCTACAGAGCTCTTTGACACTGTTTGTGGCTGTTTTGTCAGCCGTACTCCTTGGGCATTTGAATTGTTTAATGTTTGCTTGCTGACATAACCCATGGCTGGAGCAGGAAGACAAGGAACAGAAGAAATGCTATCAAAAAGGGGGGGAAAGCCATCCTCATGTGAAATTCTGTAATGTTTGGCAGTAATGCTATAGAGGAGTAGGCATTAGGCATTAGTAGGAGGAGGAAGAAAAAGATCAATCAAGTGAGAGAAATATTCCTAATGAGTGATGGAGAATGCTGTGCAGATTCTGGTTGAGAAAATACCTAAGCTAAATAAGTGTCTTTTAAGAGGACAGAGCTGGTGATAAAATACCAGTTTAGTCTTACAATTTATCACTGCCCCAAGATGAGGCTCAAAATTATCTAACTGGGAGTGGGTGAGTATCTGCCACTTCCCCTGTGTCCTTTTTTTAAGCTGAAGTTCTTTTTTTGTGCTCACAACCACTTTACACCCAGATTTTTTACTCTTTCACTTGGAGAGGGAACACTATTGTTCCACCTCCTCCTCCCCACCCATGACTTTCCTTCACTAAACAACAAATTAATAGGCAGAGCTAAAAGTAAAACCAAGCTGAAGATCACTGTATCATAACCATCCCTTCAAAAACACCTCCAAGGAAATCCTTCACTGTGGAAACACATTTTGCGGTGACACCATTCCCCACTGAAATGCAAATGACAGTAGCATTTATGAGCACATCTGCACTGCTCTTTCAGATTGTTTTTTGGGGTTTTTTTCCCTTTTCCTACCAGCTCCCAGGCTGTGTCCATAATTGCAGTGGACACCTGGAGGGACAGCCATATGTCAGAGATGCTTTCTCTCCCAGAGCCATCAGAGCCCTCAGCTTTGCCCCTCACATCCCAGATATCACAGGCATGCCGACACCCATGACAACAGACACCCTGCCTGTGCCTCCCAGACTAATTAGAAGTGTCACTTTGCTGGTCTCAGACACTCTGCAGTGAAATTCTAATGAGTCTAATGCGTGTCTGAAACCACCATCCTTTACAGCAGACCCCAAAATACATCATTACCATAACAGGTCAGCTCCATCCTTGGTCTCCACATGATTTAATTGCAGCTGCTGCTCTTTGTGCAAGATGCTGAAGGACTTGTACTCACCAGCTCTGTGTTAGCAGGGCCTCCTGTCAGCATCATTAGCACAGGAAATGCAAAGTGAATCCAGACTCCACGTGGATAATGAGAGTGCTGGAAAGAGTGGCTCCAGCAAAGAGCCACTTGCTGCTGATCCACGCCACTAAATTGGTGTTTTAGCACTTCCATTACCAACCTTGCTGCTGATACAAAGCTGGGGGATGCTGTCAATACATTGATACAGAAGAGGAATAATTGGATGGACTCAGGGAGCACAGATGGGACAGCATTTAGAAGAAAAAAGAGCCAGTTCTCAACATGGAGGTATTTATGTGTCTCTCCAAGTTATGGGCTCAAAGATCTAATTGATCATAGGATCCATACTGGTTTTACCCCATGGAAAAGGCAGGTGGCACACTAAGGATGTATTAGATGAGGTGTTTCTGATAGAGAAATACCAAAAATCTGATTCTGGAAGACCTCAGTGAGTTCCTGGATTATACACAGTCATGGTCACTGATTAAAAGTGAATTTAGGTACACACAGAGGGCTAGGCAGCTTACCACAAGCATGGAATCCTGAATAAATAGATAAAGCAACAGCACATTCTGATGAATTTCAACCACTGTTCTTTCCTGATGCTGCCCCTCCATGTTTATAGCATCAGCACTGACATGAGCACTCCTGCATGTAAATTATTCATACTTGACAGTCTGAAAATTGGAAGTGTTTTTTGCAATTCTTTCAATGATTGCTAATACCCAGCTCAGGAACTGCTGGATTACTGCTCAGTACACACTTTAACCAAATCAGGTGAAGGCAGGAACATATTCTTCTCATGTTTGTGTGAGGCACACTGGCAAAAGGGGCAGGTCTATTGGGGTCTATTATTTGATTCAGTGCTGGGAAGCTCTGATTTGGAGCAAAATCCTCTAATCTTGCATTTGCTGTGCATCCACAATTATGTTACAGTGGTTTAGATAAAACAGCCTGACACCTGGAGTTATATGAGCAAAGCCTTCAAAACTTTTGCTGTTAAGTAGCTTTAGCGATATTGATTTTACAAGAAAAACCCACCCAAAACTAGCAAACATCCAAGTAATACTAAAAATAAGAAAAAAGATTAAATATTAGCCATGTCATGAGAAATATATCCAGTGCAGGTCCTACAGTCCCTATTTGACATCACAGACAACTCTGGAATTACTCTGTTCAAGGTGTCTGCAACTTATCTATGTCATATTCAACTTAATTAAATACATGTGCCTGTTCCACCTTCTCAGTCTTCTCTGAGCCAGTTGATTTTGATCAAGGGCACACATTTACTTTTTTTTTTTTTGGCACGTGAGCAATCCATCTGGGTAAGGGCAGCAGACCTGATTGTTACCTCTCCAGCTGCAAAGGAGTAGAGAAAAAGGGTGTGTGCTAAAATTGTAAGCGTGGCTTTCATGAACCTGTCAATTTAAGGACTGATGGCAAAGCAAACTCCAGGCATTTTGTACTTCTGAAATTTTATCTCTCAGAATGGTTCCTCTGTGTCCAAACAGAATGCCCAGAAAGGACCTTTAAAAGAAATTTGTCACAAGGCTATCACTGGGTGCAGTGGTCGAATACAGACATTTCCATGACCTCCCTCCATATGCACACAAAAAAATCCCTAAAACAGATAAAACTGCCCTGCCAAGCTATTTTCCCCTCTTTAGAATACTGTACATAGCCTATACAGTAATGCTTAGAGGATTTGCACTTTCAAAAACAACTTTGACTTGCACTTTGGCTTACTTAGCCCTTCTAAAATAATGTTTCTCCTTCAGACCTGACTAACGGGAGTAACCAAAATTCCCTTAGTGATTTTCATCATTGAAAAAAAAAATCCCAAAAACCCCACATGGTTGAAAGTGGAAAATTTTACTGAGAATTTACTTTATTCACTTCAAACACTCCCACATGAAATCAAAGAACTGCATGAGAAGCACAGCCAGGCTATTACATTCCTCACATCTTTTTTGACATCTCAACCCCCGGGTGACCAAGACTATCAGATTACAAAAAGGGCAAGAACAGGACAGTGAATTCAGAAGGACACAAATCATTGCTTCACTACAAAGAAACAAATAATTCAAGACATAATTTATCGGATTAAGTAATTTTTCTTTTTTTCTAAACAAAGAAACCAATCTGCAGGGAGTTTAAAGTTTAATTTTGTTGTTGTTGTTGTTCTAAACATGGAAAAAATTATTTGTTACTAATTGGGCAATTAAAACAAACAAGAAAAAAGACAATTTCACACAGAAATAGCTGGTTTCATTTTATATTGTGGTAGGATTTCTAAGTACCCAATACCTCGCAAGACTCTGCAGGAATTAACAGCAGACATTCAGCTGTCTGATAACATGACAAGCATCTCTGATTTTACACAGATGAAACAGCCTGGTGATCTTTTTTATGACAGTCCCTCCTGTCTGCTGATTCATGGCTTATAAGCACTTGGCAAAGGGCAGCTTTCAAATTTCCTCCCAGGATTCTATTCCAGCTCCTTCTGTCCCAGCAAACACCCTTCACATTTCATTACCAAACCAAGGATGTGTGTGTTTGTGCGATGGGAGGGGGAAGGAACCAGGGGGGGAAAAAAAGGAAGAAAAGGGACAAGAAAGCAGAAAGTAGAAAACCCTGGCAGTGGTCTGTGCCTTCCAGCACAGCCCCGAGCAAAGAGTAAAACTGGGATGGTTTTTGAGGTTTTTTTCCTCTCTGCATCCCACACCAGGGATGTGCAGTTTGCCTTTGGCACTGCAGCGCTGAGCACCATCAACCCACTGCTGGACCAGACAGCACAGAGGGGATAAATGTGTCCAGCCTCTTTGTGCTGGGCTCACAGCAAGTGCTGGGCTGGGGCAAAATCAGATTTTCCTCCTCAACTTTTGTAGTGCTCAGTCTTATCCGTTCTTGCGTGTCTATTTCTAGACACATCCCCTGTTTGTTTGGTTTTTTTAAAAAACAAACCAACTCAAGAAACCTGACTGCCTCAAAACCTCCCATGACACATCAGCTCTTCATTTTAAGAAAGACTTGCTCCACATAGACCATTTGCAGCCTTCCATACCACTGGCTAATTTATCAGCTTGTTGCCCATGAATCAAAGATCATGCTCAATATAATCAAATATTTCTCCAGGTGTCATTAGTTAATGCTGGTAATTATGTTTAGTTACAAGACAGCAAGTGCTATTTATACTCCCCAGGGTATTTTCCTGTTATCATTGGGTGATTTTACCAAAGCAGACCCAGAACCATTTAGAGCAGGTCTGTGCTGCCCAGAGTTTCTCAGGTGACTTTGGCAGCTGAGAGGAAGCTGGGGATTGCACGATGCAGCAGAATTACCAAGAGCAAGGGATGCAACTTGCATAAGGAGACCCAAGAGTTTTATGGCTTTGAAAATGAGACCCCAAGTTACCAGTCCACGAAAGATCTGCACTCACAGCCCCCAAAAAGAGCCCAGGGAGCCACAGCATGGCTTGTACACATCTATTGCTCTGGGCATAATGAGCTGTCCAAATGTTTTACTAGTCCTGAAGTAGGTCTTCATCATGACAAATGCTTTGGGAGCACAAAACAAAAAGTATTCCCAATTGCAGACACCTGGGGTCCCTGGATAAGGTTCCCATCCAGATAAAGGACATTTTCATCAATTACCCAGGTCTGAGTGCTTCATGAATGTCCCAGTAAGATAACCAGTTTTTCATTAGAGTCCTGCTTTTTATAAGCTGTCAAACTTCACAATTGAGATGACCTCAGTCTTCCTAAAAATCTCTAAGAGCTGCAGAACCCTGAGCCCCACCTCCTGCTGCTAACAAACAAGGAGAAGGTGTCCACTGCAGTACAGGGAAGTGCTGCAGGAGGTCTTATGAACAGACCTATCAAATTTATTTTTAGACTCATTTGCTGGTGACAGGTTTTTCTGTTTCTGTTTTTCATGTTTGTAATACACAGTTGCCATTTTTTTACTAGTTAAAGTGAAAAATAAACTAAAACCCAACTTACACATTTTGAGGACTGTGTTTACTTAGAAAGCATTTGAATTACTCTTTAAATACCTCAAATGATACCAATATTGTCTGTACCCTTTATCCCTTTGACTTCTCTGTCCTAGCCTTATTTTGATGATTCTGCTGTCCTTAGGTTTTCCTGCTGGAATAGCCCTCCACTGAAATACTGCCAGATGATTTAAATCCTCTTGTGGCCACACTAGTGAAAGAAAAACACATTATTCCCATTTCAGATAGCCACATCACTGCTGAATACAGGGCACTGTCGCATCAAATAAGCTGCTCCTGAAGTGCAGCCAGAAATTCTGAAAACCAGCAGAGGGAATACTGGAATTACTGGGTGTTTGCTCATTAATCTGAGAGGGAATTTATCTGTGTACCTTTAGGAATAAACTCAGATATTGATAATTTTCAGTGAGTTTGTTTACCTGATGAATATTTGAATTTGAAACCTTGATAACCATTAAGACCTTGGTGAGAGACAGTGGCATTTTAGATTAGGCACTGTATTAAAGAAATATCCCAATTCTTATGGCACACCCAATATAAATTCTTGATTTTTTTCTTTGCTTTCTGCCTTTTATGAAGACCAACAGTTTCACCCTTTGTAAGAAAACACTTACTATATGTATATTCATTTCCTTCTAGAGATAGTTATGGAAGTCTGAAAATTCATTTGCTCCAGGAAATTCTTCTATTATATTACTCAGTCATTTTAATTGCAAATTTTAAGCTGATCCACTATATACATCTAATTATCTTTAAATGAAAAATACTTGTAATTCTAGTGCAGAAAATTACTATTTCTGTTTAATGGAAGCCTGTAATCAGTATGATTTACTTTCTTACTCCTAAAAACTTCAGTAGCTGTGAAGTGAATAAAAGAAATGGGAAATGGCTTAAAAATAACTCTAACACAGCTGAAATCAGTGGAGTATATTTAAAACCTCTGATTTTGAAGGACAAATATTTGAAAGCTGTAGGTCTTGGTGATCAAGAAACAATCCCTTCAGGTATTAATCTTGGAACTATCCTATATGTCTATACCAATTTGATGGGTTTTACTTGGGTTTAGTGACATTGGTGACTTGGGCAGGGAGAAACACCACCAGAATTTTAAAAAAGAAACAGGAGACAGCATCATGGAATCTTTATCAGGATAGCATTAAGGAACTCAAAAATACAGGTGACCTCAGAGAGAAGTTGTTCCATCTTTCTCCATAGAGTATCCACATAACTTGCTTGAAACATAATTTTAAAAATGAAAACAAGTCTGTTGTTGTTGTTTTTTGTTTTGTTTTGAGTTTTTTGGGGTTTTTTTTGTAATTTACTATTAAAAATAAGTATCTTGTGATTAAAAAAAATACAGGAGTTTCACAACTCTGTTGTTAAGTTAAGCCACATCTCTGCTCTCATTTTCTGCTAAATCAAAACTCACATTTGCTGGAATGACACAGAAAAATTTATCCTGGCCCTTGAATTACAGCACTTTCAGTTTTAACCTTCTGGGAAGAGTAAGAAGCAAACATACAGAGATCCATATGAAAAGCACAGGGAATGCAGCCCCAGCAGGAAACTCCCCAGGCAGGCTGATTCGAGTAAATATCATCTTTAGATGCCTGAAACATTGCTCATGCAGTAAGGCTTTGCAGTATCAACATAGTCAAAAGCATCTTGGCTTTATTCTTCTATTTCTTGATGTTCTACAACTATTTGACCTATTTCCAGACTCTTAAAGTTACGTGGAATTATTTGAACATAGTGGGGGTTTGGGGGTTTTCGTGGAGGGGTTTTTTGTTTGTTTTAGGGGTTTTGTTTGTTTTCATTTGTTTGTTTTGTTTTTGTCTTGGGGATGGGGTTCAGGGGGTTTTCTTGTGTGTGTGTACTGGGGGTTTGGGGTTTTGTTTTTGTTTGGTTTTTTTTTTGTTTTTTTTTGTTTTTTTTGTTGTGGTACTTTTGGCTTGTTTTTGTTTTCTAGTTTGGGGATTTTGTCTGTTGTTTGGTTTGGGGAGTTTTTTGTTTGTTTTTTTTTACTTGTTTGTTAATTTTTTTGGTTGGTTGGTTGGTTGGTTGTTTTGTTACCCAGGTAGACAAATGCTCCTGAATGGTACCTCACAAATGTACAGAGGAATCAAACAGTGGCAAAAAAATGACCTTCCTGCATGTACCCAAACTCTGCACAGCTCATGTCTGTAAAAGAAAGCAGAGGAAAGGAGCAGCAGGTGCCTTAGGGTGCTGCTCTCTGGCAAAAACCTGGGGCAAGACTCAGCTGGTGGAGGACAGAGTTGGTCCAGAATTCTGGCTCCCAACCAGAAGCAAGCAAGGCGGCTTTTAAAAACAGCAACTGCTGGCAGCAAGGTATGGAAACAGAATCATAAATCAACTAAAGTTACTTTTACCTCTCTGGCTCATTTCCTCTGAGACTCTGCTACCTCTATTTCCACAAAGATGTTCTGCCATTTTGCTTCTTCCTGCAGGACTGAACTAAAGAAGTTAACCTGTGCAAGATCTGTCTTCTATTCTATGTTTATTTTGAGAGTAAATAGTGTCCACTTAAGGTCTTTTTACATTTTGAGGTGTAAAATGGTAAGGAGGACAAAAAGACTGATCTGTTCCATCAGCTTTTCCCAAAAGACAGGTAAAAATTACAGGTATTTAAATATCATTTACTTTTATCTAGAGTTTAAGACATGTCATTTTTGTCTTGAAGAGGAAAGAGAAATTAACTTCAGCTGTTTCAAGAATTGAGTAAATTAATGTGTAGTTTTTTGAACACTACCCTTTCTTGAGTTTATGCAGACAGGGGATATAATGTAAGGAGACACTCTCCCAGAGTTCTATTATTTACAAGATGCAGCTTTTCAAATACTGTTTAAGGACAAGACACTAAAATATCCTGAAAAGGGGAGCTAGAGAAAAAAGAGGACAGCTCCTCATCTTCCTCTGGCAACACAGACTCTTCAAATAGAACACAAATGGAAGTGAGGATCCCACTTCAAATTAACTCACAATTCTTGTTTCCCACTGGAAAATTCTGACTCTGACATGCACAAAATTGATTAGAGACATATTTTCACAAAAATTGTCCTATATGGTCTCAACTGCCAGTAAGTACTTTGATTCTTTCATGTTCCAAAGGACCTGTGCTCTTTTTTTTTTTTCCTTTGTGTGTATGTGTTTTTCTTTTGTTTGCTTGTTTGTTTGTTTGCTTTTAAGTTCCTAAGGATGGAAAAGCAGAGAAAACAAACAAGTTTCACTAATGGGGAGCAACGACCTCTCCCTGTGGCCTAAGTTAGCAGAGCAGTGCCTCAAAGTACCAAGATGTGCTGTTCATCACAGCCTATTCCAGAGATGTGCTTCTCCTCCTGCAGGATAAATTAGAACCTGACTAATGTTGCCTATCATGAAATCACATTCCCTCCTCTTTTTCTTGCATGAAACATGCTCTAGTGCCCAATGAGCTCATTGGATCTTTACATATGACCATCTGAAACTTATGTGGATATTGACTAAGTAAATAATTTTCTAAGCCAGTTCAATTAAATCATGCACCAGACTGTTTTTTTGAAGGCTAATGAGACTGGTGAGATCTGCATGCATTACTGATCCAGCATTTTGCATCATATTATAGCATATAACATTTTAATTCTCTTGAAAATTATTTTTAAAAATACTTTTTTTGCTTTACCTTTTTTTTTTTCCAATGACTTACACTTTGATTTTCATGAACTAAATCTGAAATGATCTCTGAGTTGACTACATGACTGGTTCTAAGACTTACAGTCCCCTAATTACTCACATTAAATTGGAGTAATAATGGAGCAGACCAGGCCCAGGCATCTGGAATTCCTTGGAAATTCCTGTCCTTGGAAATGACTGAAAAAGACCAGGCTATGGAAGCATGAAGGGTTAAGGATTTTCAGACCTCAGCCCAACACAGTGCAATACCTGTACACACTCCTGGGTCTGAGAGTGTGGAATTTCCCCAATTTCCCCTCATCTCTCTGTTTAGGGTAAGGGTCTCCTGCTTACCCTTTTCCTTTGAAGAAATACAGGCCCTGGAACTTGGATGACAATAATTTGTATTCTTCTCCAAGATCTTTACAACAGATTCATTGCCTCTTGCTCAAATTACAATTTTTCACTCTCCATCAGCTCAAGCAGTGTGGTTACAATGCAGATTTTTCTCCCACGCAGTGAAAACTAGAAACAGCTGGATATGTTCAACTACTTGGTTCAGAAACTTCATCAGGGAAAGTTTTCTCTTTTTCCTACCCACATCAAAGTGCAGACAGAAGAGCTCTTCCTGACACACACTGGAAGTAGTGGATAGACAGATGTGGATGAAGGAGAACAAAGAGTTGAGCCCTAATCTTCACTGTTTCCAAGAAGCATATTAAAAAGTGAACTATTCCCCACAAGTCTTCAGGGACCTTGAATTTCTGCCATTATATGAATGATTATGAATTATAACAGCTTATGTGGAACAAAATAACACTGAAATACTGACCAGTATTGCTTTGCTTGCCACTTGATTCTACAAGGGGTGAGAGTGAGGAGGTGGCTGACATTCTCCCAGTTTTCTTCCTTAATTATTGCCCCAGGACACCTCTTTTCCCAGCCACTGGCACAGCTAATCACACCAAGTTCTCATCTGCTGGGGTTTGTACTAATTTACCATCTCTCACTCAGGCTTTCAGAAATGGGACAGTAGCTTTCCAAATGCTGTTGCACAGCCCTGCACAGGGCTCTTGCTTCATTTTGATCAGTAATGTCCTTTTGTGTCTCCATTTTCTCTCTCTCTCTCCTACCACGTCCCACACATGTCACCCCTCTGTGTTTTCAAAGCTCTTTGAAGCATCTCTTAATGAATCACCAATTACACAGTAACCAAAAGTGCAGCAGAGCCTTCCATGTATTTAAAATTTGTCACCAAAGCACTCCTTGTTTCATTCTCTCCCACGCTGCCTTTTAGCTTTGGAAAGATGGATGTGAGAGGTCCAACAAAGCTGCTTTTCATCTTCTCTGAGCCCATCCTTCAAGCTCTCTGTGTCACACCATACCCCTGACCTTTAGTTATATCAGGGGATTGCTGTAGCCACTTTCACCATCACAATCCCATTTCATCAGAAATGAGAATTTCAGAATCCTCCATTCTGTGCTCAGGCAGGGATTTGTCTTATCCTGAAGCTGCCAGGTTTGGGCGTTCTTTCTGTCTTTTTTTTTTTTCTTTTTGTGGTTGGCTAATACAATCCATGGTGTCAGCCAATATGTCTCTAGATGCTGTGAGAACAGAATTAGGAAAATTTACTTAACCACGGTCTTCCAAGAGCTGCCATGAAAGCTTTTGCCATACCACTGGTGCAAGAATTCAATATACATTCTTATAAAAAGAGAAACAGATGTACTACTCACCCCAATTTTTGCTCTTAATACTTTCAAGGCAGTTTCATGCTCAAGATCAGAAATTGTATGAGCATCAATGGGATGTTTGCACAACAAGGCTTCAAGCCAATGGATAAAAAATAAAACCCATTCTTGTTCTGGCACCTGCAGCAGCTCCTCACTTCCTGCAGACTCAGAGGGGCTGCACATGCAGGAGCACAGTGGCATGAAAAATCTGTTTTACATTTGAGACCTGCACCAGGTAAAGGAAGGAAACCTTATGAAAGGAAGTATATCAGTTCTTCTCTCTTTCCTTCATTCTTTTTGTTGAGACCATCCACGCGTCAGGACCAATGTGGGATCTAAGGACTGGTGATCCCTATTATCTTTCTCTCTCTGACACCTTTATGTCTCTCCTCTCCTGCTTTGTCCAGCCATGGTTATCCTACAGTACCCCTTACTCCATACCAAAGTTTATTAAGAGGACCGGGAGCTTGTCATTTATAATTCTAATTGTAAAAGTTGAGATCTTAGTACCTGAAGTTTGTTGCTGGAGCTTGTAAAATTTAAGGGCTTGTTAACCAAAGCTTTTTAGAGTTAATAGTGGCTAACTGCCGAATTTATAATGAACATCTTGCCCCCTGCCAAATGGAACAAGACACTTGGGACTCTCTCCCTCTGGGAGGGTGTCCTGGTGTGTAAGCATGTTCAGAAATCTGAGCATTAACCCTGAACACAATCCTCAGCTGAGGATTTGGGTGATAAAGAGAGCAACGTTGACATCTCAGGGTGCACCTTCCAGAAGCACAGCACTGCAAGGTTGTGCCTTTTTCTACTTCTGAGTCCTACTGAGTGCTCTCAATCTCCAACAAAGGCAATCAAAGGCAATGTAAACTGTCTGGCTTATTGGAGCGACACATTTTCACTTTTCAAGCAAAAGAAACATTTCATACCACACACGGCTCATGATCAATGGTCACTAATCCAGACTTTTTTATTCACACATATTTTTATTTCTCTACTTATGCAGGTTGCCTGATACTGATCAGCTGTGTTTACAGACTGCTTTCATTAATAAACCAGAGCAGGGTACATTCATTTTACTAGCTAATTTGCTCAAAACTGATTTCCTGAGGCAGAGCCAGTGAACTGAAGCACCTATAGTTTTTGTGAAAAATATAAACCCACTTTCCATTAGTTTTAAAGATCAGCTGCTTTATTATACAAAATACCTCATTTTTTACCTCAGTCAAGAAATAGGGAGGTTTTAAATTAGATAATTAATTATTAGAAAATGTCTGTTCCTTCCTCAGAGTGTAACCAAAATGAATCACCAATTTAGTTCATTTTAACTTCCCTCAACACTCAGCAAAGTTGTTAAACTCTTCACATGATCACTGAATCTCAAATCTATAAAGCTCATCATCTCAGCAGGAGGTTTTTATCTGAGATCTCTTGTGCCAAATCCAGAATTCATTTTAAAATTCAGGCTCATAACTTCATTCCAATGTGTTTGAAAAAAGCCACGGTTTTCTGTCACAATCTGGAAATTGGACTTTTCTATTACCATCTCTAGGAGGAATATGTGCAAGACGAGTCTTTACATATTGCTACTCATTTCTTTTTCCGTTTGGATTTCATAAACAAAAATAAAGGAAGGTTAGTAATGCAAGTAAATCTTTGGTTTGGGGTTCTTACTGGCAGCCAACACAACTGCAAGACTATAAAGAGAAAACTGCAAAATGAAAAAAACCAGAACACTGAAAATCACAGCCTGTTTTTTATGTTGCTTAGCCTACTTTATTAATGATAAGCAACAATTACAAAGTAAATGAGCAAACAAAACCAAAGAACACCAGATGCATCCTGCATGTATTAGATTTTATTTTGCCAGCATGTACATAAAATACAACCCTATTCCTTCCATTGAAAGGAGAGGCTGTTCTGCAGTATGGAATTGAACAATGCTTTATCTCACACAGATACTCAAAATGAGGGTGATAAGGGGAGCGAGACTTCATCCTCTCCCCAGTGAGGGTCATATTTACAGCAAAAACGACTCTGATCCTCCTGCCACGCACTGCTGTCTCTGTCTCCTCAGTCTCACCCTTCTGCAGGGACTCAGGATGGAGGATTTCTCCTCAATCTGCCCCTGTGATGACACAGCCACAGATCCCTCTGTTTGCAGGGCAGGAGATCCAGTCCCCAACAACACCATGCTCTTCCTGACCTCACACCTATTTAAACAGTCCTTTCCTAAACTGGGCATCAAAAAACTTCACATCCATGCTCTCACAAGGATTCTCCCTCCCAAAGGCAGGACTTGCCATTTGTTGTTGCTTATGGGTCCTTTTGGTTTACTTTCCACTTTAGGTTTATTTCCTCTCTTGGTGGCATGGCTGCCCTTGAGAGCATCCCTAGTCACCTTTCAGAAGCACCATGATGTGAAACAAAGGAAACTCCAGACAGAGCCCACTTGTAACAAAACTCCAGAGTGACATGAGTTATCATCTACTGCCCTCTGAGTCGCAGCACTACAAGCAGGATTTGTGTCTGTCCCCCTGTCCATCCCTGAGACATCTCTGTCCACGGGGACGTGGGAGCAGTGACAGTGCCCAGCCCCTGCCCCAGCCCAGGCACAGGACACCCTCTGCTCTCCCCAGACCCTGAGCCACCTCTCCCCAGCACACCAGGTGGCTCAGGGGGGTTTAGCCCCTGCTGACAGCCCCAGGCTTCTCCATCCCACAGCAGGAACGAGCTCCTGGCTTTCCCAGCAGGGCTGGCCAGCCTGGAGCTTCCCCTTCAGCTGACCTGAGGGACTTTTGGGACAGGGCTGCAACCTTCCCCTTTGTTTGGCCACCAGGCTCATCCCTGGGTGTCCCAGAGGTGACAGATGTCTCACCCTGACAGGAACTGTCCAGGTCCCAGCACCCTTGGGTGAAATCCATCCTGTCCATGCTGTCCATCCTGTCCCACTGACCTGGGGGACATTGTATTCATTTCCCTTTTTCCCCCCTTTCCTTAGTCCCCTGCAGCTACAAAAGTAGAGGTGGGGATGAGATGTGACACCAGAAATTATGAATTTCCAAATTCCTCCACCCACAGCTCATTTGGGGGTGGTCCCTGACATTTCCCTCCTGTCTCACAACACGGGAGCTGTTGGCAAAAGTAAACAGCCACCTGCAACACCTATGCTTGAAAGACAGAGGTGCTCTTTTTGGGGACAAATAATGTTATCCAGCTGGCACATTTTAAAAGGGTGACCTCGCTGTTCTGTGTTAAAAAAAAAAAAAAAATTGAATTTATCATAATTTTACATAACTGCTGGCAGCAACTCAGATTAAGGGCCCCAGACCAGATCATAAAGAGACTCCCAGTGGTTCAGCCATGACACACCTAATTCAGTGCTGGCAGTCTTTATCTCTGGTTTTGACTGAAAAACAGGAATCCAAACCAAGGAATGTAATTTAACAAGTAAAAATTTCAGAGAGGTTTTAGCCCACTCTCCAGTAGGCTGTAATGCAGTTATTTTTTTCCCAAAGGTTCTTTGAAACCATAAAATCCAAAACTGTGTCTATAATAATAAAAAACTGTACATTCCATCTGAAGATTTAATTATTTAGTTTAGACATAAAGTGACAGCTTGCAATATAGATAATAGTTTTGGCAAAGCTGCAGACATTAATCTAGAGGCAGCTTCAGTGTAAAGCTGTTCTGGCTGTATTCAATAGAAGTGTCATTGCATTTTTAAAATCAAGAGAAGCCACAAAAATCCATATTTCTCAAAAAGTTTAATCTGAAAAGCAACCTACTTTCAACGTTAAGTTTGGATTAACATCTCTCAAGGCCCATCTATCAAAATCCTGAAGTTCAATAGGGTTCAAAATGGGAAATGAGGAAAAAAAAATAAACCAAACAAAAAGAAAAAGGAACAAAATAATAAACCAGAGAAAAGCAGTGGGATAAGATATAATATAAATCCAAAACCTGAAAACACTTTCAAATGACATCATGTTTGACACAGTGAAGATTTTTGTCTGCATTTCCTGCCCTAAGTGTACTGCAGCTGCACCAGCTCCAGTTCTTGGCCATTAAAACTTGTAACATGGCTAATTATCAGAACTATTAGAAAGCTTTCAATTAATGGAAGAGTTCCATGAAAAGTGAAAAATTCCATGTAAAGCCCTTGTGCAAAGGAAGAAATCAGGGTTTCATTAAATCCTCGGGCCTGAATAAACAAAATATCAAGTCAAACAGAAGACAATTACACCTCTTTCTACAAAAGTATATTAATAAATAAGTAAATATAGAATTAATTTTTTTACTCTGCCAGACAACAGTACATGCAGTCAAAAAATTCAAAATAGTTAGTGATAAACAATCTAGGTCACTACACAGATACTAAGGATAAATATAGTTATTTTTAATGCAGGAGAATGTTCCCAGACAATATTTTGACAGTCTGAGGCAGCTGTACTGAATGCAGTAACCTGTTTTGTCTACAAGCTTCATCACCAGTCTTCACTCTTTGGTGAACACTTGCAGAGCGTAAATACTGGATGAAGACATGTCCTGTGTTAGTGGTTACAGATATGTTAGGAAAAGGCAAAAGCCATAAAAAAATAAATAAAAATTGCATGGTAGTACAGCAACAACGCCCTCCTCCCCAGTTAATACATTCTTGTACAATTCCTGCCACTGCCATTTGCAGCCAGAGTCCCCATGAGGTCTGAGAGGACCACATGGGGACACAGCTGTGCTGCCCGAAGAACAACACTGGCACCACATCACAAACTCCAGAGAAATGCAATTTCTTCAAATTCCTCATTTCCAGCAGGAGAATATGGGATCTGTTATGTCTTAAAGAGCATCAAGACTAAATACTCTCCCTTTTCACCCAGACAGAAGAAACAGGGATTCCTCAGGTTCCTCCATGAAGCATAAACCCTGGGTGAAGCCAAAGAGCAGGGGTGATTCAGGGAGGGTAGGAAGCAAAAGAGGTTGGCATTTTATTTTTTAAACTACATCAACTTTGAAGAAGCACCTTCCACAAGGCCAGTTTCAACAGATACACACTCTAGCCTGTAACCTACTAGAACAGTAATTTTGTGTCTTTGATGTTGTTCTTTTTCAAAGAACATCTCTAAAATCTTCAGTAATCTTACTTTTCTATCTTAACAGAAAAATGGGGCTGAAAAAAACCAGGCTCTTTCCACAGCTGCTTTTCCTACAGAAAATTTGTTCTGAGACCCTACATAAGAGGCTTTTAAAAATTAGCCCAACTGTTACAAGATACCCAGACCATGTTGTAAACAGGCCAGGCATTTTCAATTTCAATTGTAAAAGCTTCTTGCTCCTCATTTTGAAAATGAAAAAGAAATGAGAATCTCCTGCATGCATGGTAATAAAGTGAGAATAACGCTGACTGACATTAACTGAGAGCTCTCCTGAAGCAGCATTTCCAGATGATTCCCTGGTTCTGAGATCTCTGAAAATCTTTGGGTGAGTATTTCCAGTGTACCAACACTTCTTTCACCCACACACACACAAAATGAAATGGATATTCAAGCAGCTGCTGAGGCTGCAACACTGGAGCTGGCACTGCAGGAGACTCAAAACATGGCTTTTATCAGGCATAAGTCATCAAAACTCATCATTTCTCTTAAAAGCAGATGCCTTTTTCTACTTGATGTATCGACCTTTGTTTTCAGACTTCAGAGATGGAAGGTACAGACACGTCAAGGATAAGAGATGGGTGTCAACGACAGGAAAAATCTTGATGTGACACAAGGGACAAAAGATTGCTATGAAAGATGCTAGCACAAGACTTCATGATTATTATTAGAGCATTAACAGAGTGAAGGGGTGGCTTCCTGAAACTCAGAAATTATTAAAGGTATAGGTTTTTGTTGTAATTCTTCGGCTCCGCAAATGTTGCTCCTCTGGATTAAATATATATATATATGTATATATAAAATTGCATACCAGTGATTTTTATTCCAGTGAAGTTGGGGTTCAGTTTTGGGATATTTCTCCTTCCCTCCTCTCCCTCAAAAAGAAATGTTTAGACAGAATTTAAAATTCTATTCAGATTTTTCTACAAGTATAATGCTCTAACCAGAATCCATCCGGAAAAGAAACCAGTGTACCCATTGTTAATTGTTTATTACTCTCTACAGAAAATTAAAAGAAAAAAAAAAAAAACACAAAGCCTCAAGAATTTGCTTATCAAAAATCCCAGACAATTAACCAGCAGGCTAATTGGTCAAAATTAGTCAGTCAGGAATCTCAGACATTTTGAAGAATTTTCTATTTTTCCTCCTGAACTAACTGAAGCATACAATGCTTTTACCCATTATGTCTTCTCTCTTTCTTCCTGTTCAGCCTTCAGCCAGTCTGAATAAAGGAGGCAGAACCACATCGACTCCCTGGTAGTTTTAAAACTGGTTTCTTGCCTGGAATTAAGCCAGAGCAGGATTTCTAAGGCAGGCAGCTCCTCTTGTTTCCACTGAGAGCACGTGGGGAGCTTCTGAGCCTCTCCTGCTCTGCGTGGCCCAGGAGTGATCTTTATCCACAAGATAAATATTTGCTACCAAATAATTAGGGAAGAAAAAAAAAAAAAACCACTGTAATTTGTCCTCAACAAAATAACCAACTGGGATAGACTAGTTAATCAACACTGGATCTGCCCCAGGATGGTGAGATGGCCACTTTGGACTGGGAAATGGCCAGGAAAATGTGGAATTTGCTCCTCTGCCTTCATCCATGCCAAGGCAAACAAGACAGGAACGCAAGGGATGCTCATGGATCTGACTTCTGCACATTTCCTCAGGGGGGAATACACAGCTATACTCGAGGAAAGGGGAAATTTGGCACCCTGTGTTGGTCCAGAAATTGATTTCTTGGAAAAAAATGTGTAAATCAGGCTCTGAGAAAACTATCCATAACTCACCTCTGAAGGAAACAGCTGAGGACACATCTGGTGTTCAACATCCCTGTCCACGTCACTTCCTTCTCCCTCATTTCCCCATCTCCCTTCCTTGCACCATCACTGGGACTGGCCTGCTCCTGCCTTAAGCCATCCCAAACAGGCAAACTACCAGAGAATTTTACTGTTCTGTGTAAGAATATCACCAGTGCTGGAATTAGGGAAAAGACAGTGGCAGAGAAACTAGATGGGCTTTGGCCAAACTATCAAAGCTCACGGAGTTGCTCATTTCAGCTTTGTCTTGCAGTAAAAAAAACTCTGGAGGCTCAGGAAGTTTCCTACAGACCAGAGACTTGTTTCTGACCCCTCCCTGACCAAACTCCTCTGACCCACAAGTCAGAGCTGCATCTCTTAGTGCTCCACTTTTTCTCACACTCAGCATATTGGCTTCAAGCTGACAGAGAGCAGGTTTATATGAATTATTAGGAAGAAATTGTTCCCTGGCAGGGTGGGCAGGCCCTGGCACAGGATGCCCAGAGCAGCCGGGGCTGCCCCTAGATCCCTGGCAGTGCCCATGGCCAGGCTGGACACTGGGGCTGGGAGAGCCTGGGACAGTGAAAGGTGTCCTTGCCATGGCATGAGTGACACTGGATGGGCTTTAAGATCCTTCCCCAACCCAAACCATTCTATTGCTCCATAATTCTCAGTTCTTAAATTCACATTTTTATGCAATTATTCATCTATACTGAAAAATATTGAGGCATATCAGAGCAATCACTGCTCTTGCTGTGTGAACCAATATAGATGTGGAACTAACATTAAGTCAATATATATAGTCAATCACACTTTATTCCAGCTGACTTCCAAGCTCTTGTTCAGAATGTTGCTTTGATTTTTTTCTTCCCCAGTGGATTTCACAAAAGAAAGGATACATCTGACACTACATTCGCAGCTATGCCTGACATTGCTTCAATTACCTTTTTTTTATTTCCTTATGACTTTAGTGACAGGGTGAACCACAAGACCCACATTTGGAGTAAGAGTTTAAGGCTAAGTAAAACCACCCGAGGAAGGAACCAGAGCATTTCTGTAACTGTGCCACAGTACAATAATGCAGCATTTCTAAGAGAAATTTCAGAAAGAATTTGTCTCCCTGAATAAAGAAACCAGGTTGAAGAGAAGCCTGGTGAAGAAAGGCAAGGTGTCAGAACAGGATGGGCTTGATCACACCCAAGAAAATGAAAGTCATTATCAAAGAGGTTGATCTTTATCCTGAAGGGCTATCTGTAGGGAGTGTATCATTCCGTACAAGGTCTGAGGGTAAAGCATAAAAAAAGACATTAAAGAATTACACAAAAGCATCATTAAAGAAACATTTATAGCATGCACCATGGAAGGGAGCTACTAGGTCATTTCAGCTACTTCCCATGACAGCAGCACATCATTTCCCTGTCCACGCTGTACATTATTCACAGTATCAAGCTAATCTTCCCTTAAAATTGTTCAAAGAAATAGAACTGCATGGTTTTAAAATGGTTCTGGAATGGTATCTGAAAGCAATCAGCTAGTGGGTCTTAGTTTTTTAACCTAGAAAAGACCTTGCAAAGCAATCCCATGCAATTCCTCACACAAGCAAGGAATCTGACAGGTTACATTGCATGTAATAGTTTCTCCATCTCTACTTCCAATACCTGAGCTGGAAAAGGAGTAAAAAAATCCAAAGAAAGAAAACCCTGGCAAACAAATTAAAGCAGGATGGTCTAAAGAACTATAATACAAGCAATCAGGAAGGAACCTTGGATTTCCAGGGGTAGTTGTCTAAAATGACACTCAGCAGTGATAGAAGCTCTCCTGCGTGAGGGAGAGACAGACTGAAAGATGTAAGCAAATGCTAAACTTAAAATAAATCTAATTTTTTGGTTTTTTCTATTTTTTTGTGCCTCCACTTGGTGCATGAAAGTCTTATCTGTAAATGTTTCTTGTGTGATCTGTTGTAGCTTCACTGTTGCAGAAACCTAAGACATGGGTAATCAGATGCCAGAAATTACTGTTATTTATGCTCTGCTGTCACAGCTCTCCATAATTATGCAGGTTGACACAGCATTTCGACAATGATAGGGGAAGAAAAGCAGTTTTTGCAGAGATTTTTTTCAGCCTCCCTACACAGAATCTCGACAAGTAAAATTGCTGCAGCTAAAAATTAGCAATGCAGTCATCTCCACATTTGGTTTAGGGTTTTTTTTGGCCTGACAAAAAGTTACTATTGTGAGAGTACTCCAAGACATGAATAAAAAGGTCTATATGTCTAAATGGTAGCTTTATGCTACAGTAGGACCATTATCTTACTATGCATAAATAAATGCCTTGTGTTGTTTAGAATTGAAAATAATCAAAGAAAAAATTAGTTGCAAGGGGTGAGGGGCAGGAAGAATGAGAAATTATTTGCAAAATGCTGGGAAAACACCCTGCTTTGCATTAAAATTAAAAATTTGAAATTGTGGGGTTCAAATCCATAGTGTGAAGCACTTAGCAGTCACCTGAGCTCATGCTGTCCCAGGTGTGCAAGCCACACTCCAGAGTGAGGCTGTTCACTGGTTAAACTGCTGCGTGTACAGAATTGCAATATTCTGATAGAGCACTTTGGGTTAGGAAATTTCTCCATCAGCTTTTAATCAAGAGCCACCACTTGATGCAGAAACAGCACCCTGGGGGGCGGGGGGATTATGCCTCTGTGTCTGACCCCACTCTCCCACACACCACCTGGGAGAGGAGGCAGCAGAAAAATCCCCCACCAAAACCTCCCACCTCCTCTGGAGGAGGCTTTTCTCCGCTCCCTGTCCCCTGTAGCCTCCAGGATCACAAAAAGCCCACAAATCTGAGGCCCAGTTCTCTCTCACATCGTCAGATTCCTGCTGGGACGTGCCAAGTTCCTGCCCTGGCTCTGCTGAAAGAGTGCTGATCTTCTTGAGCCTCCTTATCCATCTGCTGCTCCTCCCTGCTGTCATCTGCACAGTTCAGCTTGCTGCTTTAAATACTGCGCCTGAAATCCTGACTCCTAAAACCCAGAACTTGTCGTTCTGCTGCCACAGTTGGGAGAGCTGAGATAATCCAGGATTCTCCACTTAAACAGTGTAGGCAGAAGGATGGCTTGGCTGAACAGGAATATTCTCTTGGAAGTAAGGCAATAGAGGAAGGTTTTTGCCCAGCGTGAGCAGGGCCAGGTGGCATGGGAAGAACGCAGAGATACTGCTGCCAGCGGAGGGAGAAAATTGTCAAAAGTTCAGACAGAGTTGGTGCTGCAAGAACTGTGTGGGGGACAATAAAAAGAGATTTTCTGAATAAAATAATGGCAGTAGGCAGCGCAAAAATACCATTGGCCTGTTCCAGGAAGAGGATGATCTCCTCATAGGCAGGGACAGGGACAAGGCTGAGGTGCTCAGTGTATCCTTTGCCTCCTTCTTTGACACAGATGGACCAAGAGGGTCCCAGTGCCCTGAGATGGAAGACCATGACTGTGAGAATGATCAACGTCCAGCTAACCCCACAAATGGATCCCTACAAATCTATGGGGTCTGATGGGATTAATCTAAGAATCCTCAAACAGCTGCTGATGTCATCACAAAACCTCTCCTGATGATTTTTGAGCGGTCTTGGGAGTCCAGAGAAGTCCCAGATGACTGGAAGCTGGAAAACATTGTCTCAGTTCTCCAGCAGAGCAAGATGGAGGACTGTGGGAACCCAGGAAATTCCTCTGGCTGCCCTGGAGGGCTCGAGACCCTGCCCAGGGGGCTCAGAGACCTTGGCACAGAGCCCAAGACCTCTGTGCCTTTGATTTAGCCCTTGGAAAAACAATTACCAACCTTTATATGAAGAATTACAAGCCACAACAGTTTAAGTACAGAGATGGTGAATTTATCACTGGGTGAAAAAGTAGATTTTCAGGTGTTTAGAATGGGGGTTCAGGGAGCAAGATGGAGGGATCTGGGGGTGTCCAGCCTTTCTCCTTCTTCTTCTTCTTGGCCTCCATCTTCTGCTGTTATGGTGGCACTTTTAGATTGGTTTAGAGTAGAAGCTCACTGTCTAACATAGGTGATAGGTGTTGGAAAGTAATTGTAGATATTGTACACGTAGTTTTTAGTATAAAGACATAACACCACCCTGGGGGCAGGGAGAATGCCTTGGGCTGTCCTGCTGAGCGGACCTTGGCAGGACAGGAGAAGTAATTTTAAAAACTGGGAACAATAAATAACCTTGAGACCAAGAAACGAAGAGCTCTGACTCCTTCTTCAAGCACCGGGCTGGGAAAAGAGACTTGTACGTATCTCAGGGTCACTCTGAGCAGAAGAGATTCCGAGAGAAAATCCCAGAAACTACAGGCTTGTCAGTCTCGCTTCAGAGCCTGGTAAAGGTATGGAGAAGATTATTCTGGGAGGTATTGAAAAACACGTGGATGACAAATCACTGGTCACAGCCAGCATGGCTTCATGACAGCAAAGTCCTGCTTGTCAAACCTGACTTCCTTCCAAGGTGACCCACTCCGTGGATCAAGGGAAAACAGCTGATGTCCTGAAATCTTTCTGGATTTCAGGAAAGTTTTCCATAGTGTCTCTGACAGGATTGTTCTGGGAAAACTGTCCATCCCACAGCTGGATAAACACATCCTGAATGGGTGAGCAGCTGGGTCATGGGTGAGGCACAAAGGGTGACAGCCACTGAGGTGACATCCCATGGGAACCCGTCACTAGTGAGGTTCAAAGGGCTCCATCCTCAGCCCTGTGCCCCTCAACATCCTCAGGAATTACCTGGATGTAGGACTGGAAGGGATCCTGAGAAGTTCACAGATGATACAAAACCGGGGGAGCTGTCTTGAGGCTCCCTTGAGGGCAGAGAGGCCCTGCAGAGAGGCCCTGACAAACGAGAGGCCTGGGCCAGCTCCAGCCTGTGGGGTTCAATAAGGGAAGGTTTGGGATTGTGCCCCTGGCATAGGGCAACCCATGGACAGACCGGGGAATGAGAGTCTGGGAAGCAGTGCCAGGGAAAGGGACGGGGATCCTGGTCAGTGGAGTGCCCTGGAGCCAACAGGGATATCCCTGCCCTGGGGACAGCAGGCCCAGCATGGCCAGAAGGGATTGTCCCGCTCTGCTCTGGGCTGGAACAGCCACACCTGGAATATTGGGTGCAGTTCTGGCACCACAACACAAAAAAAGGCTTTAAACTGTCAGAGAGTGTGCAGAGGAGCCATGGGGGTGGAGAATGGTGTGGAGGGGCCGTGTGAGGAGGGCTGAGGGCACTTGGTGTGTTCAGCTGGAGAAGGGGAGGCTGAGGGCAGACCCATCACAGCTACAGCTCCCCAGGAGAGGAAGAGGAAGGGCAGCTCTGATCCCTGATCCCTGATCTCTGATCCCTGATCCCTGATCTCTGATCCCTGATCCCTGATCCCTGATCTCTAATCCCTGATCCCTGATCTCTGATCCTTGTGACACTGGCAGGACCTGAGGGAAGGGCTGGGACTGGGCCAGGGATTTGCGATGGAGCTCAGGAAAAAGATTCTTACCCAGAGGGTGCTGGGCACTGCTCAGGCTCCCCAGGGAATGGATCCCCAAGGCTGCCAGAGCTCCAGGAGAGTTTGGACAACACTCCAGGGATGCCCAGGGTGGGATTTTGGGGTGTTTGTGCAGGGACAGGAGCTGGGCTGAATAGACCTTGTGGGTCTCTTCAAGCTCAGCATACTCTGTGATTGTGTCAGTATTTACTCACCCATTTTCAAACACTTTACCAAATACATATATATAGATATAGACATATAGATATATATATATATATATATGATATACATACATACATATATAGATATATATATATATATATATATATCTATATATATATATATATATATATATATATAATAAAAATCATAATATATAAACCTTATGGACATAAGTCTTTTCTATACAGCCATGAAACTGCCTTTTGCCCCTTATTAAAGAAGTGTGTGGAGTGTGGAGTGAGGAATACTACTGATAACCTCAAAAAAATCCTAGACAGTGCTTTTGTGGTATATAACAAATTCTTATTTCAAATACAGAGCTGTGCATCAAGAAATCATAGGACGATTAGGTGTTATCTAACATTTCCTAAACGTCTTAGTATCAGACCAGATGTGAGGCACATAAGTGGCTGCAATTGCTACGTATGGTCTCTGGAGTGTAGATATACCCAAATTATACCCAAAGTGCAGTATGTGTGCAGATAGCTGCTATACATTATGTAAAATTAAGATAGTTTTATATGTGTTTCATATGAGAACGCATTCACACACACACACCCCACATATATTTATTAGCTGGATTAGCTAGAGACTTTATTAGATAATTATGGTCTACTTCTCAGCTTTCGGAACTTAAAATGGAAAAACACCCCCAGTGTGATGAAAGGTAACGCAGCTTGAAGAAAAACCCACAAACAAATGAATCAAAAACCCCACAAGTACGTTAAAGTATATTCCCTGACCAGCAAGACTGAGATTTGATAAAACCTCAAAGCAGGAAGGTGTGGTGCAGGTTCTCTGCCTCCAGATTCCTGGGACACAGCTGCTCATTCAATCCCTGCCTTCAGAGCAACAGACCCACAGCTGTGGGTCCAAACTGGGTTTGGACAGATCCTTGCTCTGTTCTCACCATATGAATGGCAAAAAAGCTGTTCTATGCTCTACACAGATCGTTAGAAAATCAGCCATAACCTGCTGTCACTACACACGGTGAGTTGTTCTCCCTCAAACTTCAGGTCCAAGTTTCCTATAAAAAGGGAAACTTAGACCCATTATTCGTCAGACTGACATAACACACTGAATTTAGGCTGAATTTTCCTCTTCCCTAGATTGTCTCCTGGACTTTAAATGCAAAATGTGTTTTGGTCCTCCAATATAAAACAGCATTTTCCAGAGGTTTTAATTTTGTAGATGTTAATGTTCCTACACTGGACTTGAATCTTTTGACTCATCTGTTATTTTCTAGCACATCATCTGACTAAGCTTTCACTGTATTTTTAACTGTGAAACTTTTCTGAAACTTAAATTAATAGCTGTTTGTTGTTCAACCCATATTTAATAAACTCAAGCTGGGCTCCGGGTATGCTACAACAATGCCAATGTCATAGAACCAAATCAATGGTCAGGGTTGGGAGGGACCTTAAAGGTGTCACAGTGCCTCCCCCTGCCATGGCAGGGACACCTTCCACTGTCCCGGGCTGCTCCAAGCCCTAATGTCCAACCTGTTTTTGGACAATTCCAGGGATCCAGGGGCGGCCCCAGCTGCTCTGGGCAACCTATGCCAGGGTCTCCCCACCCTCCCAGGGAATCATTTTTCCATCACATCTAATCACTTGTAGTACAGCACCAACCATCCTTTAGGATTTCAGAAATCTGTGGCTTACCAAAGTTTGAGACGTTTCAGAGACCAAGATGAAAACAGTAACACGCCAACTCCTATGTGACTCTCAATAAAGTTAATAACAGAGTTTCATCTCTGATTCTTGCAGTTTCTTAAGCACAGCTTCCCCAGGTATCTTCACTTAGGCTGAAGGGATTTCTAGCTGTGAGTTTCTTGTAGGGGCATATGCTGCATAAACAGCTAATTTAAGGCATAAAAATCCTACTTAAAAGTTACTGTCTTTTGAAATAACTTCCAGAATGGATCATTTCCTTGATTTTCAGCTGGGTGGTAACTGAAAAAATGTGGAGGAGGGAAGATAAGACAGTGACCCTTTCCCCTATAGTACCATTGATACACAACCTTCTATCAAGTATATCCTTTGAAAAGAGACATAAAGGATAAGGACATAAGGGGCAGAGAAATAGGAGGCTGGGCACATGAAAAAAAAAAAAAAATCCAACTAATACTACCAGAACGATTAATTCCAATTATAATAATGCATGGCTTGACATCAAATTTTGTCCTAGGCTGACCAGACACGTACAGAATACAACAGTATATCCACTATATGCTTTCTGGAGGCTATACGAGCAGTCATGGAAAATCAATTTGAATACAAATGTAATTTGTTAAAAGAACAGCGAAAATCATTATGCAGGGTCACACTGTCAGCACTTTGTACAGAAGCAGATGCTGTCCAAAGATGCAAAGGCATTCAGTAAAACAGAAGAACCTTGGTCTTTAAAAGCCTCTGTGATCTTTTCAGCCTTTCAGTATAGATGCATGAGAACAAAGCTACAGTTTACCTCCCTTGTTTCTCAGCACTTTTGCTCCTTGCAGCTGATTCCAGCTGCAGAAAGGGGCTTTATAGAAACTTCTAAGCCTCAGAGAGAGAGTGAGGGTTCCCACTGTAATGGAGAAAAAGCAACATCTTTGAAACACTTCCTTCAAAGTTCCAGAGCTTGTCGCTCAGGCTGACAGAATACAGTCATAAAATAAGGAATTAGACTTGCCTGTTTTCAGCAATGTCAATACCATTTTTAGGCAAACCACACTTTAAAACTCAGCAGACAGCTAAGTGGAGAAGCACGCTACAACCCAGGGAGCAGCTTCACTATAAAGACAACTCAAATGGTAATTTTTCAGAAGGTCCCGTTGGAAAAATGTTTATCATGAAGGCGTGGAATGCACTGAACTGCTGCGCAGCCACAGCTCCACCCATGGCCCGAGGTGTATCTCAGAACCCCCAAAACAGCCACCACTTTTACATCATGCTTTCCTTCCATCTGATCCCAATCTTCACTGTCTGTTCATATAGCTGTTGAGGATGAAAAAAATCCCTAAAAGCCCACACAGTGGGATGCACTGTGTTTCTTCCTCCCAAAATAATCTCTAGTAGTCTCCGTAATCACTCTGGTAGTTATTGTCTGTCCATGCACAGTAAAGCATCAGAGTGCCTGGCATTCGAATTCCACCAAGGAACAGCAACAGCAGCAAGGGTAAAAGCTTACAGTTGTTTTTAAATATGTATAAACGGGCATTGCTTATTAAAAATGCACCTGCATCTTTCTTGCAACCTAAGGGCTGGAAGTCACTGCACCCTTGAAGGCTGGTTTCATCATGTGCTTGCATATAAACACTGAACATCAGGCTCCTGTTACAGTGCATGAGATTGCAAATTCATCAGAGTGGCCAGGAAGAAGAAAATGACAGTCTCCCATTGAGATGGCTTTTTCATCCATTAGTATCTTTCAATCTCTCTCACCCTTCTCTCTCCCTTAAAATCAACAACAGCAGCAAAAAGACAGAACCTCGCCTCAAATTTGCTGACATACTGTGTATTAGTTCCAAACACAAAAAGCAAAAGGTGCTTTTAAGACAGCATGAATAAACAGGATTTTGACCTCCACCAATACTTTGCAGAGCTCCATCAAAAAAAATAGTTGGTCTTTTTCTTTAACAGTCGGCTTGAAAAGCAGGTCGGTAAAGAAGTATATGACTTTGACCTGCACTTGGAATTTACCCTGAGAGGCAAATGGGAACCAGCCACTGCACACTTCCACTGGTTTTCATTCTACACCATTATGGGAATGGACTCATAGTGAGTAGTGCTGGGACAATTTCTGCACTGTTCAAAACCTTATTTTGAAAGAGTTTTGGTTACTTACAGTGCTTGGAGTTATTGCAACTTTGAGAGGATCTATTAAAGTAAATGTTATGACAGCCACCAAAATTAACCCACTAAATCAGACTTGTCAAGCAGCATTTTTCTCCATTTCAGCACAAAAAAAGACTCAGTATAATGTTCTCCTGTTTCTTTTTGAGAGCCAAGGACAAACCTTTAACTGAACAATCACAGCTTAAGCAATCACAGAGTAAATGTACTTTTTTTCCTTCCTATTTCACTTCTGCTAGAAAACCTATTAAGTCCCCTCTGTTCTGAAGTTATCTGAAAACAAAGGAGAACTGTAGACTTTAATGAGAAAACATCACAGATGTGAGCTATCAGAAGTTCCAAGGAAGCACAGTGCAAAGCACTCATATGACAAGTCCAGACTTCGTGGCAGACACAGTTATCTTCTGCTTAGAAAAGAGACTTTGGGGAATAAGCTGCAGGTACAAGGACATATTGCATAAGCTATCACATGCTCACTGCAACTGTGTGAATGCTACCGGATTTTGAGAAGCCGCCGTGCTGAATAATTTAAGGGCTAATAAAATATTCAGTTTTTACTGATACACTGGTTTCATTTTGAAACCTCAAAAAGAAAAAAAAAAAGTTAATAATGAGGAGAAGAGGTCTAAAAGTCAGCGGGAATATTCTGGTACTCATTAGAACAACAGTTGTTCCACCAAGCAGAGGGATAGAGGGATAAAGGGGTCTCCACACCGGGTGGGATCACACAGAGACACAGAACATCCGCGGCACCAGACGCGACTCGGAGCTCGCAGAGGACGAAGGAGAGCCCTCGGGGGGCTGCGGGCAAAAGGAGGGGACCCACGGGGGTCCCGGAGCCCAGGCCAGCGCCTTCCCCGGGAGCGGGGAGGGTGCCCGGGAGGGACAGCCGGGATGGGCAGGACGCGAGGGGACGACGGGACGGGCAGTGAGTGATCACCCACCGCCACGGGCAGCCCCCCGAGCCTTCTGCGGAGGGGGGACCGTGGCCCCAGCCCCACCATCAGCTCCTCGCACCACGAGCTCATACAACTTTTCAATGCCAGGAGGAGAAACCCTGCAAGAACTGATTAATATAAATAATAAAGAGAACTCCCAAGAGAGCTAAAGTTGTCTCTCTGGGGTAGGGTTGGCGTTTTCTTCTTCCGGAGGGTTTTTGGTTTTGGTAGGGGTTTTTTGTTTTGTTTTGCAAGGGGGTGAGACACCGAGAAGGCGCCGCGGGTGTTCTAGGATGGAGAAGACCTAATTAGAGGGAGGCAGCGAAAGGGTCGTCTGGCAAGAACTGCTCGCTGCTGCCGAGATGCTCCAGCTCCCGAACGTGTTTGCAAACTGTTCCGCGGTTTGCTGGGTCTCCGGCTAGGAGCTAGCAGCCTCCAAATTACAATGAAGACCGGTGGCTGGAGAGGGGTGGGGGGAGGAAGGGAAAAGCGGTGCGGACAGCTCTGCGGATATTAAATCTTCCGAGCCTCTCATTCTGGATTACATTTAATCTCTCCCGGCATTTCTTTCTCCTCTAATTAAGCACAGTTTCAAAACAGAACGCGTCTGAGGTTGGATCGTCCGCCGGCTTCTATTTCAAATGCAGAGATAAGTACTATTATTTTTCTTCTTTCCTTATGCATAAAGAGAAAAGGAGAGCCCAGACAGCGGCACCCTGCTGAGAGCCACCTCCCGGTCCCCCGCGCACTTGGACTCCGACTTTGCGGGAGCTCCGGAGCGACCCCGACCCCCCGTCCCCCGTCCGTCCCCGCCGTCCTCCGTCCCCTCACCTCGGGCGGGGCGCGGCGCCGCCAGGCTCCCGCAGAGCGCCAGCCAGGCCAGCACCGCGCGGCTCATCCTCCTCCTCCTCCTCCTCCTCCTCCTCCTGTTCTTGCTCCTGCTCTCCTCCGCCTCAGCCGAGGGATGCGAGCGGCGGGCGCTGGCGGTGCCTCCTCCCGGTGAGGTGATGCGAGGCGCGGCGAGGATGCGCAGGTCCCTCCCGCGGAGCGTCTCCCGGCCGAGCGCAGCCCCCGCCGCTCCGCTGCCACCGCCCTACGCGCGGCGCGGAGCCCGTCCCGCCGCCCGCCCGCTCTGCGCGCCCGCCAGGTGCCGCCGCGCCTCCAGCATGGCCCGGCCGCCGCCTCCGAGTAGTGTCCCGCCGCCTCCTCTCCTCCCCCTCTTTCTCCTCTCTGCCTTCTGCCTTCCTCCTCCTCCTCCTCCTCCTCCTGCCGCCGCTGCCCTGCCCGCCCGGCGCGGATCCCGGGGGCGGTGCCGCTGGACACACCCCGGCCCCGCCCCGCCCGGGCCGCGCCCCCGCGATGCGGAGGGCTCGGGATGGAGCTCCCGCATGGGGCCGGGACCCCGCGGTGCGGAGGGTGCGGGATGGAGCTCCCTCATGGGGCCGGGACCCCGCGGTGCGGAGGGCTCGGGATGGAGTTCCCGCACCGGGCCGGGACCCCGCGGTGCGGAGGGTGCGGGATGGAGCTTCCGCACGGGGCCGGGACCCCGCGGTGCGGAGGGCGCGGGATGGAGCTCCCGCATCGCGGGGTCCAGGCCCCGTGCGGGAACTCATCCTGCACCGGGCCGGGACCCCGCGTGCTCCGGCTGATCCTGGGGATGCTCTCGCAGCTCTCCGGTGTGCGAGGACGGCTGGAGCAGGTCTGCGCGGCCGGTGTTCCTCTCCCGCGGCAAATCGCATGTTCTGGGCTAGTTTGCTTTTGGGTGGGCGCCTGCGCTCGTCTCTCAGGGAGAGGACGCTGTTCACGAAGGTGTTATACCCTCCGCAGAGGAATTTTGCCCTCCACAAACTTCTGTCCTGTAGGTGCTGTCCAAGCCCTGCGCTCTGCTGAGTGCTGCCTCGGCTTAAAATCCCTCCTGAACATCCACATAGGGAACTCGCAAGGGATCACAGGAGTATGGCATGGTTTGTGTTGGAAGGGACCTCAGAGCTCACCACATCCCAACGCCCACGCCATGGGCAAGGACACCTTCCACCAGACCAGGAGATGCAATGGTCCCTTCTTCCACCTCCCTCCCTCCTCAGGTAGGATGTCATCCTGCCCAAAACTGGAAGGAAGTCAAATCAAGAGTGAAAAATGCGGCAATATTTCAGCAGCAACCCAAGGTAGAGGGTAGGAAGACCTCACTGCACCCTTTTTTTAAATTTTCATCTCTTTTCCCTACCTGGGTACACAGAGCCACAGAGTGAAAAAAGTATCAATTTCCTATTGGGCGTCAAAAGGCTCTCCAGATATTTTATATCTGTAATTTGCATCCCGTCTACATGCCTTCATGGTGAAAGACCACATATAAATATTATATTAAGCTTTAATGCACTTGCCGAGTGAGAAGGATGAACTGAACAGCACTAGGCTGTTGAGAAGCACTTCTGCAGATACAACCTGAAAGTCCAGGCTGCTTGCACGACAACGAGAAGAGACATCGCGAAATTAGGAGTGGAAACGACCCGTTAAGTCGTCTGATCTCTTGGTTACTTTGGCTGGCACCTCGCGGTAGTTACAGCATTTTATTTTGCAAGCCCTTTTGTCTACCATTAAATGCCTGCTAGTGACGGGGTGACAGCCCTTGCCTAAAGCTCTGGTTTTACGTCTGAGCTCGGACACCTACAAAATATATTTTCATGTTAGCAAGAATATGGTTCAACCACTTAAACGCTAAGGAGTTTTTACAGTGTCCTGAGGTTGTGTGCTTTTGCAGATCTATACAGTAGATAATAGCAGGGTTTTTTTTTCTTTGTTTGGTTTCTGGTTTTGGGCTTTTTTGTGTGTGTGTTAATTTATTTTACTCTGAGGGAGAAAACAAGATTTGAAACATAATTTTAGGAATGACTTTGTCCTACTTTCAGTGTTCATATTGCACCAATACTTTTAGTAGCTTATTCACACAGAATTTCAGAACACAGGGGAAGAACCATTAAATCACTATAAAGTATTTAAGGGCATGGTGCCACCCTCATTTCAGGCATTTAACTGCAGACTTTGCCAAAGATCTTGTGATTTCCAAATCAGAGAATGTCATTAGATCCAAGAGACTTTTGCTCTTTGTTTCTCATGGCGAGATGCATTTCTAATCAACATCACATACACATGAAAGATTTCAATTAGTAGTTCTGTGTCAATCAAGACAAGTAACTAACATGGTTTCTGCAATCTTCTATCTGGCAGTCCAGTGTGACAGTTTGTAAATAATTCATGTCAGAATTTGACAATGTGAGAGATTTTGGAAATAATTTTACGCCACTGCAGTGAGCTGGCAGAGCCATCCTGCCTCAATGTATGACAGAAAATGTTTGCCACAGAAAGTTATTCTTAAGTGTTCTTGGGTTGGCAGAGGGGTTTTTTAGTTGGTCCGTGGTTTTTTTAGTGTTCTTGTTGTTACCTACTTCAGGTTAAGAGATCTCAATTGTGTTAGAGATTATTATACTCACATATGCACAAAAAAATAGAAAGAGGGAGGGGAGGGGAGGAACGAGGAAGAAAAAAATAAAAAATTAAAATAAAATAAAAATAACTCAAACAAAGAAAAAAAAAAAAAAGCCAAAAAGGCCAAAAAAAAAACAATAAAGAGAAAAGAGAATAAAATAAAAGAAACGTAAAAAAAAGAAATCTTTTCGGCGCTCGTCCTCCCCTCCCTCCCTTCCCTCCCCTCCCCTCCCCTCCCTCCATCCCCTCCCTCCCTACCCTCCTCCCCTCCCCTCCCCTCCCCTCCTCCCACGCGCCTCCGCCGCCGCGCGGCCTCGCCTCCACTGCTCGCGCCGCGCCTCCTCGCCGCGCAGCGCCGACCCTCGCCGCGCCGCGCCGCGCGGCGGACGCGCCGCGCACCTCCCGCCGCGGCGCAGCCGCGCCTCGCCGTCGCCGCGCCACCCGCCTTTCTCCTCGCCTCGCCTCGCCGCCCTCGCGCGCCGCCTCAACACCTGCGCCCTCGCCCCTCTCGGCACCTGCGCTCCCCTCCCCTCCCCTCCCCATCCACCGCCCCGCCCCTCCCCTCCGCACGCCTCCCGCGCCCCTCCCCTGACCCCTCCCTCCCACTCCCGCCCGTCCCCCTCCCTCTCCCCTCCCCTCACCCGCCCCCTCCCCGCCGCCTCCACCGTCCCTCACCCAGCCTCCCCTCCCCGACCCTCCCCTCCCCTCCCCTCCCCCTCCCTCCCTCGCCCTCCCCTCACTCGCAAGCCCCTTGACAAGATCCAGGTTGAGGGCATGTGCTAGTTCCAGTTACACTTTCTGAAGGTAATATTTTCATGATTGGCAGTATATTTTTTTCCCAAGATGGAAAAGGGCATACTCATCTAAAGAAGACAGAAGAATCCTCTTTTCTTTTCAGATTGTTGGTGGTACAGCAGCCAGGAAACTTGCTTGACACAAGATGCTGAGATTTCAACCTGCACTCTGACTCAAGAAACACAGCTGCTTCATCTGCCTCTGTGGTATCCAATTAAATATCTTGACTATTTCCTTCCCCTCAGGGACTCTACTTTTCCAATGAGCGCTCTGGTTCTTGTTACAATTTTGAGAAATCTTCGTTTTGTCCCATTTGATTTCATCTCGATTGACAATCAGAGCAGATTTTCTAGACAGCTGCTGAACAGGCTGGGGTGCAGCAGCATCCGCCCCTTCCCCAGGGAATTTACATCTCAAGACCAGAGCCAGAACCACAAAGTGCTGCAGAGGAATGGGAAAAAGTAAAAGTAAACATGATTTTTTGTGACAGAGTAAGATCTGTGCAGCCAATTCTGTTTGTGTTGTTAATTGTGTAGAATAGACATCTGGGGAAATAAAAAATTCCAGGATGACTTGGGTTGTCTGAGTTAAAATCTCCTTCAGCCTTCAGAGTGGCACTTGTGTTCTCACAGGAGGATTGTGCAGGCCCCAGAGAACCAGCAATATAACAATATAATCTTTTTTTTCCTTTGGGTTCAAAATCAGGACATCTCTCCCCGGAGGAGCAGGAAGGTGCTGCAGTACTGCTGTAGCAGTCAATTTTAATAATGTAACAGTAATAACAGCAACCACCACAAAAAATATCACCAAAAAGAATAAAACAAATAAAACATTTATTATTATTATTATTATTATTATTATTATTATTATTATTAATATTAATATTAATATTAATATTGTCAATAATAATAATAATAATAATCTAATCATAATAATAATCATAATAATAATAATAATATCAGTCCACTGATAGAATTAGAAAAAACTCAGATGGCCAACATGTATTTAAGTACAGAAATGTAGAATAGACAATGTTTGTGTCATGGGGCACACTGGCACATAATTCAACAGAATTTACAATGCTTTATGACTGCATGTTTTCAAAATTAGCATTGAAATATATAAGTATACACACAAATGTTTTCCTCTTTTGCTAGGTTTGTACATTTTCCTGTCCATTTATTGCTTTCACATATCCTGAATTGCTGCCTGATTGGTGGTTCTGTCACATAAAAAAATTTATTGTTTGAAGTTGGGAGTTTTGTCTCTTAAGCAAGAACATTTTAAATGGCCATTTTCATTAGACATTTCTTTTAATCTGGAAAAGCTTCCCATTTAAATATTTTCTTTATGATAAAGGATGTTTCTGTATATGTTTAACTCATAAATGTACTCAAGAATTATTATTTTCACAGAGGTAGTTTTTTTCTTTCTCCTCTTTTGGTTCCAGTCAGCTAAATAGGAAAGATTAATTACTGCTAAAAAATTCAGTTCTAAATTATATATGGATGTAATATGGAAGTTTATTACTTCTCAAGGGTGTGGTTTTTTTTGTTTTTTTTTTTTTTTTTTTTTTTTTTTTTTTTTTTAATAAGCAGTCAGATATTTCAGTATCTTGCAGATACGCAAATCTGGTATATTCCATTACCAGAATTGGAATGGTGTATAAACCTGTTAAAAGTAAGGATTTGTGGCTTTGGTAATCAAATTGGCGATGTTGGAGCACTGCAGCTGGAAAAAAACAATATTAACTCTCAAAATCATTCTTTTTGTGATGGGGATAGAAGAGGAGAAAAAAAGGCAGAAACTGATAAGAGTCCCCCAAGGATACTTTTTGAAACAAAATTTTGATCATTAAACTTTGAAAAGTTGGTGACTGAAATTCAGCTTTTCAACCATACGTATGCATGCAAATAAGAATGACCCATTTACACACAGATTTTTCTCTGTGCCAAAACAGCTTCTTCAGCACTGACAAGGTTTAAACTCACTTTTACAGTCCTCAGAGTAATACAAGAATTTTGTGTCTGAAACACAAAAAAAAAAAAAAAAGGAAAATAAAAAGAAAAAGAAATTATGGGCTTTGAGCCTGAAGAAAAGTCACATTCTATCAAAGAGTTGTACTTCCACGCCAAATGTAATTTGTTGACTCACATATCATTCCTGCTTCTGGCAACTGAAGGCCCGGGAGACAAAATGGGTGCCCCCAAACCACCAGTCCTGTAGGGTGCTTTTATTTATTCCCTGTTTATCTGATTGTGTCTGGTGATGCAGGGCTGGGGGAGTGTCTGATCCAGCTGGAGGCTGAGCTGCTGCTCAGAGGGACCTGGGCAGAGCTGGGTGGAGACGAACCCGTGAGGTTCTTCCCAGCAGGGCATGGGCAGAAACAGCCCCAGGGCCAGCACAGCCTGGGGGGGACCTGGGGGGGCTGCTGGGGACAGGGTGGCTCTGAGCTGGCAGAGGGTCCTGGGGCCAGGAGGGCCAGGGGGAGCCTGGGGTGCCCCTAGGGTGGGAGCAGTTCAGGGAGGGGATGCTGCCCCTCTGCCCTGCCCAGCTGAGGCTCCTGTGCAGGGCTGGCTCCAGCCCTGGGCTCCTCAGCACAGGAGACACCAGGAGCTGCTGCAGAGGCTCCAGGAGAGGGACAGAGAGGATTTGGGCTGGGCAGAGCCTGGCGGAGCTGGGCTGCAGGAGGGAGCCCTGCCAGGGGATCCATCCATCCATCCATCCATCCATCCATCCATCCATCCATCCATCCATCCATCCATCCATCCATCCAGCCATCCATCCATCCACATCCATCCATCCATCCTCCATCCTTCATCCATACATCGCAGCAGCCATCCATCCATCCATCCATCCATCCATCCATCCATCCATCCATCACATCCATCCATCCATCCATCCATCCATCCATCCATCCATCCATCCATCCATCCATCCATCCATCCATCCATCCATCCATCCATCCATCCATCCATCCATCCATCCATCCATCCATCCGTCCATCCATCCATCCATCCAAACATCCCCAGGGGCTGCCGGAGCACGGGCCGGGCTCTGCCCAGTGCTGCCAGTGCCAGCAGCAGCAGCAGTGCCCATCAAACCAAGGGCAGCAAGGTGCAGGGCAGCAGGAGGAAGAACTTGTGTCCCTGGAGGGGCAGAGCCCTGGAACAGCTGCCCAGGGAGGGCCTGGAGTGTCCCTGGCTGGAGACACCCCAGCCCAGCTGGACACCTTCCTGTGCCCCTGACCAGGGCTCCCTGTCTGGACCAGATCATCTCCAGACATCCCTTCCTACCCCAAATATCCTGGGAATCTGTGATTTGGATCTTGTTTGGTTCTCTGTTTATAATGTAAGAAAAAAAGCACCCTATACACCGAGATTCAATGAAACTCATCAGAGAGAGTAAAAATGACACCTGTACATCTGATCTATCTTGAACTGCCAGAGCTGAGCTGCCCCACAGTGAACTGCAAAAAGAGATTTGCTGCATCTGCCTAGTTCACATAATATTGCAAGTGCTTTGATATGAATCACATATTAATGATCTGAATAAAAATTTCCTTTCAATGTTTCGGAAAAAAACCTCATTTGATTGAACATATTCAGTTTAGATTCCAAACACACAATTTCTTTGTTAAGTTTTAGAGAATCTGGAGTTGAATGGCAGCCAGTCCTACCCAGAAGTCATCCAAAATTTTACTCTTTTGCTCCAAAATTCTTCAGTCTTTTAGGGCTTTGCATGGTTTTGTTTTTGTTTTTTGTTTGTTTGTTTGTTTTTGAGGGTTTTTTACTGGTTTGTTGGGTTTTTTGATGGGTTTCTGGATTTTTTATTTTCATTTTATTTTGGCCTTGTTTTTGGGGTCTTTTTTTTTTCCTTTTTTAGCAAGATGACTTTTTTGATATCCCTTTGATGCACATTTCTTACCCCATTCTCCCATTTGATGGGAGAGCCATACTCCCACAGTAACTTCAGGTTTGTTCTTTTCAACTATTTGAAATAACTTCTAGAGTCTAGATGTTTAGATGTCCTAAAACATTGGGAAGATCAGTTACCAAATAAGAGTTTTGTCTCTCCATGGACAGGGAAAAAACCCCACAGACTTTAGACAGAAGGTGCTTGCACTGGTGAGAAAGTGTAGAATAATCAAAGTACAGGGGTGAGAAGGTCTTTCTCCATGAAGAAACAAAGAAATTAAATCAAAAATAAAAATAAATTAAAAGAAATTAAAAGAAATTAAAATAACAAAAATTAAAATAAATAAAACTAAAAATGGAGATGCTTTCAAGGGAAGCAGGATCATCAGAGGTTCCTTTTATTTGCAGGGCCGCAGAAAATAACCAGAAACATCACCAAAGACAGAGGAATGTAAAGGGATGACATAAGCTCACTTAAAGGAGACTGAAATATTGTGGTATAGAGCAGAAACAGGATAAAATGTGAGAAGGTGGTGACCTGATGGTACTGCAGTCTGGCTTTATAGTGAAGGACAGATATTTTTGTGGTTGGAGTGTCACTGAGACACTGCAGTTAATTTTGTCAGAATAAAAAAAAAAACAAAAACAAAAACCCCACAACACATGTAAAAAACTAGGCATAATTAGTTGCTTACTGAGAATTTTTTTTTTTAATTGCTTTTAATACAGATGGTTTGGAAAGGGAAATGTTGCACATTTTGTAAATGGTGTTACTGGCTGTAGAAAAGGCAAAACAAACATTTTGCTCTGCCTTTATCTACAATGATAGAAGAGATGCATCCATGAACAAATATTAGCATTAATGCTTTGATGAGCTGCAAGAAACACACATTTAGCCAGTAATTTTAAAAACCAAACAATTACACATAAACTTGGTGATATCATCTCTAATAAAAATAATAGAGACTATTTAACAGTACAGACAACCACCATTTGCTAGAGCTCATAATTAGTGTTCTGGCTGAACTTCAAATGTTTTATATATTCAATCTGCAGCCCGTTTTTTGGTTTATCACCTCTCATTTCCATACACTTAAAAACGTTACCCATTGAGCTCCTCCTTCTATGACAAAATTTTCACTTTCTATATTTCTGTTAAATGGAATCATAGATATACAAGTGTTTTGGACTGGGGAGGGATCTTAATTCTCATTTTTTCCCACCTCCTGCCATGGCAGGGACATCTTCCACTGCCCAGGCTGCTCCAAGCCCTGTCCAACCTGGCCTTGAACAATCCCAGGGATCCAGGGGCAGTGCTCTGGGCACCCTGAGCTGGAGGCAGCTCTGCAGGTGGGGTCTCACCTCAGCAGGGCAGAGGGACAGAATTCCACCTTCCTTAATGCTTTTGGTTCAGGCTAGAGAAAAATAGGAAGGCTGGAGTGTCAGCTTCTTGCCTTTCCACAAGGAACTCCTCCTGTAGCTGGTTCCTGCTGTCCCAGAGAGATTAATCCACAAAATCAGGAACTGAGATTAATCCACAAAATCAGGAACTTTACAAAGAGGAGCACAGGCCATCGTTCCTCAGGAATTCCTCTTACAAGGATCATTATAACAAGAAGAACATCAGTGCAAAGCACAGCACCATTTGCAGTGCATTTGTAATTCTTTGCAGTGTTAAATGGCAGCAGTTGGAGTAAACAATCTGAGGCAAGAATTCATTTTAGCAGGCCCCTTCTTGGAGTTGGACTAATTTGTACATTCATGACAATGACCTTGAAAAACCCCATATTTTAAAACATTCATTATGATATACAGTGGCAATTATTACATTTGTTTGCTGTCTGAGAAAACAGTGTCCTCCCATCTTTGATATCTTTGATAGCCTGTTCAATTAAGAAATCCTAGTGCTGTGATTTTTTTCCTAAACTTAAAGGGTGTTTAGAACATCTTTAGTAATTTCTTCCCCAAGACTGAAATTTAAAAATACTGTTACATTTGATTGCAAGAAATAGATACTTTTCATTGCAAACAATCAAGCAAATCAAACCTCAGAATAATCAAGATATATTCAAGAAAGAAAATGTCAAAATA
Source organism: Serinus canaria (assembly GCF_022539315.1). Lineage (NCBI taxonomy): Eukaryota > Metazoa > Chordata > Aves > Passeriformes > Fringillidae > Serinus > Serinus canaria. Next base: position 10,207,917 of record NC_066343.1, read on the forward strand.
CCTTCCTGAAATCTAAGCACACACAATTTTTTTTCATTCAACACAAGAGAAGTTAGGTGGAAAAATGAAGAACACAAACCTCATTTTACCTAAGGCATATACACTATATTGAAGGCAGAAATCTAAGAAATGCACTGATCAGAGAATGTGTATTTACTAACACCTGCAATTTTCCATCTTTTTATCTCTTCTGTTCTTGGAAGGGCACCATGATTGATTGATTGATTGATTGATTGATTGATTGATAATTGACTGATAGCCCCCCTTAACATGCCTGTATCTTGTCATCTCTTCATCCACCCACAAGTGATCCTAACCCATGGTGTTAAAATATGTTAAAATATTTTACCACCATGGGTTAGGATCACTTGTTTTAGCACTCAGTCAAATTAAATCCAAAATTACAAGCAAACAATGTAGAAAACCATCATTTGTTTCCACTGGGCAAATTTGAGTATACTTATGCCATACACACAATATGCAATAAATGTTATTAATATTATATGTATTGTAATAACTATAATATTATAATAAATAATAAAAATAAATTATTTAGTTCATTAATTTTATTTATATGTGATTTTCTTTGTAATTAATTAAATAATTAATATATTAATGTTATGCTCTAAACCCTCATAGCATTGTGGAATCTTTTCCATTACTTGTTTTAAAACCTGATTTACACTTCCAAAACAATGCCTATAGGTTCATAGCTATTATCATTTATTTTGCATGGTCAATATCTCCACTTTTGCCCTGAAAACATGATTTACAGGAAATAAGTTTACAGCAAAACAAGATTAAGAAAAATTGCTTGAAAACCTCTGAATTATTTAGAGTAGGGAAGGGCACTGTGTGAAAAATTGAGGAACAGATAAAGCTTTCACCATCAGATATATTCTTCCTGCCACTGTAACTTGTTATGTTCAGTTCTGCTGCATTCCAAGGCATCATCAATTCCCAATCCCTAAACAAGGATTATTTATCCTTTTATATGCTCTGTCTTTGAAAATAATTGTGCAGAAGAGTTCACTCCACAGCAATGTTCAAGGATCCAACAGTGCTCCTTCAGGAATACTTCCAAAATCCAATCAAACCTAATTATTAATGCCACAATATTTTGCTCCTGTATTTCAGCAGCCATTCTTAAACTTCTTTGCAACGATTATTTAGAACTAATTGGCTGACACTGTAATTTTTTTAATTTTGTTTTTTTCTAAATATACATTGGTTTGATTAACTATGTGCAGCCTACATTGATTATCTTTAGATTCTCTCTGTTTCTAGCACATAAAAGAGGGAATTCACAATGCCATATCCTGGAGCAAATGAAGAGATGTAATTGTTCCCCATTTGTTGTGGTTACTCTGAGAGTCAAAACACAAGTGAGCAACACAGGTCATCCTCTCAGGAGTTGGAGGCACCACAAACGTTGTGAATTTTTAGCTGTATTGTTCCCATTAAAAAAGCACTAATTGTTAAAAATAAATAGAATTGCTCTATTTTAGCTTTGAGATGTGTGAAGAGTTGTCTGGAATAGGAAGAATACAGGCTGAGAAAAGCCTGGGAATGATGAGAGATCTCCACATGCTGTGCAAAACCTTGTTTTCCCTGTGGCTGATACTTGTGCTGGGAATTGTTATTCTGAACTGTAACACACTTCCACGGCACCTGAAACACCTGAAGCGCTGAGGCACGGAGGTTCCTGTGCTGGAAGATACTGCAGGAGGAATAAGAGAGGTTTTTTCAGCCTGCAGGACCCCTTGGCATGCCTTTGCAGGTGCTCAGGCACATTTCTGAATTCGAGCCAGCAGGAAGGAAAGATGGGTTTTCTCACAGTACTACCATTCAACAAAACTTAAATATCCTTTAGATGGAAATCATTGAGATAGTGCTAATAAATTAATGCCATGGAGGTGCTTTTTAGGTTACCTAAGTAGGTTTTTATTGGGTATTTGGGGGCCTTGGGATTGATTGATTGATTGATTGATTGATTGATTGATTGATTGCTTTTTAAGGCAGAATTTTCTCTTCATAAACACCTCAGAGCAGTGAAGGTCTCGGGAACTCAGCTCCCTGTCCCAGACTTTCCCTGTTACATTTCCAGAGTCCCATCACACAATTTCTTCCATTATTACCTTGATGACAGACCAATTTTTGAGGAAAACATTACATAATTTTCGGTTCTCTTTTAATTTTTTTATTATTATTTTATTTTTGCCTTGCAATATATTGTAATAGATTGCTAGAGAGAGTTCCCACCTGATTCACATGTTTTGTTTGTAGCTTCTGATGTCCTGAGAGTGCAGCCCAAGCTGACACATCCCACAGGACATGTCTGCTCTGTTAACTGCAGAATTACACAATAAAGGTCAAAAACACCAGTGTGTTCTCAAACCACCCTGCTCTGGGCAAAACAAATGGATCCTCCATGTGATTATTCTTTTTTTTTTTTTTTTTTAATAAATGGGGGTGATATTGATTCCTGACCAGGCAAACAACTTTGCAGTGTAATAGATACAAGGGAGACTCTCAGAAGTGACATTAAATGAAATGCAGAAATGACCTCCTCCTAGATATTGCTTGCAGAAATATTAGGAGGACTGGAACAACTCAGAAAGAGGAACAACCTTGTAAATATTGTAAACTCCCAAACTGAAACTGTCCTCTAGCAAGCCACATCAAAAGGACATGTGTTCTAATCAGTGAGAAATTAAGTCATGTGAGTCCTCAGCCAGTGGTTTCTTTGAAATACCATCATGTTATTAAATTGAATTTAGGATGAAATTCAAAATCTTTTGCTATTTCTAGCACCTAGGTGCTACTACTCAGAGGGATGCTTGGAAATATGACGGAAGTTTATTGCTAAAAACTTGTTTGTGTCCTTTGAGAGGCTTTTCTGTATAAAAAAGGAAATGGTGACAGCTTCATGTATTAGTTTAAAAGTTGTTTTCTCTGCCCAAATGTGTTATTTGTTTGATTAATGGATTTTCAGTGAATGATTTCTAAGATTCTCTGCGATATCCTGTCAAACAGCACACACACAGCATGCCAAATACCTCTTCAGAAATGTTATTCCTTAAAAAATAAATAAGGATTTTGTGGTTTTTTTAATTCAACATGAGGCAGAAGAGTGCAAAAAGTCTTCATTGGCTAAATTCTATTTATAACATATTGTAAAGTATAAAATCTACAAAATTTTTCATTATTTTAAAAAAATCAAGGAAGTTATTAAATGGTTGGTTTACATAGAAAAGTGATTTAAAACATAGGTTTCTTTAGTTTCTTGTTTGTTTTGGATTTTTCTTGTTAGTTTTGGTGAATTTTGTTTGCTTGGGGTATTTGGGGATTTTTTTGGGTATTGATTTTTTTGTGTTTTTTTATTTTGTGCAACCCTCCTCCAAGATTAAAGAATATTATAGATCCAAAAATTTATACTGAGCTCTTCAGTGGGTGGCACTGCTGGAACTGAAATTGTTTCTGTGTCAGGTGTGGGCTGTTTATCTGGGAACAGAGCTCAGGCTTTTGCTCAGATCCTGTTGCTCACCATGGAAGGGAAGAAAAGACTTTGATAAACAGGGAATTCATCATGACCTTGTCTACATTAAATTTGGACTGGTAGTTCTTCACTAGGTTCTCTCATTCTGAAGGTTTTGGGTTTTTTTACTTGCTTTGCTAGAGTTTTGTTACTTCTGAGACAAATAAATGAACGCAGAGAAGATAAAAGATAAAATCTTATATATTTCTTTAATTTGACAAATTATCCTGGGCTGTGTTTATTAAAATTCATCATCAGTCATAAAGTCAAATCACAGAGATTCATAGAAACACATTATTAGTGTAGATAAGACAAGTTACTACCTGCACATTTTTCTTTCTGACATTCAGCAATTATCATTTGTTAATCTTCTCTATGAACACAAATGATGAATCCCAACTTCCAACTTTCCTTTTGTGTTTTTCCTGTTAAACTCTTTTTTTCTTTTCCTTGGGGAAAAACATAATGAAAACTAAACTAAACCAAACAGAACACAGTTGCACAGATAAAGGACTTTCTTTTTTTTCCTCTCCTTGTGGCCTGGAATAGAGCTTCTTGAACTTATATAATCTATTAAAATTTACCACACTAAAATTTAAGTAGTTGAAGAGAGATTTTTGGGTATGTGCAGTCAGGGATACAGAAGTGGCCCATCAAAATTTGTCCCTTCATCTTTTAGACACACAATTCTGCAAAGATTCACTGTGTTTTAGCACAAAAAGCACAGGGCAGTTCAATATCTGCGGATTTATGTTTGGAGTTGCCCCTTCTCCTTCCTTTTCCCCTTCCAACCTGAGTTGCAGTTTAACCTCCCATGCTCCCATGGACCACATAAACCACTGGAATAGATGGTGTGCAGATTTTTAGTACAGAAATCTGTTTCACACCATTGAATTTCATTAGCTTTATTGTGCCATTTTGGTCCTATTTTGCAGGTTTCCTCTGGATGACAAAGGAATGGATTCCTTGAAGGAAGGTTAAAGCTTTTACCTTGATTTATCCTGTACTGGGCCTATGCTTGCCATAAAAGCAAGGAAAGAGAAACGAATTACTTTTCATAAAGGATATTGTTTAATCAAAAAAGTATATCTAGAAAATGTAAGACTGTCCATGCCATGTGACAGATTCAGCCTTTGTCACCCTGCATCCCCAAAAAGTCTCAAAAAGGACATAAAAACATCTCTTCCCCCCAGCCCCCACAGCTCAGTAAAGACAGCTCTAAGTCATTTCAATAAGATGAGAAAAAATGGGTTTGCAGGAGAAATTAAAAGATTATGGAAGCTTTTAATAGCAATTAATTAATGCAACCTGAGAGCCATTGATAAGGGGAAAAAAAACAAACCAAAAACCAACCAACTTTTCCTAAACTGATCTGTAGAAAAATTTATCTGCTCAGTAAACAATTCCCAGGCTTCTAAAAATTTAAAAATTCAGTGAGCTTAGATAAGGAAATATCTTGTCTTCTGTGATGTCAGTGTCTAATGAGGCATTACTTTTGCTGTACAGGAAAATACAGACAGAAATTGGTATTTATACATGCAGGAAAAGAGACTGATTTCTAGCTGTAGTCCTAGAAATATTGCTAAGCTAACTTTAAAGGAAATAAAACTTGAGGGTGAGGCCACTCTGTACATGAAGGACTTGTTATTAATTAATTTACTCCCAGTTTAGCTGCAAATGGCTAAAATTGTGAATCAAAGATGTGAAATTCTGCTCCCATCCAAGCCCATGCAAGGGCTGCTGATTAATTTGATAGTGCAAAAGGCAATTTGGCAATTTGTTCCTGACGTTTGGGAGAGGAGCACTGCGTGCAGTAGTGTTTCCAGTGGTAAAACAGTGTGTTTTCTTCCTCCTGTTACCCTGTGGAGGAGGACTTTGGAACAACAGATGCTTCTTGTTCTTAGAGGCTGAAGTAGTCTCCACGGAGCAGTTTTAAAAGTATTTACTGTTGAAGGTGTTCTCCCTATTCCAGTAGTTTAAGAACACTTAATTGAGTCACCAGGATAGACATTATAAAAGCCTTATGTCTGTATTTTCAGTGATGCAGGCTACAATAGAAAATAATCTTAGTGACAAAACACTGTTATTACTGACTTTAAATGCTTCACAGAAGCACTGTAAGTTGGTTTTCTGCTTCTTATTGAACAGAGAGAAAGTATGGCAGTCTCCTCCAGCTTCAGCTTAACATTTGTTCCTATTTGGGTGATAATATTGGGATAACTAGAAGTAAATTATTGAAGCAAGTTGTTTTTAATTTAAAATTTCCCTCTCAGAAAATATTTAGAAGTTAAATACCATCCTAGGCTCTTGTGTATCACACAGCTCCTGCTGTAGATGATTCCTAGGATTTTGTCACCTCAGGTCTTGCAGAGGTTTTCCAGTGTAGGGGTGCTGCTCTCCAGGCATCCCTGTCCTGCATTCTGCTTGTAGGAAGCATTTTAATGATGTGGAACAATTTAATTTTCTGGCACTTTACGGTCGTTTTATGGCATTTAATGGTGGCACTATTTAAATTTTAATGGCAGGTACAATTGCATTCCTGGGTTTTACACAGCACTTCCCACTCTGTCCCAGCCAGGAGGAGGCAGCTGCCAAGCTGAAAGCAACGCTGCACCCTGCCTGGGTAGGGGTTGTACACATCCAAAATAATAATATTGCCATTATTTTGGACTAATGAACACTTCAGAGGGGTGAGTTTGTTCAAACTTGGTGACACACAAATGTTCTTACACTGGTCCTAGGATCAAAGGCTGTCTTCATAGCAAGGGACAGATTTAAGTGGTAAAAGCCATAAAAGCTGTAATGTAAGATTTTTTTTTTGAAGTGGGAAACTGGTGTGGGTCAGATATTTTTCTTGTCATCATAATGACTGCAGAAATTGTGAACCCTCCAATATCCAGTGAATGGCTTTGCAGAAGAGTGAGTATATTGTTTAAGGATTTCACTTCCTTTCCATTCCACCCTTTCCTACACCTGCAGCAATGCAGAGTAGCAAATAGATGTTAATTACTTTCTGTAGGAAAAGGTAATTAGCCAACTGAGTGAGTTCATAGCATGCTCAAACACATTGAGAACAGTAAGAGCTTTTTTTGAAGCAAGTTTTTATCAAAATGCTCTCTCATTCCTTTGACACTCAGAACAGAATCCAAACTCTAAATCATCATTATGGATAAATACAAAGAAAAACAATATTCTTTAATATCTAGACTACCAAACCTATTCTAAATTGCTGACCTGATTCCATAAAAATATATGGAATTTCAAAGTTCCCTTCCCTTCCCTTCCCTTCCCTTCCCTTCCCTTCCCTTCCCTTCCCTTCCCTTCCCTTCCCTTCCCTTCCCTTCCTTCCCTTCCCTTCCCTTCCCTTCCCTTCCCGTCCCTTCCCTCCCTTCCCTTCCCTTCCCTTCCCTTCCCTTCCCTTCCCTTCCCTTCCTTCCCTTCCCTTCCCTTCCCTCCCTTCCCTTCCCTTCCCTTCCCTTCCCTTCCTTCCCTTCCCTTCCCTTCCTTCCCTTCCCTTCCCTTCCCCTTCCCTTCCCTTCCCTCCCTTCCCCTTCCCTCCCTTCCCTTCCCTTCCCTTCCCTTCCCTTCCCTTCCCTTCCTTCCCTTCCCTTCCCTTCCCTTCCCTTCCCTTCCTTCCCTTCCCTTCCCTTCCCTTCCCTTCCCTTCCCTTCCCTTCCCTTCCCTTCCCTTCCCTTCCCTTCCCTTCCCTTCCCTTCCCTTCCCTTCCTTCCCTTCCCTTCCCTTCCCTTCCCTTCCCTTCCCTTCCCTTCCCTTCCCTTCCCTTCCCTTCCCTTCCCTTCCCTTCCCTTCCCTTCCCAAAACTTCCCTTCCCAAAACTTCCCTTCCCAAAACTTCCCTTCCCAAAACTTCCCTTTCCTTCCCTTCCCTTCCCAAAACTTCCCTTCCCAAACCTTCCCAAACCTTCCCAAACCTTCCCTTCCCAAACCTTCCCAAACCTTCCCAAACCTTCCCAAACCTTCCCAAACCTTCCCTTCCCTTCCCTTCCCAAACATTCCCTTCCCCTTCCCCTTCCCCTTCTCCTTCCCCTTCCCCTTCCCCTTCCCTGAACTTCCCCTAAATTCTCTTCCTTTTTCTCTCTTCCCTTTTCCCTTTCCCTTTTCCCTTTTCCCTCCTCTTTTCCCTCCAGCAGGTTGTGAGGAAACTTTAATAACTTGTATCACTCATTTCCCTCCAGTTTGATTTCTCTCTCTCTCAGTTCCCCCCCCCACACACCTTTTCATTGCAATTTATTAAAACTATTTTTACAATTACTTTGTTACTTAATTTCACTTAATTATGATCCCAAACCATGACTTTTCTTATATTTACCCTCCTGATATGCCACAGTCTCTCCTGGATCCCAAGGTGGTGCATGAAAGGCTTGAGATAATGACAGATCTGACCAGAGTATGGTAAAACAGTAATGCTATGAATATTTATTGCATTAGATGTTCAGTTACTGATCACAACGTGGATTTGTTTGCTCTCGGGGTTGTTTGCTGCACATGCTCTCACCTTGTGTCCTGCAGCACCTCACTTGCAGGGCATGTTTATTGAAATGAGTCAAAATTCCTGCTGTGGTGTTTGTTGTCTCTGAGGGCTGGGTTAGGATCATCATTTTGCTGTATCACTGGCCTGTGATATGAGAAAATTGTTGGTTGTCAGCCCAGCCTGGTGTTTGTGCTCAGCATTGCCATCATCTCTGTGCTTTTGGAACCAAGCCTTCTGAAGCTATTCATAATTACACCCTTACCCTTTTCTCCACAGAGAGCCAATCTGTGGGGACAAGGAGGGGCTCTTTACCCACCCTTTTCCCCTTTGCCTCCCCCTTCTCCCTCAGACTAGTTAAAATAGAGATTATGATTACAATAGATTTTGAATTTCTGTGGCATGTTCAAACCCTCACGTCCCTATTGCAATGCCCTCGGGTGTGTGCCAAGCCTTAAGGCAAAAAAAACCCCAAAACTCATTTTAGAACATCACCCAAGATCTGTCTCAAGGACGGATAGGTGTGAGGAGCAGGGAGTAGGGCACAGTGTGAGAGAGATCCTGCAACACCTGACATCTCCAGCATTTTGGAATTTCACTCCTGACCTACTGAAATCTGGAAAAACAGGTTAAAAAAACTGGAAAAAAAAATAAATGCAGTCACTGTGGGAGTTCCACCTCAGGTGAGCACATCATCACGTGTCTGGAATAAGGGCACCAGTGGCCTGGAATTAGAGGGTAAGGAAGCCAAGGAGGTGAGGATAAACTACAACACAGGGAAAGGACAGACATAAAGGGGCTCTATTAGGTATAAATCTTGTAGAAAATCAAGAAAAGCTAAGTGCTTAATGGCAGTTTTCAGAATTTTCATTGGGCAGAGGAAAATTCCTTCCTTCCTTCCTTCCTTCCTTCCTTCCTTCCTTCCTTCCTCCTTCCTTCCTTCCTTCCTTCCTTCCTTCCTTCCTCCTTCCTTCCTTCCTTCCTTCCGTTCCTTCCGTCCTTCCTTCCTTCCTTCCTTCTTCCTTCCTTCCTTCCTTCCGTCCTTCCTGCTTCCTTCCTTCCTTCCTTCCTTCCTTGCCTTCCTTCCTTCCTTCCTTCCCTTCCTTCCTTCCTTCCTCTTCCTTCCTTCCTTCCTTCCTTCCTTCCTTCCTTCCTTCCCTTCCTTCCTCCTTCCTTCCTTCCTTCCCTCCTTCCTTCCCTCCTTCCTTCCCTCCTTCCTTCCTTCCCTCCTTCCTTCCTCATTACTAATTTACTAATTTGATCATTTTGTGTGAAATGACCAAGCCAGATTTGCCCTTTGCTGGCTGTGTAAACCAAATTGGAATATTTCCCCTGTGCCTATCAATGTGATAAGTCAATTCTGTAAACATTTAGTTGAATTTGTGAGGGGGGACCACACATGTCCACAGAAAATACTCAAAGACCCAAAAGGACCAGCTGTCAATTGATGTTTATGGGCCAAGCTGCAGGATAATTTTAAATAAATATATTAAGCCTTTCCTACTGATGCTTCATTTTGGTATTGTCAATCTCAGCTGATGGGTTTTTCTCCTCAATCCTGACTGTTCAAAGGAAAGATATTTATAAAGTAAATTTAGAACAAATTTAGTTACTTTTGTAGTGTGTACTCTGTCACGTTTTCTCAGTCAAATTTCAGTCTTGGAGGGGTAAGACAGATTGTGCTGATATCCCTGGGGGAATACCTATCGATTGCAGAGGTATGTTTAAAGTAAAATCTTGAATTTGTGGGAAAAATAGGATATTATTTGAAGAAAAAAGATTGAATACCTGTTGAATTAAACTAATTTTTGCATATAAACCATTCCTTTCTCAGGGAAGAGAGATAAATGTAATAATCAGCATCACGTCTGAAGAACTTTAGCCTTAAGACTGAAGAGATGGATGTGGTTTGAACTTTAAGTAACCTGAACATACACTCCTGTCTTAATTTTAATTCAATTTTTCAGAGAGCAGCTGATTTTTTAAATATTTGCAAGTAAACTCAGAATCAATTACTGAAACGTAATTCTTGTGTATTACGTGTATTTTTTAAGGTAGCCTGAAATTGATTTATGCAATCAGGAAAATCCTACTCCTGAATTTTTTCCCTTGTAACATGCAGTGGAATATAACTGTTATTTCAGCAACCTGAAAATCCTAACACATAATATTTGTGCCTACTTATTATGTTCCATACTTGGATTTTTTTTTCATTTCATGAAATTATATTACCAGGGAAAAAAAAGTCTTTTTACTTTTTATTGCTCTTCTTTTGTGCAGTTTTCATTTTCTCGTGGGAACTGCAAGAACAACCCACATAAATAAAACTCTGCCAATACTGGAAGTTAGTCCCTTGTTTTTGCAGTTATGAAATGAAATAGAAGTTCTAAAAGATTTAATTTTAGCGTTATCTACATCATCTTGGAAATACCTCTTCTCAAGATGAAGCATGGTTGTATAATGACAGACTCAGAATGTGATTTCCAAGATCATGACAGACTGCGATAGGGATTTAAATACTGCAATGATACAAACAATTTTTTTAAAAGCATTGTTTGGTTAACAACAAATTTGAATGAAAGACAAATATAAAATTTTCAGATTACAATATAATGCCCTGTTAACTTTAAAAATAATTACTCTCAGAGGATATTTTGAGGCTGAGGAAAACAGAAAAAATGGTCTTTCTTTGGAATAACTTTGACCCTTAAAACTATCTGTGAGATGAATGCCCAAAAACAGTTTTAGCTAAAAGTGTTAAATTTATGAAAGAATTATAGAATCCACTGCCACTGCTTTCATAACAAATTAATGCTTGGGAAGAAGCATTTATGGCAGTTAAAAAAATGTCATGAAAAAATCAAACCCTAATTAAGATCACTGTTTTTTTCTTTCTGCAGTGTGTGCTGAAGCTGTAGGGGTAGAGGATCTGATGCCAAATCAGTTAAATTGAGTAACACGAGCAGTTTTGCTTTACAGGAATGCAGATCTGCCTGTGGTGTTCGTGGTAAACACATCCCCATTTATGCACAGTCAGGAATCTTTATGACAGAAAATCTTTCATGCTTATTTCTCACTGCTCTGTCTACATTCTTCCTCTTAACATTTTTATTGAGTCAATAATCAAGAATACTTTCTGTGTGATATACTTCATAATGTTAAAGAGCTTGCCAGCAGGGTCAAGCATCCTATTCCCTATTAAATTAAACTTGCCTAAGTAAAAGACTTTTTTTTTTGTAGTTACATTATTTAATTATTGCAAATCAATACCTCCAACATTTTTTCCTCCACAGTATTTATAGAATCTTAAACTTTTTCTTCTGTGTATTACCCTTTCTATCTTCTCTGAGACTAATCCACTTCAGTGGGCTTTGGTTTAAGATTGTAAAATGATTTGGTTTATAAAATCTGAGTTAGTGAAAACTTGGTCCTTATGAATCCATGAATTGGCTCAGAAAAGTGAATATAACTCATTACACTTTGAAAAAACCCTTCAATGGCTTACAAAAAAAAATTAAGTTCTGGTAATTCTTAAATGTTATGTTGTATTAAAATTGTTAATTTTATAAAAATTAAAGGACATTATTTTACTACAAGCATGATTCTGCCTAAAAAAGATTACTCAGGGAAGAAAATGAAACTAAAATAATCCTAAAAAAAATCTACTCTACTTGTCCAGAAAAAAAATGATTAATAATTAGCAATTTACCAAATGGAAGCCACTAAATCAAAACAATACTTATCTAGGGGGAAATCTTACTCCTGTATGCTCAGAATACAATAATGATTATTAAAAAATATAAAATAAAGAAAAAAATTAGATACTAGCAGGTTTTGACATAAATTATTTCATATAGAGGTGAGTCTCTGTGTGTACTCCAATACATGAATAACTGTTTAACTACACAGAAACACAAAAACATATAAAATATAATGTCACTGGCAGAAGAAGTCAATAGGCCACATTGTTTTAATGAGTTTTAAGATGTTTTAAGTGACAAAATGATTTAGAAAAACCAGATCATTCCAATCACTTTTCACATCCTTGATGCTGCAGGGTTAGACACCAACATCCCCCCTCTTAGCCAGGGTAGAGGGATTTTCATCCAAAAGATCTGATCTGCTTTAGGATGGATGAGATTTCAGAGTAAGGGTGAGATGAACTGTTCGCTTTTTCTCGCCCTCCACAGTAAAGAAAATCCTCACACCCAGGTCATCAGCAGAACTCCAGCAAAGTCCAAGGGATGGGTCTGATCTGTCAGGTGATTTCAGATTATTAACTGCTAAATACGTGATGAGAGCTGAAATGAAATAGCTGTGCATATAGACAGAGAGAAGGATGGCTCTGAAGCTCCTGCAACCCAAGCCAGTGCTCTCGCTCTGATGAGGTTTGACGGATGGGCAAGGTGAATTTACATTCCAGACAGAGAATCAGGACACCACCCCACCTCAGTCCATGGGCACAGAATTTCAAGGTAAAAAAAACATCACCCATTTTAAATGCTTTTGAATGTCATTCCTATGTATTTGACACACCCAGGAAACCCTAGGATGGAATAGGGGGAAGAAGCTACACCCACCAACCAAGCTAGCATGAACAAATATATGGTGGAAAAGTTCTTTGGAAGCAATTCAAACCAAAGATGCAGCAGTATCTCTTCTTCAAAAAATCACTTAATTTAGCTAAAAGTTGGGCAGGCCTTTTGAAGCAACACTTTCAAGCTACAGGATTGTTGGTTAGCTGTGAGCAGCTATTGTTATCACACACCCTTGGCTTTCTTCTTTAACATCAATTGCTTCAGTGTGACACAGCAAGGCTGATCCTATGTTTTTGGGTACCCTTTCTTCATTTGTTCTTGAAAGGCCAAAGCAGATCTCTGCCAATTCCCCTGAGCCCTTTCCCAAGGCACCTGTAACTGTGAGGCAGAGGGGATTCTCCTCACTGGCAAAGTGCCTAAATATTCTCTGCTGTGATCTCTATCTCAGTGCTGCCTGCCAAAAGCCCTTTGAAAAATCTGTTTTCTCAGTCTCAGGCAAAAGGACTTTCCAAAGCCCATGACTGGCAGGGAGATTTTGTTATTCACTTTATGGGACCTTGATGGGATCAAGCCCTGTGCAATAAGCTGTAAAACAAACCAGGGCCTAGTTGTGCAGTCACTGAAAGTCAGAAGAATTTATGTCTTCCCCAGAGATGTTCAGTATCTCAGAAAAAAAAAAAACAAACCAAACAACAAAAGCTCAACAAAAAATGACCAAAAAAAAAAACCTAAAAAACCAACAATACCACCAGAAACCTCACAAAAATAAATTTAAAAAAACAAAACAACAAACCGAACCAAAAATAAAACCTGAGTCAAAGTGTTCTTCCTTGCTTACATACCCCCCCAAAAAAAAATCAGTTATTCTGAACTGATAGGACTCCACAGATGTTTGATGCATTCTCCTTTGAAATCTTTGGTCAGAAAATCAAAGCAGAAACTCCATCCCTTTAAATTTATATGCATATAAAAATTCATACCTGAAGAAGTAGAAGGAAATGAGAAAGGAAAAATGAGATGAACAAAAAAAGGCCACAAAACCAACCGTTCTGGAGATGGGAAGGAAATCTGAGCACTGAAAGGTTTGGTTTTTTTTAAGCCATTACATCATTGCAAAATTCTTGCTGTTCTTTTAATTAATCAGACAACCAAAGCCTTGAAGACAAAATCTAAAAATCCTTCTTACATAAGCTTTTCTGGGCTCATCTGCAGATCTCGTATTCTTTCCTTTGTCACTAAGATGGAATTAATGGTTCCATCAGATTTCACATTTTACTTTTCTCTGCTTGTTTTACAATATCAAATCTGAACTTTGGAGATATGTCCTAATAATATTTGCTAAATTTAACATCTATCATTTTGACTCCAACGTTTTGCATTATTTCTTTTTCTGGGTGACTGTTGAATTAAAACCCTTTGGCTTTAGAAACCTTTCTAACTTTTGATTTTTCCTTTTGAAGAGTATTCTTCCATGAAAAATAGCTTATTTTAAATGAATGTAGGACGGCTTGAAATGAAATTAAAAATTAAGTTTTTAATGTGCTCCAGGCATGATCATCCCACCCTCAGAAATCCTCCCTCTGATCTCCACTCATATAAATATCTGAATGACAAATTTTCCTGCAGTAATTTAAAAAGAGACAGATTTCACAAGTAGGTCATATATTGGTGAGTTTCAGGTCAGCAAAAATTACTTTTTGTACATCTCATTTTACCTGAGATCACTGGGATATCTTGTCCAGTCAAAGCCAATCAGTTTTGCATCATCTTTTTTTTTAATTTCAGCTGCCTCTATTTCCCTTCTGGGTGTCATTTCCCACCCCCTTTGCTTGGCTGCCCCATGCCTTCCCCTTCAGCTGACAAAATCCCAGTGCATACTAGCATGTCCTAGTGGAAAATGTGCTATTTTTGACCAAAGCTCCACTCATTACAGGATACTTTTATTTCCATTCTCTATTATTCTTCTGGGTAATACTGAGAAATGTAAATTCAAAAGAAATTTTTCGTTCTGTATTTCTATGGTTGGAACACCCAGCATATAGGCTCTTTGCTATTTCTGGTATGGCACTTTTAAAGTTGGGCTTCAGATTTTTTTGCAAGTGCTTAAAACTCTGGAAAGTAGGCAAATTACCAATTTTCCTTGTGCTATAAGGAAAAGAAGGTAAGACAAAAATATTTTAACTTTTAACCATTACTAATTACATAAACATGCACGTGAAGATTTATAGATCCATTTTTAGGTTTTATCCCAAGACTCAAAATCTTGCTAAGTTTCGTTAGAGTTTGTTAATCTTAAAGAAAATAAATATCTCTGAGTTATTTGACTGGTAAGTGGCTTTTACTTTGGAAGAACAAACCACAGTGATAACTTGGCTTAATTCTTAATATAAAAATGTATTCTATGCATTGGGTGAATCTTGTACCATATACTATAGGAAAGATTAATTTGCTGACATTTAAAGTAAAAAATCTGAAGTGTAGTTTAATTTATCTTTACATTTTTTGTAAAAGTGAGCATTCAAAAGAACACCAATATTTGTAATGTGAATAAAGAATCATAATTCAGTGCTCACATAACAATGTCCTTCTGTGCTAGGTATTTTGAACTCTGCAAAAAAGGATTTCAGACTAGATGGTGATGTTGTTTGAATATTCTTTTCTTATTGTTATTTGTGTTTAAAGAACAGTTTATTCCTCAACTTCAGATAATTTGAGTTTATGCCCCCATTGCCATTCTAAATAGCAAAAACTGATAAGGAAAAAAAAGGAAAATAATAAATCTGAAAAGATTGGTTGGTTGGTCTTTTTTTTCTTTTTTCCTGAAAACATAAAAAGCTCTTGATCGTGTTCCTAGTAAGTAGCAGAATTTATTTCTGTTTCTCTTTCACCAAGAGAACCAGCCACCTGTGGAACCCAAGTGTGTGATTCACACGTAAAAGTTAAAAAGATACATAGCCAAAAAAAAAAAAGAAAAAAAACCTTTCAGCTTACTGTGTATAATTAAAGTGTAGTGGGATTTTCACAATGATTCAGCTACTGAGCATCTGCTGCTGAAGCAAGTAATGAACTTCCCACTGAATTTGGGATTCTGGGGCACTTTTTAAAGAGCCTTGAAAAACACAACATGAAAAAAGAGAGAAGAGAGTCAAAATTACGAGAAGAAGAAGAGAAAAAAAAAGATATTTTACCCCCTTTGTTAAAATATTTGATAATTTTCTTACTGTTAAGACAGTGAGTGCTTTAAACTAAATTTTTTGGCTAATTTTTTTTCCCCATATCACATCACAAGGTAAAGGCATATTTCCATTTTGAAGATTTGAGCTTATACCTTGCTGCTTATACCTATGCTACCTTATACCTTTGCTGCTTTTAATTAACTGTTGAACACAGTCCAATTCACTCTTTTTTTTCATTTCAGCAGAAAAAAAATCTCTGCTTTTTAGATTATCTTGAAATTGTTTAAGCAGTCAAGCAATCAGGAGCTGCTAATAGTGGATGCCAAAGGAAAATATTTTCTGAGCTATTACGTTTATACTTAACATTCCTGTTACTTAAAATATATAGAATGATTAGTAGAATTTAAAAACATAACTAATAAAAACATATAATTGTAAATACATGCTTTAATTCAATTTTTAATTAATTTTTTCCCCTAAGTATCTGTACGACCTTGAAACCTTTCCTCCTCACACCTTTCAAAATGTTATTACTTTACTGAGTACCAAATGGGAACCGGATCTCTCAAGCTAAACATTTCTTTAGCTGGGGGAAAATTTTAGTTCTTTCTTTCTTAAAGAATTTCCCAATGATCTGCCAAATTTTGATACTGTTATTGTAATTGATATTGAAATAATCTCCCTTAAGGAGATTTATAGCACCACTACAGCACAGGAGAGTTTCCTCTATCTAACAAGGTCCTTACATATGCAAGACTGTCAGAGATGCTCTCATATGCAATTTCCATTCATTACAATTATAAGGGCTATGAACAGGGGACAAATGAAATGAGGATGGCAGAGGTTCCTTTCTGCTCCTGTAAGTTCTGACTTCACAGTAAATCCTTGGAGCCCCGTTTAAGTATTTGGAGGTAGAGAAATGTGAGAAGGACCAACCAGCTGTGTTGTTTTAGGGTAACGCCTTTCTCAAGGGCTGATAGGCTGGGAAATGTCAATATTTTGCTTTCAGTCCTTTAATAGGAATATTTTTCCTCCTCCCTTAAAAAGTCACTCTTGAATCTCTGTCCTCTTCTCATATTTCTTTAAGATATCCAAACTGAACAACATAAATATCAGAATACTTTGGTAAGTTATTAAATTAGTGGGGTTATTTAATATTTAATTGATCAGTATTATTGCATTTAGCAGATCATTTGTGGATTGTTTCTGTCATTTGTCCTGGAAAGTCTGTAGCTAATCACATAGTATCATCTCAGGGTACCTGTGGGGAGGGGGTCAATGCTGTGAAAAGCCCATGGGGAGGCAGGAGGTTGGACCTCAGCACTGAGGTACAGACAAACACTGAAAGTTGCTGGAATCTGCTTTTCTGGACAAGACTGGGATAAATGAGTCCACTGTGCTCTGTTGGAGCTCAGTTTATAAAGTGCAGTCTTTAACTTCAGTATCACAGGATGGTTTAGCTTGGGAGGGGCCCCAAAGCTCATCTCATTCCACCCCAGCCATGGCAGGGACACCTCCCACTGTCCCAGTGTCCAGCCTGGCCTTGGGCACTGCCAGGGATCCAGGGCCTGCCCACCCTGCCAGGGAGCAATTCCTCAGTGCCAAGGTCCCAGCCAGCCCTGCCCTCTGGCCCTGGGAGCCATTCCCTGGGGCTGTCCCTGCAGCCCTTGGCAATTGTCTCTGTCCCTCTTTGCTGCAGCCCCTTCAGGCCCTGCGAGGCCACCCTGAGCTCAGCCCAAAGCTTCTCCTGCCCGGGGGAGCAGTGCCAGCTGTGCCAGCCTTGGCTGCCAGCAGAGCTGCTCCATCCATCCCTCTGCCCATCCTGGAGCCTCCTCTGGCCTGGCTGCAGCAGCTCCAGCTCCTTCCTGGGCTGGCCCAGGGCTGGGGCAGCTCTGCAGGTGGCTCTGACCGAGGGGCAGAGGGGCAGAATCCCCCCTGCCCTGCTGCCCACGCTGGGCCCGGCCCAGCACGGGGCTCTGGGCTCTGGGCCCGGCCCAGCCCAGGGTTTGGGGTCCCAGCCCAGCCCAGGGTTTGGGGTCCCAGCTGTGCCCCACAGCACCCCCAGGGCTCCTCCAGAGCTGCTCCCTCTGCTCAGCCCAGCCTGGATCCAGTCTGGGACTGTCCTGACCTGGGGGCAGCACCAGCCCTGGCCTGGTTCAACCTCCTGAGATCCCCATGGGATCCCCTGGGGGTGTCCAGGTCCCTCTGGATGCCATCCCATCACTGTGTGCACACTTGCAAACTGAGCTGTTTTTGTGCTGTGCTGCTGCTTTAGGAAATTCAGGGGAAATTCATGGATGTTAACTTGACAGCCCCTGCATCTCTGTCCTAATAAGAAATTTCAAAATGCTCTTTGTCAGGGGATGATTGATTAAGTAGTAGCTCTGTGCTACAGAGCTGAGAAATAAATTGATTGGCTGGACCAGAACATTCATTTCTTCATTTAGGTCAAGACTTTGTTGGAGATGGTGATATTTTGAATAAGTTTTTATCATTAATTTTTATTTTCATCAATCCAAGGTTTCCTATGGATCCCAAGGCAAATATTTTATTCACATAAAGACTTTTCAGCTCTGTATGGTACCCAGACTGTAATAAAAAGTAGATGTGGGCAAATACCAGTGCTGTAAGCCAACAAATGTTTGATATTTAATGTGCCACTGTTCCCAACACTGAATGTCCTCTAGGTCTGAAACAAAACTGTTTGTCTTCACTATAAGATTACAATAAAAATGAAATTAAGCCCATACTTTGGATAGTCTTGACGTTTTTCTTTGAAACTAGTTCAACTCGCCACCCTCCTGCCAAGGTTCTAGGAATTTTCTTTCTTTTATTGTGTCAAAGTTAAATTGTGTTCACAATGACTGGCCAAGCTGGTTTTTGCAGCTACTTCTGAAATCAGCAGGATTGCACACTTTTCTTTGAAGGTGATTTTGGCTCTTTTTAATTCATACAACTCTTTTCTGGTATTGTAGGGAATGAAAGGATTTTGACTATTAAGAATATATAAGTAATGTAATAAGCCAATTATAAGGAATATTAAAAGAAAATTCTCTAATGGACAGAGAAAGTGCCAGACAAGTTTTACCCTGACTTTTATTTACTAATAAAGCATTATTTTTCTTTCCCCAAAGATGTTTCATAACAACCTCAAATTTTAACCGGTGACATCATTCCATTATTTTTTTCCTTGTAAAATCTAAGAAATGTTTACTAATTTTACAGGTTGACATAAAGCAGTGAATTAACAATTTGTAAGAGTTTCACAAAATTAACCAGTTCTTAATGTACCATAATAAAATTAGGTTTTGTAAATGTAGTCTGCAAAGTGTCTTTTCCCGTGAAATGATTAAAATGTATTCACAGAAGCAGCAACTGAGATATTCTGTACATCTTTTTTTGTAGTTTCCTTCAATTATTTCTGAAAGTGACAGTAATGAAATGGATGACAGTAGTAAAATTGTAATTTTCACTCTAGAGAGCTTTTATCTTGTGGAAAATAGTTCAGAGAAAAAAAATAACCTAAGAAATGGGGTTATGTAAACATTGACCAGTATGTAAATATAGAATTTAGGTTCTAAGCCAAATGTATTTTAAGAAAAAAATACTGCTAATGTATAGCAGCAGATAGACCTTACTACCTTGGGTAGATGTCTGTCTGCAGTGTCAGCTTCTCCGGAAGGTTATTACAAATTATTTTGAGGTCAAAAAGAAGAAAAGAGGAGGTGTGGAAGTCTGCCATTAGGATACTGGCCTTCAAAACCTGCTTAAAGCAATTTGCATTGATCTGTCACTGGTTAAGGTGGGTTTGGGAGCTTCTGACTTGTGTCCACATGTGGTAGCAGGCTCCTGGTTTGATGGTAGCAGATTCTCATTTTCCTCAGCTGTGTCTGTGAAAACTACCTGCGGCAGACATACCTTCACAATTCACAAAGGTGAAACCAGCACAGCAACATGTGGTATGTCCAACATCTATCTACAGTTTGGTGTGTTTTGATATATTATGAAACTCAGAACCCCAGAACCACAGAGGAAAATCCCTCCCAGCCCAAGGAGTCCCAGCTGTGCCCAGTCCCCACCTTGTCCCCAGCCCAGAGCTCTCAGTGCCACCTCCAGGGGACACCTGCAGGGCTGGGCACTCCAAACCCCCCTGGGCAGTGCCAAGGCAGTTCCTGAGCCCCCTTTCCATGGGGAAATTCCTGCTGTGCCCACCCTGAGCCTGCCCTGGCCCAGCCTGAGCCGTTCCCTCTGCTCCTGTCCCTGTTCCCTGGAGCACAGCCCGACCCCCCGGCTGTGGGGCTGGGAGGGTCCCCAGGACCAGGGGAGAGGGGAGAATGGACTCCGAGGGCTCAGAAGGCTGATTTATTATGATATTATATTGAAAGAAAATCATACATTAAACTGTACTCAAGAAAGAGAAAGGAGACATTAGAAAGCCAGAAAAGAATGAATAATGAAAACCCGTGACTGACTCAGAGAGTTCGACCCAGCTGGCTGAGATTGGCCATTAATGAAAAACAATTCACCTGCTGGGGAAACAATTCTCCAAATCACATCCAGAGAAGCAAAACAAGGAGAGGCTGAAGCTTCCCAGGAGAAGAGATCCTGGTGAGGGGATTATTCAGAAAACATCACGGTGACACCCCCGGCTGTCCCCTCCTGGCAGGAGCTGTGCAGAGCCACAAGGGCCCCCTGAGCCTCCTTTTCTCCAGGCTGAGCCCCTTCCCAGCTCCCTCAGCCCCTGCTGGGGCTCCATTCCCTTCCCAGCTCCGTTCCCTGCCCCGGCCCCGCTGCAGCCCCTCCATTCCCCGTGTGAGGGCCCGGAGGTGCCGCAGCCCTCGAGGTGCGGCCTCAGCAGGGCCGGCACAGGGCCGGGCCCTGCCCCGCTCCTGCTGCCGCCCGCGGCGGGCACAGCCCAGGGGCCATCGGCCTCTCGGCCCCCCGGGCACCCCGGGGCTGTGCCCGGCTGCTGCCACAGCACCCCAGGGCCTGTCCCAGCTTCCCGGCCCCTCTGCCCCAGCCTGGAGGGCTCCATGGCCTTGGTGTGACCCAAGGCAGGACCTGGCCCTTGGCCTTGTTGACCCTTACACCACCGGCCTCAGCCCATGGTGCAGCCTCTCCAGGTCTCTCTCTGGAATCTTCCTGCCATGCAGCAGAGCAATAGTTTCACCCAAACTGGTGTCAGCCACCAACTCACTGAGGGGGGACTTGATTTCCTCATCCAGATATTATCAATGTCAATATCAATAAAGATATCGAACAGAATGGGCCCAGTGCTGGGCCACAGGGAACACCAGAAGTGATGATCCACAATCCCCACCTCCCTCTGGGCCCGGCCATCAGCCAGGGTTAAACCCAGAGAAAAGTACACCTGTACACGCTTATTTCCCAGCCATAAATTGGTTTTTGCACCCCATGACCGAAATGAGGATGAACTGCTTGGGGGAAAAATGTTTTTCCGGTCTCTAGCAGTGTAATGTTTTATGGTTGATACCAAAGCATGGGGTCTGCATGAAAGAGCAGCAGGCCCTGGCAGTGTGAGGGTCTGAGATTTTGCAGACCAACATCTGCTTTCTGCAGGATAAGACCCTAATCTTCTTATGTTGGCTGATGCTTTAGTGTTTAATCTGTTTTGCTAAAGACCTCTAACATAAACATTAATATTTTATAGCATGATATTCTTTGAAAATAGCCAGAAAGCCCAGGAGCATGTCTGAAATGAAGTTCCTGAAATTTTTTGAACATGGAAGAATGCCACATTGGAAAAAAGTTTTAATAATTTTTGAGAATTGACAAGAATTTTCTAATGTGCAGTCTTTGTGTTGTAACAGATTAATGTTTTTATTCTGTTATCAAAAATCTTGAGTTTCGTAATCTTGGTTTAAATGAATATCTGAAATTATTTCAGTGAACTTGATAATTTTCTAGTGCAGAACGATGCAAATTTCATAATCACAAAAATAATTCTTCTACACTACTATTTTTTTTTTTTTTAACCTTGATGGAAAATGAAAATTCTAGTAGTTGGATTATTGGAAAGGTATTCATACCTTTAGTACAAATGTACAAGTCATATTTGCATGTTTGGAGTAAAAAAAAAAGTGTGCACAGCACTTCTAGCAAAGATATTAAAATTGACAGAAAATATGGAAACAAAAAAAGAGAAATTGGTTGAGGAGTAATTAAACTTTAAAGGAAAATGATAATCAGAAACTATTTCTTTATTACATTTGGACCAAAAAGTTTGTGCGTCTCAAAGAAATGTTTTGATAAAAGGTTTTGGTTTTTTTGTGGGGGAATTTTTGTGGGTTTTTTTAACTGATGTTTTTCATTTTAATTTAAATACAATCCATTGCCAAGCCATTTTGTTCAAGATAAGATGCATTGAAATGCTGGAATGAAAGGAAGGGAGGATTTCCACATTAAAATTTATGACATTTAAACCTGCAGTTTTGCAAAGGAACACAGAACTGATGACGTCACTGGGGTAGAAAGGCTTTTTCAGATATTCAGAAAATAGAATAACACAATTAATTTAGTTTCAGTACCACTCAGAAGAGGTACTCCATGCTGGTTGTATCAGCACAGAATATCAAGAGCTTAATTTTGTTCCAGATTACTTAGGCTGCTGTAGATTAATACTCAAATTCTTCAATTGCAGCAGACTGTAAAATTTTAGAGTCTGGTTCTCTGCTTTTGCACAAGCATAAAATCAATGTAAGAACATGCAACTGGACCCCCATGAATATGAAAATGTCCAAACAACACAGGTTTGCTGCAGGTGTGGAGACCTGGATGGAAAAAATGGGCCACCACAATCCATTTAAATACTGAGAAACAATTGGAAGGCTTTTGGTGGCGCTGCTTTGAATTCTAAAGCCTGAAAAATAAATTATCCTGGTAGAGAATGTGAGGCTTCTGTGATGAAATACATGCTGTTTTTCAAATAACTGAGCTATCTCACTGAACATCAGGAATGCTTTCTGGCCTCAGATTTCCATTTGGCTAATGACTCTCTCACATAGAGTATGACTAAAGCTGTCACTGCAGCAATGATAGCAATACATCAATAAACAACATTTCCCTGGTTTTGCTGTCTCTTCCAAGCAAAATGAAAAGATCAGTAGACTAATCACACTCCTGTCACGGAAATGAAAATCCACAAAGTATGTACAGCTGAAAAAAAATTTGAAATCTTCTTTAAGTGCTTTTTTTTGGCACTTGAAAGAACTTACACCTAACAAATATGGTTGTGCAAAGCCTGTGACTTTCAAAGGCCAAAAAGACATTGGTGTTTTTTGGGGACAATAGTAAGATTTTCATGCCTGCTCACACAGATAATTAGGCATTGGCCCATGGAGAGCAACATATTGGTCTCTCAGATCTTCATAAATATTTTATCCCAAGCTGGATAGTGTAGAGCTGTACCTATTTTGACCAGCTGGGATCTTGCCCAGATTAGCTTTCAGCTCTCAAAACTGGTAAAACATTGATATTGAGTCTTTTTGAGTACATCTTCAAGGACATTTTTGCTTAAGATTAAGAACCGATCTATGTAAAATACCCACTATAATTTTCTCTGAATTGCTTCCTACTCAGGTTGAAATGAAGGATTTGTTAATTAAATGAGAAGATTTTTTTTTTAGATGTTCTAATACATGTGAAAGCTGGGTTACTTCGTAGTGATTACACCCTTCACTGACAAATTCAGTTTTCAGTAGACAAGGTGCTCGCCTTTCAGTTTCATTTAACCATTAATTTTATTTTGTTTTGTTTCTGTAGTGTTTCAAGGTACACTTTCCAAAGTTATGGATTATGACTAACAAAGACAAACTAAAAAATGTATTCTTAATGAAAATATTTTTTTTTCTGCATAGGATGTTGATGCACATGGCCATGAAAATATAAAAATACAGCCTTGACAGTAAAACCTCACAAGAATTTGTAGGCACACCACCTTTTTTCACTCTCCAAATATAAGGCATTTCATTAATTTTGGACACTTTACACTTATTTTGTCATAGCCTAGTTATTTCTGTCAGCAGGGATGTTCTCCCCAGCTCAGACCTTTGTTATTTCAGTTACTTGCCCCGGGGCTCACCTCACACCTTTGGCCTATTTCATGTGTTCCCAGGAATCCATCCATATCCACAAGCTGTTAAAAAGGGATGATGTTGGATTTAGGAGCCTGAATAAAGTAGGGCAGATGTGGATAGAACATCTGGAATCATGAGGGCCAAAAAGCCCCCCCTAAAAACCAAGAAGGATTTACCTGATCTTACTTATGGCATGCAACTGAAAACCAAACAATTAAGGTGATATCATATACTAATGAAAGATGATGAATCTGAAGATGAAATGCTGACTTTTTTTTTCCAATGAAGAAAGAGAAAAACCATAAAAGGTTTTGTGATAATAGGAGATGTTGTGTTTTACACAAGAAAAAGACGATCAAAATTACTTTATTTAATGTTTAATGACAAGGTTTTTAAAAAAAATTCTTCAATGATACTTTTCCAGTATCTGCTTGCCATGGTCTAAGTATTTTATCCATAAATAAAATGCTTAGACCATGGCATGAAGAGTTTGTGACTGTGTGATTCTCAATGTGAATAAGCAGACACAAGCTACTTATTCAATCAAGTAAGTACAAATATACATATATATATATTATATATGCATATAAAAATATGTGCACACACACATATATATATACACAAATAGATATATTAGATGTAGAAATATTTGGATAGAAATAAAACCAGTCTACAGTTTATCACTTCTCCCTCATGTTAATTGGATATTTAGGCTGTATAGGAAGGTTGGGAAGGAATGAAGAAAAAATAAAAGGAAAGGGAAAGGAAAAGGAAAAAACAAGGAAAAGAAAAAGGGGAAAAAAGCACTGGGCTGAAGAAAGCTAATTTCTGTCAGACTTTCTCTCTGCATGGGAGATTTGATAGCAAGTATTGCAGTTTAAAAGTCTGAGTAAATGCAAATGAAGGAGAAACTGGGACATCTGGGTATAAAAGTATATTTTGTAGTTTCAAGAGGTCCAGTGGCACTTGTGTTGTGTTTAATCAAGTAGAACAAAGTAGATATTAGATCCTTGTAGACTATTTTGCTTAGCATTCCACAAGTAGTATTTAAATCTCAGTGGCCTGAATGCTAATTAATAGAACAAATTAATCTTTTGACCCAAAGGAAATTTACAACTATGTTCTTCTCATGCTTACAAGGGTATTTATGTTGACTTTCAATGGCTCTGTTGCAAAGACTGGATAAGAGACCTGTGGCAGTCCCAAATCCAACATAGAGGAGTCATGTTTTAATCAGTAAGGCTTTTTAGAATGTAATTGTTAGAGCAGAACAAGGTTATCCATCAATTCAGTGTCAAAACAGTCTGACATCTCAGAGGAGATCATTTTCTCAGGAAGAAACAATTTTTCTTTCATAGAAGTTTGTAAATCAATACTTGTTTCCTAAAGGTACCCAGAGGTTTTCTTAATGTGTTTTGTTAATGGGCAACAAGGAAAACAAGATTGCAGTGGATGCCAGATGGGAAAAGGTATCTGAATGTGAAGAAAAGGAAAATTCATTTCAATTGCAGAGGTACAAGCTCAGTTGATGAGGGTATTGTGAGTGACAAAAAGAGCTGAAATGATCCAAAATAGGTCCTTTGCAGCTGCTACAGGTTGGGTTGGTGGGGAATTTCAAGGAGTTTTATGAAGCAGGAATAAGATATATTTTCACTTGCAGAGGGACCTTGAGAGAATATTTTTGTGCCTGAGAAAGGAGGGCTGGGTTTAACCCAGAACATTTCTGTAATCTGTTCTGTGTGCAGCTGGAAACTGTGCTCCTGTCTCAGCACTGAGATGTGTAAGGTGTGAGACCTCTTCCCTGACAGCTCTCTGGACATGAAAGCTCTGTTGGACTTCAAGGCTACAGACCATAAATCATCTTCCAAATCACCATGGAGTGGTGAATATCCTTCCACTTCCATCTGTGCCCTGATCGTAATCAATTGGTTTGGTCATCCCCTAAATTTGCAGGATTTTCAGCTGTTGGAGGGTTGTCACATGACAACTGTAGAAGGTTCAACTTCCTCCCTGGCATTATTCTGTTGTAAAACACAGAATAGTTTTGTCTTAGCACCATGTGGCATTCTGTCCTCAACTTTGCAAGCAAACTCACTGATGCAGGCATGCTGCCTAGGTATCAATTTTTTGTTCTCTTTTGGTGGGGGGGAGTAGCAATTCAAAAAATTTATCACTTCAGCTTGGATGTCAGGAGGGACTAAGAAAATTCAGACATACACAGCCAAGCCAGCCTTTCACTTAGAGAAATCTACATTTTCCACTGGAAAACAGAACACTGATCAATGCTGAACACCTCAATCAACACTTATCAACCCTCAAAACCCTCAACTCTTGAGACATGGAGCTTGGAAGTATTTATTCACCCAGGTAAAGTTTATTATTATATGGTTCGTTTTTATTTCCTCAGAAATCATGCAGTCTTTTTTGGTCTAAATAGAGCAGTTTCCATGATGGTGAGTGTCCATTATTGTGTCTCAGAGGCACATTTTCTGCCCTGAGGAGGGGTGTAGTTCCTGAGGAGTCTTCAGGTGGAAGGCTAAGATGTCAAGGGTTTTCATTCACATCAGTGGAAGCAAAACCAAAAACTCAGCTCAAGACCATCTGTACAGTGTGACCCTGAAGAGACAAACAAAAAACCATATTTTATTTTGCAGTTTTTTTCTGCTAGAATCATACTTGTATGTAATTTGGTTTCATTTGCTGGAAAACATTCTCTGTGAGCTGCCATACAGGTGGAAAAAAGAAATGCAAGTTTTAATTTTTTTTTCCCAAAGGCTAGCAAAAACTGAATTGCTCAGAGTTTCCACCTTCATGAAGAAAACCATACCCAAAGATGTATTTCAGCCTATATCATGAAAAAACCCCCCAACCAAGTCAAACAACCAAACAACCAAAACAAAACCTGAAAAACCCTAACCAAACAAAACCAAACCAAAAAATAACGAGGCGGGGGGGAGGAACCACAAAAAAAAACAAGGTACAAAAAACTAACCAACCAACCAAAGAAAAAACCAAACCAAAATGAAGCAACAACAACAAAACAACAAAAACAAACAAGCAAAACCAGCTAAAACCAGCTGGGATTTGCTTGGTCATACTTTTACAACCATGTTAGCCCCCCTTGCTCTAACTCATGTGCATAGAGTAAACCAGATGTATTCTCTCCTTTTTTATCTCAAAAAGTGAGACTCTTCTGAGTAGTGCAAACATGCTAACTGAGTAGGTTGCTGGCCTAAAGGTCCTCCTCAAACTCTAAACAGAGTGCTGTGCCATTAAAACATCACTTTCTTCCAGTTGGTTTGTCTATAAGATGTGAAATATTGGTGGGTTTGTTTTTTTTTTTTTTCAACTGTAAGAATCATGATCAGAGAATTAAAGAATCACAGAATGGATGGGGTTGAAATGGATCTTAAAGCCATCCTGTCCCTTACCTCATATCCCAACATTATTTAACCCATTATCTTCCTTGGCTGCTGTGTCTCTAGAAACAGAGTCTGCTGGTAACTCATAAAAAACGCACCCCTCAACAGCCAGTGCTCAAGAGCAATCACTCATGATACAGAGCCCTCAGCCAAGATAGCAATTTTACAAGGAATTTTTATCAGCATTACTGTCTGGATGGTCTGCCCTAACAGAATGCAGCAGAATAATTAAACTGAGCAGACTGCCAAAGCACATGTTAATTAACTTTGGTTAACTTCTTCCAATATTAACTGTGCAAGTGACATCATTTGAAATAATTAAGCATCAGAGACCTCTAAAAGTACATCAGCTTGTTCATTTTCTAATGCTTTGCCCTCACTGAACACTTGTGGACCTCAGGGGACCTGCTTGAACCCTGCTGCTATCAGCAGCTTCTCACAGGCAGGTGTGGTGGTGCTGCATTCTGCAAAAACCAGGAGCCTCACGTTGCAGTCAAAGCAGGAAAATGAAGGACTTTGAGCTTTACAGGACATCAGGAGGATGAAAATCATTACACTGCTAATGCAAGCCAGCAGAACAGGCAGATTTCCCCTGATCCAGTAACACGACCTGCACTCAGACAAGTATGAAATGAAAAAGGCTTTCTCTTTAAAATTAAATATGCAAGATTTTCTTCACATATTAACAGTCATCCTTATGGTTTTGATTATTCCTCCAAGCCTTGTTCACTAGAGAATTTAGCTAATAAACTTTGTAAGTGGTAAGTTTTTCCCTCTGGTAGGGGCATGTTGTGATTTAAGATGGATGAACCACAGGGTCATTGCTCTTCCCACAAAGAGAATAGAAACCTGCTTCCCATTCCTGGTCCTATAAAGAGTATTTACCTTTCAGAACTCTTTTGAGAGCACTGTTGGATCTCTTGAAAAAGAGGGAAAAACCTCTGCTAATCATCAACAACTGGTGCAAACAGAAGAGTTCTGGGGAGCCATGTACAATTTAAGTATGCAGGAAAATCCAAAAAAATAAAACCAACCCCCCCCCCCATCACCTCAGTACCTCTCTCTTTGGGTTTCAGGATATCAAATCTTTTCAAAGCATCACCATTTGATCATAAATTTGTGCAAGTTTTGCCTGCAACAATTTTGTGGAGTTCTGCTCATTATCACACAGCGCAACTTTCCTCCGTGCCCAAATCACCACTTCAGTAGTTCAGAAGCTTCCCAAACCACTCCTCTTTCCAACATTTGCACAGCCACCTACTCCAAATCATCACTCTGAGCCCAGAAGAAACGTGCATCACTCTAGAGTGCCTCAGATCTTGAGGAAGGGGAGCAACATTCTGTTTTCACTGCTAATTTTTTACAAAGATAGGCTTCTGGATATATCTGTCACTAAGTGTAAAAGAAAGCAAGTGAGAGGAAAAAGGTTCTCAATTTCGGCAGTGCATTAGTGTGATGTTTTTAATCAGTTCTTGTGTACAGCCACAGCCTGAAGCAGCTTTCAAGCACATTTTTCAGCTTTTCTGGAGACCCAATATCCAGCCAAGGTCAGCCCATAATAGTCCTACAGATAAGTATAATCTAGGCTAAAAACTGAAAAGTTCAAAACACACAAAACCTTTCTTTTATTTTTTTTCCTTCTTGTTCAGTCATAGATATGAAGTGGATTTTTTTTCAAAATATAGGTTTACTTATATGCAATCATATTCCAGGGATTATGTTACTGTTTTCTTGAAGGTCATGAAAAGTTTTTTTGTTAAACCCTCTGTAAGGACTTTCCTTCTTCAATATGTAAGGCCTGGGGTGCTGCCACTGCCTCCAGTATTGCCTCAAATTGTGTAAAATAGGATGAAGCATCAAGCCGACAGGAAAATTGTTTCTTGAAAAAAAAAATCAACTCTTTGATAATTTCTAAGTCTGGATTTATGACAAAAAAGTTCCTTCACTCCACTTGAGAAGACTTTTCCCATTAACATGGGGTTAAATCATCTTAGCAACCAATTCTGAATTGTGCAGCCTATTGAGAGATGGTTTCTGCTCTCCGTGCTGATGAACAAATGTTTATTTTGGCATTTTCACAGGTCTCCACAATGACTCCAATGAATTCAACCACAAATTTCATTGTGCATCAGAAGCTGTAGCACATTGATAATCAAGTGTGCTGTGGAAAGTAAGGACTGCTGTCTTGCAGAGCCATGCTTTGATGCTTTCATGGAAAGCCTCCCCAGGTGCAGTGGTTTTATTTCTCCAGGCTGTGTTTCTCACACTCCTGCCTGTTCATTCACCTTGATTAGCAGCACAGGTTAAATTAATTCTCCTTGTTCTTCATTCACACAATACTCTTGTTCACTGCGGAATTCACTAATCTGTGGTTTCCCTCTCCCAGCTCTAATTTTCACCCATAGTCTGAAGATTTTGTATATTCTGATGGAAAAATTTGCTTTTTAAATTCTGTACTTATCAGCAATAATGCTTATCTAAAAATCATGTACTTATGTATGAAGATCTATGTCTCCTGTTTTCTTGTTTTAGTAAACCTTGGTTTGTTTTCAAAAGAAATATTACTTATTTAGATTTTCTAGCTCATTTTTAAAAATTCTTTCCATGCTAGAGCAAAAAAAATGTACTTAGAATAATGTGATTTTTTAACTTAATGAATTTTAGAAAAAAGGGGTGTGAAACTAATTTCATTTTTTAATCATTTAACATTGCAAAGTTGTAACTTATTTCTGGTGAACAAGTCAGGCTTAAAGAGAAACATAGAGCTAAACTTTAAAATTATATATCTGAACCATCAATAACTGTCATTTTACGTACAAAGCCTTTTAAAGGCTAAGGAAATGTGACAATTCTATGTTGGTGGAAAATTAAAATACTATATTATCAAATCTCAGTTCCACAAGTATTCTTCACACCACAATAGGCTGTGTGAAGAATTAAATTGACTGAAACACATTCCAAAAAATTTAACAGGAGGCAGATTCAGAAAAGAAATGTTTCAGTCAGTCATTTGGTAAAACAAAAAATTTATTTTGTAGAGCATAACAAATTATTATTTTGTTTTTAATCAGTTAATGCTTCTCCTTTTTTTTGTCTATTTCACTCATTACAGTTATGGTGAGGAAATGATGGGAAAACAGGAAGAAATATATAGGTCATAGCTCAGATAACTTCACTTTTGATCTAAAGTTTTTTGGAAACTTTTGAGTCAAAACTCAAGAAACATTTAATTAAAAAAAAAATTTGTTTCTTTATTTTGACATATTACATTTGGCTATTAATAGAGTAGCATATTTTAAGAACACTGTGCAAATTTTTTAGGCCAAGAGAATTATGCAGGATGGCAAATATACTTTATATCAGAACAATACTTACTCATTTGAGTGGATTACAGCCAATTACACCTGATGTGCTAAAGAGTAATGGCTTTTTTTTTTTTTTTCTTTCAAGTAAAAGTAGAGTTTCATTAACTTCAGCTGAATTCATCAAACCACATCCTTTGTGAAACGTGCATTTTGGCAGTCCAAACTGTTCTGAGTCTTATTTACCTTATCAAACCAGTCAGATATTAAACCCACGTCAACAAAACATTGTTCTTTGGAATATTCCTTTCCAATTAGGCGAATCCCTCATCCTTAACAAATGAATTCCTTATCTGTATTGCTTTCACGTTATCACAGCTAAGTGCCAGAAGAGGACAAAAATATTTAATGAGAAATCACATGAGACAAGGAAATAAAATAATGTGGGAAGCAGTGCCAGTTTATCAGCTGCTGTATACAAACGTGCAGTTCTCCTGAAGTTGAGCTGAGTTGAAGTTTTTCTGAGCTGAATTATTTACATCAGTCAAAACTAAAGGCGTTGGGGATTTTTGCTTGGCTGATCGGCTGGTCGTTTGGTTTGTTAGATTTTTTTGGTTTTTTTAGTATAGTTTCTTTAGTGTTTTTTTTTTTTTTTTTTCGTTTTGTAGTCTTTCATTCTTACTGCTGGATTTTTAAACTGTTGCCTATGGAATTAAAAATGTTTTTTTCCTTAAAATGAAAGCCCCACCTGGAGTTGCTTTCTAAATTCTTCCTCTACTATCTGGCTGCTGTTTCCACATTATTTGGAAAAAATGAAGAGTTTTATAAGCACCATTAGAATCTCTCTGGAGGTTAAAACATAATGCTGACCTAAAAAGAGCAGTCTTTAATTTGTATTTCATTTCTGTATAGTAATAGAATTTGGACAATTACATTTCTAAGTTTATAATGAGCTTTAAAAATAAAGTAAAAATGCAGTATAAGAAAAAGTAAGTTACCATCCTCAAAAATTACTGTATAATTTCTGTCTGAAGAGATTAAAATATGTAAGTAAGATGTTTGGCTGCAGGAATATTGTTTATCTGCCTCTCCATTTTGCAGAAAATAAAAGTGTTTAATCCATGATTGTGATGTACATTAGGTATGGAAAAGCTGTAACTCCCTGCATTTTACTTTTTTGCAAAATGTATTGTTCCAGGTATTAAAGCATTTCAGGTAAGTGGGATTGGCATGCAAGACAGATTACCTTGAAAGGGATGAAAATTCAAAATCAAGTGGAGATTGGGGCAGCAACTGGCCCCATTTTCCTGCAGAATAAATGACCTTAATCTGCATGTATCTCATATTTTGTGTGTAAAAAGATAGAGGAAGATTTTTACATCTTCTAATTGGAGAAATGGGTGGGACCATCCAAAATTTATTAAAATATGAGAGTGCTCTCTTCACATAAAACCTAGTATGACAGCGATGATAGCAAAAGTTATCATAACTTAATGTCTTGAAAGATGTTGTGATATCAAGTACTTTTTTTAAAGGTACGGAAATGTGGGTTGGAAATAAAAATACAATTTTGTGAACAAGAGCAAGACTAATTAAATAAGAATTTCCAAGGATGAAGTGAGATCTTGTCATCTTTAAAACAGGGAGAGACATCTTCCTCACTGAAAAAACCTGCACAACTCAAATTATGTGCTGGAGTCGATGGGTTAATTCCTCAAATCACAGAATTATTGATTTTTGAAGAGATCTCTCCAGATGTTGAATTCAACTTCCCTGTTAAAAAAGAGTCAGATAGGGCACATTGTCAATGACTCTTGTATCCAAGAATGTGGAGTCTCCAAACTCACCAAACTTCTGGATTTGAACATCCTCAAAGTAAATTTCTTACATTTAAGTGGAAATTCTTATCTTTCCATTTAGGGCCATTGCTCCTTGTCCTTGATACCACTGACTCTGTCTGCTTTTTCACCCAATCATACCATTAGGTGTTTCATGTATTGAAAGATTTTATTATGAGATAAATCAAGCTGAAATTTTAGACTGCTGTTTATGGGGAATTCTGAAAATAATTTGATTCCAAGCGAAATCATGTAGAAAAATAACAAATTTCTCTCACAAATAGACTTCTGGATAAAACATTGTGCTGAAAAATGTCATAATTGGGTAAATACAAATTTATACACAGGCAATGCCTAGAATCAAGGCTGAGATGATGTAAAACTGCATCTTGATTTTCTATCCAAAGTATTGCTTCCTTCTTCTATACATAGGAGAATAATAATATTCTGATTTTTGCACTGAGTTACCATCAGAGTTCAGAGTATTTAGGGGTAATTTTGAAAAGTGGGTAACAAAACAGGCAAATTGTTGTTCTTAAGCTGAGGTTCACATAAGCTACAAAGAACCCAAATATCATGGAATCCAATAATCACAGATTCACATAATCGTAGAATCACAAAATCCCAGAATAGTTTTGTTTGGAAGGGACCCTAAAGATCCCCCGGTGCCATCCCATGGCACTGAGACACCTTCCAGGGATGGGTCATACAGGAATTATCTTTGAACACTGAGAAGACCAACAGCCTTTTAATGCAAACTCCGAGCACAAATCCTAAAACATCCACACCTGTAATAGTTTTGGAAAGAAAATATAAAGGTTATTTTCTGGGAGAAAATGAGGATTGTTACTCAATTATCACAGACTCATAAATCATTGTTCCTTGCACTGATTTAAGGTCCAGACTGAGAGGCTTAGAACAGTCATCAGATATCCAAAACCAGGAAAAAAACCCCACGTTTTAGCAAAAATATGAATTAATACCAGCAGTAAAATGGAACATTGTTTTTATATTGCATGCCACGACCTGAATCATTTTAGAGGCACTTCTTTCTGTGTTATTGTTTCTCTTCACATGAGCATAGGCACATTCCTTTTACCTTCAAATGAGACATTGCACTTCATCTTCTACAACGAATTTCAAGTCATTCACTGATGCTAAAGTAATAATATGAAATGCCTTTCTCTATCAATTCTGGTTCTGTTTATTTAGACAGCAAGATTAGGTTTCAGTTGAGACACAGAGTTGTGTTGCCAATGTCATTTTGGAAGAAGGCACTGGCTCCCAACATTTCAGAACTGTGTGAATGAAAATACTCATTTTGTTATTAGAAAAAAACACTGAAGCAAAGCTCTTCAGAGGGTAATCAAGGGGAATTAATTAGGCCTGGTTATATGGGAGATCTGGGGATTATTATCAAGTTATTTTAAAGCCTGCTTTATTAATCACAACATGACATGAAACATGTCTTTCTTATCACCTGGAAGTGTATATGTAAAATAATGTTGGTTTGGCTTGGTTTTGTTGTTTTGGTTTGGTTTTTTGTTGCTTTTGTTTGTTTGGTTTTTTGCTGTTGTTTTTTGTTTGGTTTTTGTTTTGATTTGTGGGGGTTTTTGTTTTGTTTTGGGGTTTTTTTGTGAGGGTTTTTTTTTTTTCAGCAAAATTTAATTCTAAGTTGAATTTATTGTTTTGTATCCCAGTGGCAGCATTCTGATGGAAGAAACAAAACATCTGTTGTGACTACGTATATAGCTCCTATAAATGACAGGAAAATCATGATTTTATATACCAGCACTGAAACAAAAAAGTGACAAGAACTGCCCTTATGGAAAAAAATAACAGTACTGCAATTCAGTTTTAGAGTTCAAACTCTCTAAAACCACCTATAAGAATGTCATTCCTTGTAATTTAGAGGACTGAAATTGAAGAGGACAGAGTTCTCCAGACTGGGGAAGGAAAGGTGCACAGAATATGGACAAAAACCCATACTGGACCACAAATCTGATGAGGAGCAGCTGAGGGAGCTGGGAGGGCTGAGCCTGGAGGAAAAGAAGCTCACGGGGACCTTGTGGCTCTGCAGAACTCCCTGACAGGAGGCCATGCTCTGCTCCCAAGGAACAAGGGACAGGACAACAGAAAATTACCTCAAGTGGTGCCAGGTGAGGTCTGGGGTGGATATCAAGGAAAATTTCTTCACTGAAAGGCTGCCAAGGAAGTGGCTGAGTCACCATCTCTGGAGATATTTAGGAGATCTCTAGATGTGGTTCTTGGAGATGGAGATGATGTTCTTGAGTGATGGATTTGAGGGATGGATTTGACAGTGCTGTGGGAATGGTTCAACTTTATAATTTTAAAGGATTGAACCTTAAATATTCCAGGTTTTTATGATATCAGGGAATACCCTTCAACCTACATAAATTTTCTTATTTTTTTAAACCTGCAAACCCTGATTCTCAAGTGGGAAGTCCAAGTCCACATGGGCACAGTTACCTGTGTCACTGTACAGACCACAGAGAAACCTGCAGTCAGAACTCCATGATAAATGAAAGTTTCATCCCATTACAGTAAAACATTTCTGCTGCACTGTTCTGAAAGATTACATGGTTAGTTTCTTTTTTGCAGCATGAAGGAGAAAAATCTTCTCAAGGAACAATGAGGCTATGCAGTAGGAAGTAGCAGTGGAAGGTCAGGATGCTTCTTCCTCCTCCACTTTATGGAATTTACGCAGCGAAAAAACTTTATACACACTAAACACCCTCAAGACACGAGATTTAAATATCTGCCTGTGCACGAAGGATCTGGTCATCACTTCCCCTCTGCATGTTCATGGGATGTGAAAGGATGTGCTGGCAGAGCTGATGAATCATGCCCCATTTGCAGGGCTGCTGCTCTGACAGGGGAAGCATGGATCTGCAGATAGATCTGCTCATTTTCCTCACTCCCCTGCCTAATTCATCCCTACCACAAGCAGGGGAAGCTGCAGCAAGGCCATTCACAGTGAGACTCCTGGAGGTGCCCCATGAAATTTGTCCTCTGCTGGTGCTCTGCACCTCACACAAGTCAAGGGAGAGCCACTGATCATCCCACACGTGCACGTCAGTTTGTGTTCTGCGCTGTATTTCATTGTGGTTGTGGTTGGGGTGAATAAAACTTCTGCTGAGCATGAGCCAGATC
Source organism: Serinus canaria (assembly GCF_022539315.1). Classification (NCBI taxonomy): domain Eukaryota; kingdom Metazoa; phylum Chordata; class Aves; order Passeriformes; family Fringillidae; genus Serinus; species Serinus canaria. Next base: position 10,243,489 of record NC_066343.1, read on the forward strand.
AAGGGAGAGTGGGTTAAATGCCAGCACAGGGTTTTGAAGGTCCTGTCTGAGCTCCCTGATCCTATCACCACTTGTGATATTGAGCAAACTGATCAATAATGAGGTCTTCTGGGGAATTTCAGGGTAAGGGATTAGGAGTTTTTCCACCACACAATACAGGGGAGTTAGATGCCTCTTAGTGGATATCATGAAAACCAGGCTGTAACACAGAACTGCCCTAGACAGAAAGAAAATATAAAAATTGCAGAAGAAATGAATCATTTATCACCCCAGTAGTGTCCAAAGTTCAAGTTATTCTTCCTTTTTGAGATGGACAATCTTGAAACCTTTTTTAATTTTTTTTTTTTTTTGATTTTTAGAAGAGAGAAGAAAATCCTCCCTTTTCCATCAGCAAAAACAATCAGCATCTTTCTGCTGAGCAGTGGAGAGGTGAGAGCAGCCTGCCACCCCCTGGGTCAGACACATCCTGTTTGCTTTTCCAGGTGAAATGTTCAAACCCCACATCTCCAAGTCTGTATCCAACATATCAGACGCTGATGCACGTTAGAGGAATGGGAAGTATTAGGATAAAGGACAGGATTTTGTGTCACTGCAGTTCAAATTGCCAAGGGAGGTGTGGTGGAAGGCAGCCTGAGCAGGCTCTCCTTGGCCTCACAGAGCTGAATGCTCCTCCCAGAGCTATCAAACAGGAGGGGTGCCCAGGGAGTGTGACAAGGAAATCAGAGAAGGCTGTGTGAAAGGGGCTGCTTTCTGAACTCTAATGCCTCAAGAATTGCTAATAATGTGGCCTTTCTGATTAGAATTTTTGCTAAACCTCTTTTATTTTAAATCAATAGTATGCTTTCAGAGTGTTCATTTTTTCCTAATGACTGAAATCCATTTGGAGAATTTTCTCTCCGTATAATTTAGAAGTTTTCTTCAGGAAAGGGGAAATTTCTGAAACTTGATTGATAACTTGAGATGAACAATTTTGTGTAAGGGTTGTAGGGCATGATTACCTCTGAACTGAAAGTCCTGATGGATGAAAGTCATGAAGGAAAACATCATTCTGCTCCTTGTTTCCCAGTGTCCAAGATTTTGGGTAAGGTCAGCTATACAGGCTCCTGCAAAAGAACAGGATCTGCAGCCTTTATTCCATCTGATATTAAGAAGGCATCAATCAACAGACAGCCCTGCTGGAGCAGAAGAGACTGGAGATTATATGTATTTTTCTGGCTGATGGAAATGGTGCTAAAAGAGCATTCAGTGTTTTAAGATAAACACACAGATCCTGTGTGTAGTCTTAAGTTGCCTTGCCAAACATCAACTTTAAACTAGCAATGGAAAAGAAGGAAAATAAAAGCAAACATCAAAGGATTTTACTCAACAAAAGTTAAATTGCACATTTGATAGGCAATTTTATTACTTTAATGTGAGGAAAGTGCCTTTTCTTTCCTTTCAAACCATTATTCCTCACACTTTGGAACTCTAAAAAAAATGGAATTTGCTTCTATGTTTTTTTTTTTTTATCCAAAGAGTTTTCAAACTCACACAGTGCAGTGAAGAATTAAAAATTTGACATTTGAAAAATATTAATTGTTTTAACTGGAATTGAAAGTTAGAATGTAGAGGCTGTCTAGCCCAACCCAACCCCAAATATCAGTAAATCTCTCCTTTAGAACTAAACTATATAACAGCCACTCGCTGGCATGAAAAATTCAGCTAGAACCCTATATTTGCAAAACTTTTAGGGCAACTTCTGGTCCTAAAATAAGTTTCTTTCTTACAGAAAAAAACCTGGTATTATTTTCAATTCTAAACTCCAGTTTTAGAAATTCACTTTGGTAGCAGAGTGCTTCCAAATTGTAGTGCCTGCCAGACACTGGAATGAAGACTGACTGTCTTCATTCCTGGTCAACCAGGAATTTCGTTAAAATTAAAAATGAAAAGAAGAAAACCCAAAACCAACAAAACAAAAACAGCAATGGCAAAAAAACCCCACAGGCAGTCCTGTTTTCAGCACATACCTCTGGGGAATTTCTCAACAAATTTGCTCAAACACAAACCCAGTAATACATATTTGTTAAAAGAGACATTTTGTTTTAAAAAAATTTTTGCAATGATATACTTGCATTTATCTAATTTTTATTTTAAAAAAGTGCCCACTGTCTGCACTTGTCAGAGCAGAAGAAGGTGCAACCCATTTTCCCTTCTCCCCTTTCCTTTCTGCAACACTTTTCTGGAGTAAAAGCCTCAACCATAAATATGGAAGGGAATTGTTGGTCGGAGTAAGACCAGTTTTCCAATTCTGTCCCTTGATATTTGTGTGTGGCTGGAAAGCTACAGCTATTAATGTGTTTCTGTTCCTGCTAGAAGGCATGAGAAAAAACAACAGAGAAGTATTGAAATACCAGTTAGATTTGGAATAAATGTAGAACACATCCAGGTAAATACATCTTATATATGAATGAGGTGAGTAAATATTATACAAACCTTGAAGTTTTGTGTCAAAACTCTTTGCAGAGGCAGAATAGTGAGAGAGTTTCTACTTGGGGATTATTATTATTATTAATCTGATTCTAATTCCCCAGCTTTTGATCTAATACCCTCAGTGATAGCAGACAATGGAACCAGTTATGCCTTATGAGAAATTTAGACTTCTAGGACATGTATAAACCACCTGGGTAATTACTTGTTGAAGCAGAGAGGATGAGTAAAAGAACTGTTACTGCAAGAATTGCAGGCTAAAGGAGGAACTGAATAGGGCTGGCAACTGGATGTGTTGAACAGAGAGTGTGTCTGAGGACATCACAAAGAATTTCACAAGAACTTTTACTGCAAAGGGCATAATTTTCCCTTTTCATTTAGAGTCTGGCACCCCAACTGGAGTTTTCGTAACTAAACCATGTAGTGGCACAAAGCTGGGAGGAACTATCCATGCAGGCATGATTGCAAAGTTTAACAGGCAGAGTTTAATGATTTTGGGACAGGAGAAATTAAATAGGATGGCATTTAATGATAGGAAGTAAAATTACTGTATTTATTATGTGTTTGGATGTCAACAAGAGGTGCTTTGCACAGAATGAAGGATTATGAGGAACAATAAAACAAAAAAGCACGTAATTGCTAGCTGACCCCAGTGTGCAAAACCTACTAATGAATGTTGTTTCAGGTTGTTTTCTTCAGTGACACTGGCACTTGGACAAACCCTAAAACTTTAGCTGTTATGAACATACTTGCTTAAATTTTTCCTTCCAGGAATTTTGTCCTGTGAAATGCAATGCCTTTGTCTTACAGCTGCCATCAATTATATTTCACTGACTTCCAAGGTGAGTATATTTTTCTAAAAAAATATATTACTTGTAAAGTGTCTTCTTGTTTTATAGGACAGGCAGAAGGATGACTATGGAAAGGCCAGGTGGGAGCCTGAGCACATTTCTTCTTGCATGAAGTCCCTAGAGGCAGGAATAATGATCACAGGTGATCTCTGGGAAAAAAACAAAAAACAAAACCAACCAAATAAAAACAAACCAAAAAAGCCCAAAACAAAATTAAAAAAAAAAAAAACCAAAACCAAACCAAAGGACACTCACACAAAAAACAACAAAAACCCCAAACAAAAACAAACAAACCCCAAAACCCCAAACCAAACCACAAAAAAAATAAACAAGAACCTGATCAAAGCTCCAAATCCTTTTCAAGTGACAAATATTGCCTACTCAGAAGCAGGCTGCCTGCTCCAAGTAATGTGTCTGCTTTTACTTCAAGTAGAGATATGGGTACCTAATTCATGTACTGGTAATGAAATAGAATGTAATTTTCAGCTACTAATGAGTCAGCAACTAAAAAGATAATTTTGTTGGCTAATACACTGACTTTATACATTACATGTATAAAATATAATGTTCAAATCAAGCTGCATGATAAACAGCCCTCAGTTTATAACTATACTTAAAGAAATCATGGGAAAAGAGACTTTTACCTTGCAAAACACAGTGCATTAGTTGTGAGTGTATAAAAATCAAATAGTACATTTCTGATTTGTAATTAAAGCATTCTTTGCAGTGTTATCATACAGATTGGGTTTTTTTTCCCCCCATTACCATAAATTATAGTGCTATAAAACAAGGATTAAAATGCCCACAGTTCCCTTTAGAATGTAGCATTACAATTATTCGCTATTACAGCTCTAAACAAGTGGCAAAATCTTAAATTTACAACTTTATTAAGGTACTTGAAGGAAACAAAGGAGAGGTGGGTGGGAATGACAAGCCAAGGATGTCTTTTGTGCAAATCCCATCAAGACCTAAATGCTAGTAGGTGCTTCTCTGCTCAGCTTGCTCAAGTTTTCTGTAGAATTGGGCTAGAAAATAGTGCTTAAATCAGGCCTAGAATGCCCAGAAAACAAGGTGGTTTCAAGCCCAAGATCTTCCCGTCTGGATGTTATCAGCCATCTGATGATGGTAACAAATGGTGCTAATTTGAGGCAGGAACAGACCTTGGAAAGAGCAAGATTTCAGCTTAAACAGAAGCTACAATGTGCTCTGGATACCCTGGGCCATGCCAGAATATCTAAAGAGTAGGAATTAAGCCTAAAAAGCAGTGAAAAATAAAATTAATGTCTTTAGAATTCTCCTGTCTAAAATATACAGGAAAATCTGTGAAGAGAAACTATAGACCCAGACATGCTACACATTTTGTGCTTCCTGTTAAGACTTTGAATGTATTCTGACTTCTATATTTGTTTAATGATTAGGAAAAAAAGGGCCAGATTTACCTGGGATGTACAAAAAGACTGAACAAAACTTAAAGGCTTTGGAGTCTCTGACATTAGACCTACCACACAGTGCAGCACCTTCTGTACTGAAACAAGCTTTAGGTAGGCACTGGCAAATCACTCCTCTGTGGCTATGGAAAAAACCCCAAACCCACCCAAACCTGAAAATTTTGTCTTGGTGGGAAAGCTGAAGGGAGGCCATGATAAATTCTGGCACCGTTGCTGCTGGGAATACCTCCAGAATAAAGTCTGAGTCACATTCAGCAGAGCTCATATGTGTTTGCATAGACACAATATTCAGCAATGCAGTTTATTGTTATAAACAGTGCAGCCAACAGAATAACAAACATATCTGCTTGATCAGGCAGTGGGAGAAAACAGTGCAGAGGAAATGCAGAGCATTTGGGTATTCATGTAATGCTTACATGTGCCAGTTACCAATAAAACATATCAATTTTAATATATGTGTGTAGATTTGCCTTTCTGTAGAGATATGTACATGCATACATACAGCCCCAGTGGTGCTTGGTGCTGTAGCTTGAGCCCCTCATACATACTAATGAATTTAGCCTCAACATGCCCTCAGGAAGTGGAGAATTCTTACAATAAAAATATATAAATCATATAAAAAGAAGAAATGCAATACACTGCAGCATGAAGTAAAGAGTAGGAAAAATAATGCCACCAAAAAATCCATGGGGGCAGCCAAAAAGAAGAACTCCCAGAGATGTTAGGATTAAAACCAGAAATCTTTAAAGTGAAGTAATTGTACTTTAGAAGGCAGCAGACCTCTGAAGAAAAGAGGGAAGGGCGATTTTTGACTTTAGGGAATCATTGCCATGTTTAATATACTGTGCATAAACATTTGCATTTCAGGCCTGCCCAGTGCACACAGCTTCACTATATTTCTTTGCAAGCATGTCGTAAGTTTTAAGTGTTGGAAGGAAACACACAAGTAAATATCTGTAATAATATCAATCTCATATATTGGCTCTTTCACTGCACAAAGATGCTGTAAATCTGGCAGCTCAGGGTCTCCTATCCTGAATTTTTCATCTTGCTCATGCACCCTTCCAAAACCTGGACAGTTTACTTACAAGCCTAATTCTTTTGAAACTTGAGTTAGCTTTAAAATGAAATAAAACCCCCAAAATTATATGGCCTTGAGAATTTTTAGAGATACCTCAAAATATCTGAATTGTGTCATACATTTTTTCTAGGTTTGAACATTTCTTTGATCATTTTGTATTTAAAATTCTGTTTAATTTATGCCTAGTGTGAGGCATTTCTGGTCCCTGCACCCCTTTACTCTAACAATAAAATGTAAGACACTAATATATTCTTCAGCCTGGTTGTCTGTCTGAAAGAACTTGTTAAAAAAAAAAACAAAAAAACAAACACTTTTCATGCTTGTTACAGTCCAATTCTTAAATTTTCAGGTGCCATCATCAAGGGTGTTGTATGAACCTATAGGTTTATATCCTATATCCATATACTTTAAGAATTTACAGAGATAGGCTGGCATAGATGTTCTGCTCATGCTGTTTATACTTCTAAAACCACAGAAACTCTTCACAGATGTTCTTGGTGACATTATAGTCATTTTATTTCAGTTCCTTCCTCAGCATAGAAAGTGGATTTTCACATTTTTTATTGTGCCATCCTTGTCAAAATCAACATTTAATGCATCTCTAATGCTATTTTTGTATAAGTTCATGATTAAAGCCTGAATTGGATTCAGATTGAACCTGTTTCATGCTGAGACACTTTCAAATTATTTGCTTTTAGCCTCTTGCAATTTCACTGTGCCATATGTTTTTGGGTTGTTTGCTTGTTTATTTATTTTGTTTGGGTTTTGGGTTTGGTTGTTTTGGGGTTTTGGTTTGGTTTTCTTCGTTCAGGTTTTTTTGGGGGAGTGTTTTTAATTGGGTTATTTTAATTTGTTTGTTTGGGGTTTTGGGGTGGGTTTTTTTCTTGGTTTTGTTTTGATTGTTTGTTTTGGTTTTGATTTGATTTTTGGCTACTACCAGGACAGTAGCCTATAAAATTGTGCAATTAAACCCCAAATAAAGTTCCTCCTAGGCTCCACGTGCTCTTAAGCAATGGACACACTGATTTCTTGCTCCTACAGAGATTTCCTGCTTCGAACAAGTGAAAATCTAAATCCCACCATGAAACTAGGAGAGGCTGAGCTGTGCATCTACAGCTGGAAAAACTTTCAAGGTTCCACCTTCACCCACGGTGAGACCAAGTGATGGTGGGACAGGTTAAAAGTGAGAGAATCAATACAGGACCTTGTGGAAGGACTCACAAGGATTATCCAGTCCAGTCCCCGTCCCTGGACAGAGTCCCCAAAATCCCACCCTGGGCATCCTTGGGAGAATTTTCTACATGTTCCTGGAGCTTTGGCAGCCTCGGGGCCGTGCCCATTCCCTGGGGAGCCTGGGCAGTGCCAGCACCCTCTGGGGGAAGAACCTTGCCCTAAAGTCCAACCTAAACCTGCCCTGACACAACTTCAGGCCACTCCCTGAGGGTCTGACCCTGCCACAGGGAGCAGAAACCAGATCTGCCCCTCAGGAGGAGCTGCAGAATGAATACCTAAAAACATTTGTGGCATTTAAGCACCTTGAGACAAAAAAGCCTTCAAAGTCCTGCAGGCAAACAAAACACACCCCCGTGTACATAGGTGTCCTCTCTGACAGGTAATCATGGTAATTTCTGATCACCTGATGAACACCATGACCTACATTTCCTGTGTAATTTCAGATAAAGCCATCTATTAATTTGCAACACACCTCATGTTGTCCTACTCCTGTCCAAATCAGTCAGATATTGACATTTATCTGGGGAAAAAACCCTCTGGGCCAAATTTCTGGGAGGCTGGCATTCACCTTGTCACTCGTCATATACTAAAGGAAAAAGAATGAAAGCTTCATACCTTATGAAACAGAGATATTGGAGAGAAAAACTGGAAAGACGGAGGTAGTTGTTATTCCAGAGCACTGAGCATCAAGACTGTACTTCCTGACATATAATTTACTATAATTTGCAAACCTTTTGTATTTCTTCCCTGGCCTTATTTATAGGTATGCTGAGCAGGAATTTAATTTCTATCCACCAAAGGTTTTTTTTCTTAAATTTATAGCAGTGAAATATGTGAGTTCCTGAATCTCATTCTAACAATTTTGGGATGGGGGAGTAAGGGAGGAATAGTCCTCAAGAGAGGCAGCAAGCAGAGTTCAACTGCTTGCAGAAATTAACTTAATTGCATTTATTTTTGCCTAAATAAAAAAAAAAAATTAAAAATAAAGAAGAAGACTTGGAAATACTGGAATAACATTCTGATGTGTGAAAATACATGCATTTAGTTTTTTATTAAGGATAATTACTGTTGCACTGATCTCTGTGGTGCCATTGAGTCACAGAAATCAGAGAATGGTTTGGGTTTGAAGTGACCTTAAAAATCATCCAGTTCCAACCCCAGCAGTGGGCAGGGACACCTCCCACTAGACCTCCAGGTACTCCTACCAGTCCATAAGTCAGTCAATTTAAAAGCAGCTGAGCTAGTGCCACACTACCATGCACTAAAAGGCATTTTTTTTTAAGTTCTCTCGTGTACCTGGTTCTTTGAACTGACATTTGAAGACTGTTTCTGTAGTGGGAAGGACTTTTTACTAGACCAAACTATTTCAAGGAGCAAGGGCAGGCACACAGGGCTTTTGAGGCAGAAAAGTGGTGACAGCCCCCTGGCAGACCCACCTCCTCCTCCTGGGAAAATGAATTTTTGTGTAGTGAATATTAATGCAAAACACAAATGTTATATCAAAATAAAAAAATGCAGTAGATATAAAAAACATGTAGAAGGATATAAATAATTATGAGGATATGAAAAGATATAAACAAATATGCCAGTAAATCTACAGATCCAAAGACTGCTAATTAAGGAAGCAGAGCGACCACTTAAAGGAAAAATCCTCATTCAACCTCCTCCATCTCATCAACAAAATTCTATATTAACAAAAAGGCACACTCCCCCCTGAAACCATGCTGGCCTTGCCCCCCTTCTGCAAGCTGCTTTCCCCCAGCCTTCTCTGACACTTTGCATTTTCATCTTGCTCCCATTTGGTAAAATCCAGCTCCTAACTGATTTTTACCGTATTTGGTGAAAAAGAGTCATGACCCGTTGATCCTAACCTAACTCACAGAAAGGACAGGCTGAAATAACTTAGGCCACCTGAGCATTTCTTTCCTAATGACATTTTATTGTCTGCAACACACCCTGGTTACCTTCAATGAAATTTTCCCTGTAAAGTGCCTTTCTCCGAGGAGATTTAAAATTAACCAATAATTCCAGCACTTAGCACTGGGCTGTGAAAACCAGAAGAAAAAGATTTTGGGACCAGAGTTGAGGGGCATCCTCAGGTGTCAGGGAAGGAATATTGGGAACCTTGGCACTGAGGAATTGTTCCCTGGCAGGGTGGGCAGGCCCTGGCACAGGGTGCCCAGAGCAGCTGGGGCTGCCCCTGGATCCCTGGCAGTGCCCAAGGCCAGGCTGGACACTGGGGCAGTGGGAGGTGTCCCTGCCCTGGCTGGGGTGGCATGAGATGATATCTACCAATCCAAACCATTCTGTAATAAAAATAATGTATCATCACAAAAAAAATGTTTTTTTGTTACTCCCTTCTTCCCCTCCTTGAAAAAACCCACAGAGAGTGAGGCTGGCAGATCAGTGGGGAACTACCCAAAGAAAGGTACAGATTTCTTCATATTCAGAAGAATTTTCATATAAATTTTGTATATGTGTGTGTGTTCTGACTCTCTCTAAATATTGAAATTAATTATTTATCTTAATTTACATAATTATCAGAAAAAGTTGTTGTTCTTAGGATGAAACCTTGGAGAGCTGATGGAAATGAGGGAGGTGTGTTTAAAAAAACATCCTGGAATGATTCCCTTATCTCAGTAATGTGTCTGGGGACTCATGCAAAAGTGGAAATTTAGATCCACAAGAATGGTATCACTCATTTTATATCTCTTTAGGAAAATCAGATAGCAGATTAGCTCTTAAAAGTGGTGAATATTTATAATATTAATATTGAATGTGTATGTTCCAGAGAATTTCTCTGGTTTTGTATTTTATTTTACACCCACAGTTGCATGTAAATATCCATATATAAATTCATATACACTGACACATATAAATATCTACATATACCTTTGAAAGCCCCTTTTTATTAAAAACATCTTCCTCTATACAATTAATATGGATTCAACAGGTTAGCACATAGTGGTAATAAAAAACCTTTGATTTTTTTTTTTTTTTTTTTTTTTTTTTTTTTTTTTTTTTTTTTTTTTTGAGACAAGTTTGAGGATTAAGAGCTTTGGAATACCATTTGCTAAAGTGTCTCCATGAAAAGGTGCTTAATTTGCAATAATAATTCTAATACCTTATCAATATTTACTTTATGCTGAATTTTTTTCAGTAGCAATGCTTGCCACAGGTAGAAAACTAAAAAGTCACAGATATTTAAAGATTGTGACCCTGTGGCTCCTTGAGAGAGGTTTGTGAGACTTGTGAGGAAAAAAAAAGTTGTTTTTTTTTTTTCATGTTCTGGGGAACTTATTCTGCATGACAGCACCCCCCTTTTCCTTTATAACCAGCCAGTCCTGAGCCATGAGAAAGAGGATTGAGGTTTGTGCTTTGGAAAAAAGGAAAAAAGGTCAAAAAAAGGCACGTGAGAGCTGCAGGAAATAAAACGTCTTCCTTTGTTGTTAGATGTGCCTTGTATACCACATTTCCTCTAAAACTTTCATAGAAAATCCATTTTCAGACCTCCAGTGAAGACGTTCAGCTTCATGATGGATTCTTTCCTGTAATTCTGCAATGGTCCTGAACCAGGACTGTATTTTAGCGGGCATGGGGAAATTCTTGTTCTGTCTCTAACTTTTCCTTGCCAAGAACTGGAAATGTCCCAGTTAAACTGAATTCTGAACAAAGGGTGTAAACTGAGCGTAAATAATAGTAAGAAGATGAATAATAACAACAGGAAGAAGAAGAAGTATAAAATTATAGATAACATATTATATGTAATATAATATAAATATTATAAATTATAATTATAGTATACAATAGAATAATAGATAATATAATAATATATAATAAAATTTTATTGTAATATTTATTACGATTAATAATAGTAACAATAGCTATTATTGTCATTATTGTTATTGTTATTAATAATAATAACAATAACAATAACAACAACAAAACAACAACAACAATAACAATAATAACAATAATAATGATAATGATAATAATGATAATGATAATAATGATAATGATAATAATAATAGTAATAATAGTAATAATAGTAATAATAGTAATAATAGTAATAATAGTAGTAATAATAATAATAATAATAATAATAATAATATAATAATAATAATAATAATAATAATAATAATAATAATAATAATAATAATATTGTAGTTCTGGTAATCTGGTGACCCACACGATTGTAACAGGCTGTGGATATAAATTTAAGAATGTCTGTAACATGGAATTGAGTCTGTACAAAGGGTTATGGGAGTAAATAAAACCCCAATAACTCATAGCTGAAAATCACATTTTCAAGCAGAAATGATGGAGGACTGCAATGCCAGCCAAGGAGGAAGCAGGAGGAATCATGTCTGTGTTGAGGAGAAATTGATACAGAAGATTGATACTTCCTTTTCTGTCTATGACCAAAAAAAAAGGCAGAAAAAATCACATCCAGTGCCTGTGGGTGAAGATCACGGGGCTCACTTCCTGCAGGCACCTTACAGCAGACACTTGCTGCCAACCCCCAAACCAAGATGATAAAGCCAGCAAAGCCAAAACTGCCAAATTTAGGCAAATTTTTGGGTCGGCATTCTCTTGACCCAATGAATTCCTAAAGGGTGAATCCAACTACAAGCACTTGCTGGAAGTGATGCCCAAGACTTTTGGCTTTTTATATTTTTCACACATTTGTAGCTGTGTAGATTGCTAAAGCATGGCTGCAGCTTCCAGTACATTTCCTATTTATTCCCTACGTTTAGGAACAGTAACCTAACCTCATAAACACATTTCTAAAATATTTAGTCTTATATGGGGAAAATGAAATCCATCTCGGTCAGACACAACAGAACTATTAAAAAAAATATAAATAAAAATTGAAATTTAATGGGAATATCTCTGTCTAATGATAAAGTTGTAAAGTTTCTTACATAAATAAAATTAAAAAAATAAATGAATAAAATTAAATAAAATAAATTTTACGCCTCCCCCCCATTTACAATTCAATCTGAATTTAGAGGGAAAAAAATGGAATTAGATAAATTTTGAAGTGGGAAAGATGCTTTGCTGAATCTGTAGGAGGTATATTTCCTGCATTTATGGATAGAAAAACTAAAAAAGCCTGCAATAAGAATGATGTTTGAAATCTGTGTTTGTCTGTCATTTTCGTGTCCCAGCCCTAACAGAGCAGCCAGAGCTAATTACTGAACTCCTGATAACCACTTCCATTTAGTGGGAGCATCACAGCAACTTCCTCTCTGAGCAGACAAACAAACTCTGAAACACTGCAGCAGTGTCAGGTCATAAACACAGGGACTCCTGCAGCAGCTGATTTATTTTTATTTATTATTGAACACCTGAAAGAAACTCCCTCCACAAACCCACACCTCTCCAGCTTGCCCCATAAGATATTAGAATGAATTACCCATAATATCATTCATGACCTTAAAATAACACTTGTGGTGATGCTATTAAATAGGAAAAGTAATTAATAAACTGTCTTGGGTCTATTTAATCTGCATTTATGTAGCACAGTGAAGAACACACTGCATTACAGGTTGTCCTTAAATTGCTCACTTACAAGCAGGTGCTGTCTGGGGCTATAAACTGCAAATTTTCTACCCTGTGTGACATTTTCTTCACCCCAGGGCTAGATTATAACATTTTAACCTAGAGGTGAATGGTAAATATTGAATATTGTACTTTTAGTGCAAGCTCTTGGACAGATAATAATTTATGAAATAATTTGTAAGGCCTGAAGGATTCGAGAGCATTTCCATAAACAGCCCAAGGCAAACTGAAATGTACACGTATAAAGCAAGCTGTGCTTCACATATTTTCACAATATTAGGAATTATTCTGACAACTCCATCTCTCTTGTCACCCCTTAATGGCAACCCATGCTGCCTGGGAAGAGTGTATGAGCTCCTCCCTACCCCTGACATCTTGTTAAATAGGGAAAAGCTGCTGGAAAAGGGTTTGGGGGGGAGAAAAATAACACGGGAAGTTGTTAAAAATCTGCATTCCGAGGTGGTCCCTCCTCTTCCAGTGGCAGCTGCAGGGGCAGGAAAAGGCCTGTGCATCCTTGTACATGGAATTTGCTGACATTCCCACGTGTTCCTCATCCTTTTGAGGGAGTTTTGGTCTCAGGTCACAGAGGTTCTGTCCTGAAAAAAGGATTATTCTTGTACCTTCTGTGAAAAACAAAGATTTGTTGTAGGTTTGGGGTTTGTTTGGGGTTTTTATTTATTTGTTTTGTTCTTTTGTTGGGTTGCTGTGATTGTTTTTATTTTACAGTCTGTCACAATGCAAATGTGTCTCCTGTTTATGGCAATAATTAGTCAGATTTTAATGCACATCACTGACATCAGTGATATTATATCCTCTTTATACAGGAGTGAAAATGCCAAAAACCCTGCATTTTTTTTCTGATTTGACTGATGATACAGCACATTTATTAGATGCATCACCTTTAGCACTAACATGACTTGAAAGCTACAAATAACTCATTATTTTAGTTTTCTACCTGAGACTTTGTTCAAAGATGAAGATATTTCACTCCCACTCTCACATTTGCAGGCTTTAACTTATCCATAAAATTTTAAACTACTGAATTTTTATAGACAGTTGTTTCCAACTATTTACTGATATTAGATCTTTATATAAGGAGACACTATCATTCTGCATGAGGTCACTAAATTTCTGTAAGAATATTGCTACTTTTAGGATGCTATAGAAAGAAAATATACATGTGAGGCAATTTAGTTTAGTTATGGGGAAGATAAAATTGTCACTGAATAACCATTGTTACTGTCAGTAATATTCACCAACAAAAATATTCTGTCATTATAATGCAGTCTGTGGGGTTACTCTGGGATTGTATATTTGAGATATTTGTGCTGGGGGGGTAAATTAATACAGGGAAAAAACAGGTATTTTATAAAATGAAGGCAATGACATTAAAATTTTTCAAATGGAAACATGGGAGTGTACAAAATCAACTCAAATCTTAGGAGAATTTGTATAAGGTTTGTGATTTAGAAGCAAGAAATACCAAGGGGTGGTATCCAAAGTTCTCCCCTTCTCCGTTGGCTTAGAGATCTACAGATGGAGAGAGAAAAAAATATATATATATTTGTAACATCTCTTTTTGGTATAATAGACTTTGCAGCATTTTTGAAGCAGCTGAGGCTTACAGCTGATGAGCCATAATGATGCTGGTCAGGCCAGCAAATAGCTGATTATCTAAAAAGCTTTTTAATTTCAATTTAATTTGATTTAGTCACACTTTTGTTACTGACACATATATGATTATCTGGGCACTCTATTCAAATACCCTTGACTTTTAGCTTGTTAGAAAATCCAGTGACAGTTCTCTGAGCAATGAAGGGGAAACTATTTGACCTCAGCAGCTGAAGTGGGCAAGGCAAGAACACGAGGCTGCAGTTCAGGAGGGCACAGTTCAATTAGAGAGAATCTGCCCGGATTTAATGAGGCTGCTGTGAACACCCCTGCTCCAAATTCCTGAAATCTGGCCTCAAAAGCTGAACATTAAATACGTGGGAATCTGGGAACCAGCAAATCAGCGCTGTTGCAAAATAATTGGCCTTAAGTGGAGCAATCCTGACACTTTGTTCTACCAGTCAAGTGTAACAAATCTGTAATAGCAGAGTCACTGGGGACAGAGATTCACTGAATGCAGGCGTTCTCCCAGCTTGTAAATGCCAAAAGATCTGCTGTCATAATTACAAGTGAGGTCCATCATCTGGCAGAGATGTTTTAATCATGTCTTTCCTTCTTTTCGCCCGGTTTTGGGTGAGCTGGCTGCTGCTGAGCAATTTGTGAGGGATCACTGATGCACCAAAGAATGAGGATGTGGATTAATTTTGTATCAGTCCGGATTAACTGTGCCCAAATGCAGGCACAATCAGGTGGGAAAATGTAATGAAGCAAGTCAATTAATCAATTAATTAATTAATTAGCATATATTATTGGTTTTAGAGGATCCTCAGCTGGGGTTCAGTAGGGTTGCCTTCAATTTTGGAGAGGAACAGGAGAAGATTAAGTTTTGCTTCCCTGGCTTGTGACAACCTGCATTTCAAAGTCTAACCCTGTGTTTAAAGCTGAAAAACAAATTTTGCAGTGTGGTAAATCCTGCCATCACCTATTTCAGCAAGGGTGTCCCAGCCCCCTGAAGTCACAGAGTCACAGTCAAACACATCACAAAGAGAAGAAGGGAAGGGTTCATTGGTGCTGCCTGAGCAAGAAATCAGGATCACTGCCAGGAGGGAACAATCCCACTCACTTTAGGAATGTCATGAGCTGTGGATCTCCATCACCCCAGCTGATCTGCTAAATGCAGCTCTCTTTTTGATCATCAAGCATGCTTGGAAACAGGAGAATCACCCCAGGCTCAGAGCACGGAATTCAGAGCCTCAAGGCAAGGAATGGTGTGCCATAGAGTGCTGCACACTTCAGTGCATAGCTCACTGTACTCAGGATAAATCATGCTGCCCCTTGGATGACACAAGGGTTGTGAGTGACCCTGGTTGGGTAGAAATGCCAGAAAAAACACTTTTTCATCCCCGTTTCCACTCTGCTTTTGTCACCTGCTGCCATCCAATGAGTCACAGGAATTAACTCTCTGCCGAGTTCCATCTGGTACATTTCTGCTTCTGTGGCCACTGAAACTTCTCACTTTTGCTAAAATATGAAGTCTTTGAGTGAGAGGCTAACCAAAAAAAATAGGCATTTGAACCTGAATGTACCAATCAGTCCTTGTTGGCACAGCACATTTTACATGTGACCACCACATTGGCTTCACTGTTCACTGTTTTTCCTTTTTTCAGGAATGATGAGAGTGGGAGCAGATCACATATTAAAGTTCTCAATTTCAAGCATTGATGTTTTGAAAAAAGAAAAAAAAAAACAAAAAAAACTTGTCAGTCTGATCGGGTTGTTTGGTTTTTTTACTGATCTAATTTTGCTCCACAAGAGTGTCTGGCAGCATGTGGATGTATACCTAGATATTTTCAACTCTCAATCATTTAAATGTTTCAGAAGATTTTTTTTTCCCTAGGAAAACCTGATTACTTGTGGGATGGATGTTTCTCAGGAACAAGGTTGACTAAGCAGAAAATCAGCAGCTTGCAGTGATGCCAGTCTCACTACAGACAGAGTAATAATGATTGGAGCTGACTCTTGTAAATTAGTCATTTCATCAGAGATGTGATTTCCTTCACCACTCTTACCACAGAAAACCAAAATGACATTTCTTTCTTACCCTCACTGAGTCTCATGCCTCCAGCAGGGATCCATTATAATTTATTTCATTTTTTTTTTTTAATCTGCAAAATGAATGTGAGGAAGAAGAAGAGTTTGGGACTGAGGAGCAATTGCCTGCTTCTGTTGGTAAATTAATTTTAGGATAGCTTGTTGCTTCAGAAGGATCTCTTCTTCATCTGCACCAAAGATTAGACTTCAGAACTTTGTCACTGCCTTGTGAAATGTCACTGAACAGATGGTGCTTTCCACTGTTTTCTTGATCAGAACACAATCTGTCAAAGTGCTTGCACACATGCTCAACTTAACCACAGCAGCACTCCCATTTCTGTCAGTTCTGCAATCAATGCTTTATGGATTTTGGCCTTTAAATAATCTTACCAGTCAAGGAAAAGTTACTCTAAAATTTAGTACTCAGCTGCATTTAAGTTAACTAAAAAAACAACCTTTGATTGCAAAGAAGCCATTGTCAAAATCCCTCCTGTGTGAAGAGTGTGGGTGACTGCTGACACTTGCAAGAGGTGAACAGAATAAAGTAAAAACTGCATGAAATGCAAATCAATGATAACAGCAGTCTCTCCATGAATAATAAAGTTTTAAACAAAAATGTATAAGTAGATTCATGGTGATTCCATCTCTCCTGAATATGCAAGAATGGAGAAGTGTTGTAGCTTTCTCTCTAAAGCAAGTGGTCCTTTCTTATTTTTAATTTCATTTTTGGTATTTCCCCCCCACCCCCCCATATTTTCAAGGCTGCAATCTTTTGAAGCAAACAGATTAGGGGATAAAGCCACAGGACTCACTGTGGACCAGTAATTTCATGATGTTACATGCAAAGACAATTTTCAGTTGAAACAGAAAATCAACACCTAAAATCACAAAGGATACATTTTCTGGCATCATTTCTCACAAGAGCCATGAAAATAAACTACCTTCATCTCAACCTAAGTTTGCCTTAAACATCAGTCTCATCCTTCTCTTCACCATAATCACTGGGTTAGGTATATTACATTACCTCAAAATTTAGAATTATCTCCTCAACATTGCTTTCCTCTTCTTCAATATATTCTTTTTCCTTCCCTCTTGATTACACCACTTGGAAAGGAAAATTGTTCATGATGAAAAACATGCATTTGCAGCAGTGAAAAACAGTCACAGTGTCAGAGTTAATGCAAAAAAAGAGAAGTAATGCAGCACTGAAATTATTTCACCTCAGGGTAGAGGATTTATCAGAGTATTTCTTTGCACTGAATGCCAGTTCATCCATTATAATGTACATATTATATTCTGGATTGTTTTATTACACAATGAGATTAGTGTAATAAAACACTGGTGCTGACCAAATCATCACCAAACACTGAATGTACTCATGGGCAAAACATATATTTTAGCATTGATGTGTCGAAATTACATCTGTGACAAAAATTTTACATCTGACAAAATCAGCAAAACTCATGTGTCGTGTTCCAGGTCCTTCCACCACACTTATTTCATCACAACCTCTTGAATGCCATTTTCATCCTTCATTTCACTCTCCCTGTTGTTTTTCCAATCTAGTCTGTTGACGCACATTTTGAGTACAAGCTTTTTGAGGCAAGGAAAATTTTATTTCTGTATCGAGTGCCCAGTGTGTTGCACCTCACATCCCTGCAATCAAGTGCAAATTAAATATTGCAGCTGTGAGATGAAACAGCTGGAGGGACTGCAGGCAGAAAATGTGCAAAAAAATGCTGATTCAGTTGCATTAAGAGCCACCAACTGAAATATCCCAAACTTCTGTTGTTCAGCCCTTATTTCTGAGTATGGAATATTATACATTCATAAATACATGTATAATACATAAATACATGTGCAATAAATAGAATATGGTGTTGTATTTGTTGTACATGTAAAGAGGGCTTAGGAGAGGCACTAAGAATAATGATAGAGGATTTCTAGGAAACACTGATATCTTAACAATTTCTGCTCATCAACTCTGACAAACAGTGGATGATGGTTTGTTTTCTTTTCCTGGGAGCAGGTAAAACAAAATGTTTAAACAAAATTTCGTCCATGTTCTCATGCCTAGTGATTTTTAATAGCCAAGTGCCTCAGAAGTTTCCTTCTGTTCTCATTTCCTCAAGGTTTTCTGTGCTCTCTCTAAATCCTTGAAGAATGACAGTTGTAGGTTTCCTTTCTGAGTTTTTAAATTTTGGGGGGGGGGGTTCCTTTTTAAAAAACGTTTTGGTTTTGACACAACTCAATCAGGGGCTGCTGTGTTCAGGTAGGAACTGCACGTGTGTGAAATTTTAGGTTGCCTAATATATTCCCATAACTCTGCAGAGGGGAAAAAACAAATTTTAAAGTGTTCTTCTTAGACTAACTGGCTCTAAACTTGGATTGCACGAGAATTTGTCTAGCAAAGGAGTATGTCTTTAATAAGCATTTTTCATCTGCAATTTGTAAAATAATGAAATAAAGAACGAGTTCTGGTGATGAGTTACCAAAGCCTCCTTCAGATGTCTCTCTTCAGTTTCAAGGCATGTGCTTCAAGCATGGAAATATTGAAAATTTTCACTGAAATGGCTGAAGTTTACAAATGGACAGAAAGGATGATTTTTCTCTTAAATTTATTATCATAAATAAAAAGGTGATTACAGGAAACAAATTTTAAGGGATTAGGCCTCCGATCGTGTAGATTTCATTATCAGTTGTTGTTCTAAGTAAGTAGTCGTCGATCTGTTGCTTTTAATTGGGGTGAAATCCTCATTTTTTTTGTCCTGAATAATCATATCATTCCTCATCAGAAGAGGTTTCCACCAAGTGTCTGAAGAAACATAATATTGGTACTCTGATTCTTCAATTTCTTTTTGCAGGAGGGAGCCATTACTAAGTATCGTGTCTCACCTTTGTACCAATAAAATTTTAGCAAATTCAATAAATTATTCTCAATTTGAACTGATGGCAGGGTAGAATCTGCTGACATAAACCCCCACAGGTGCAAGCTAATCTTAAAATATATAAAGATAACATGAAAATACAGTTAAGGTTGCACAGATTGCATTTGAAAGGTTGGAAAACTTGGCTTTGAGGCAGTAAAATATGTTTGCAATGAAATCCATGGTGGGGGGAACTGTTATGTTAAACAGGTGGAAATAAAGCCAAGGCACACCACAAAAATTACAAGGAAAGAAAAAGTTTTACAAATTATTATTACGTCAGTATAATCTGATGAACTAATACCAGCAGAAAGGAAAACACTTTTAATGGAGAGTGATCTCAGATTTGTACTTTATCTCCAGAGGCAGAGCAGACCTCCCCCAAGTGCTTTTTTCTACCCATGTGTAATGAACTGCAGATGAATTCATAAACATGCCTGAGGATCTGGCAGTGGTAAGCAGGCGTGGCACCAAGATGTTCAGAAAGCAAAAAAAGAAACTCAGTGTTGTTTTCCTATGATAAAATCACAAGTTATAATGATGCCTTGGGATTTATCTTTTATAATTCCCATGTATGTGTGACCCTGCAGTTCTTTAGTGTGAAACTCCAAACCCCACACCCAGTGTCAGCTGCTGCTGTCCCATTCTGGGCAGACACAGCAATTCCTCTCCAGGCCTGGCAGCCAAGGACACCTCACTGCCCCAGGGCCAGAGATGCCAACAAAAGGGACTTGGGGGCAAACTGGGGGTCAATGACTTCTTTACCTGAAGCTGGAATTGTTAGATTAACCCCAACATGCAAATGGACCAAATTTATAAAAGTGTGAAAACATGTGCTCCATTTTTGGGTGTAGCCCCTGGGGGGCTTTTGCTGCCCAAAATGTACCTGAAGGTCTTTAATAAATCAATTTTTATTCCCTTAATTTTGTCTGGCTTCTGTTTTTAGGTAAGCCCATAAAAGCATCAACAACAGGTACTTTCATTTTAAACCTTCCAGTGTAAAATAAAAACTCATTTTTGGGTCTGCACTTGGAACAGCCAGTGAGTGATCAGCAGAAGCTTTGTCTGGGGAAGGGCTGAGCATTGTCTAACAGTCCTACAAGCTAGTGGTAGATTTATCTGCTTTTAAAGAGCACTGTGTCTTCAGACCCCTGCCCTGAAGAGTTTTGTGCACCCTGACCATAAAGAAACACCCCAGAGGAGCTGGATCTTGCAGCTGCCTGCAGCTGGAGGATGTTAACCCACTCTCACATGCATTTCACCCTTCCTTCTGCTAGCAGTTGATAGAACCACTACATCAAAAAGTTGCCATGAGGACATTGCACCATCATTCATGAATAAAGTCTCTGTGCCAGGCCCCATTTCAGACAGGGTAGCTTAACCCTCCCTGCCTCCAGCTGCTATTTTACTCTGTCATCCCTCAGTTTTGCCTCAAATATATTGTTTTGTAGTCAATTATAAATAAAAGCTGCCTTATAAATAATGTTTTACAGCTTACTGCAACCAATAAACCACAGCGCAGAGTGTTTTGATGCCTTCCAAAAATGAGCTACGACACATTAATATGAAATCTATTTTTGCCATTTTCCCCATCCTAAAAGTTTACAGGCAGCTCTTTTCTCTCACCTTTCAGATAAAGTTGAAGCATCATTTCTGTTTGCTGGTGATTTAGCCAGGCACATAGCCATGGTAACACAGCCTTCTAAGTGACAATAAAACACAAATCTGGGCAATAGTGACATTTCCCTGCACAATATCTCTGTTATTTCTGTATTGAATGTACAAGCACAGCACTGCTCATAAAATGCATCTTTGCACTTTAGCATCAGGCTGCATTTCTACTTTTTCTTTTTTTTTTTTTTTTTTTTTTTTTGTCTTGTAGATAATTGATCTAATCATGACCCAAAGGTGCAGGAAAAAATAATGAGCTCATGAATAACTTCTGAGTGTTTAAGTGAAAGGTAAACATGCAGGGCAGTAACAGTTATGGCCCTGTGATTTTTAGCAATTTGAAATGGCTGCATTTTGTTTGGTTCACAACTATGTCCTGCTAACAGGAAAATCATTGTATAAGCAGTCACACACCTGGCAGAACAACTTTTTCCTCGAATATTTGCAAGGCAATTCTCCTTTGTGTGCTTTCTGAGATTTTTTTTTAATTTTTTTTTTTTTAACAGAATAGTTTTAATGGCACTTTTTGAACAGAATGTATTTTAGTATAATAATCTTAGTGAAAGGATTAGGAGACTCAAAGGAAATTCATTCTGAATTTAGAATTTCAAGGGAAAAAACCCCAAAAGTCTGGCACAGGACAGAGTTAAATCCTCTAAAAACTGAAGGGGAAAAGTACCCTTTTTTCCATGGTAACAGTAATCTGCAAATTATCTTCAAATGCAGAGTAGTTTTTACAGATTATTTTTATAAATATTGTAAATGACTGGGGAAGTAAAAAACTGCCTTGGAAATTGTATCAACTTTATAATGTCATATTTTCTTTTCACCTGTAAGGAATTAGTGAATTATCTTGTTCTCCAACTTAAAAAAAAAATCAGTTATCTGTTGGGGTTTTTTTATTTTTTAAATATTTGTGTCAAAAAAAAATGACACATGCAGATGTGTCAAGGTCAGTTCAGCTCTGAAAGTTTCTGCAATTTTGGAAGAGTCACAGCTATAATTATAGGATTATCCAATGTCTCTTTTCCCCCTAGGGATGACAATTTGTTTCCAGTTTTTCTCCACTGCTCTCATAGACATGGACACTCTATTGTGCTCCTGATAAAGACCTTCAAAGCATTGACACATTTTGTGGCTTTGGTTATTTCTTTGTTTGGTGTAAAAAAGTCTGAGAATGTTTTCAAAAGCTGGATGAACAGGAAAAAAAAGGCTTCAACAGTTTGATCTGATTCAGAGGTTACTTTTCATTGTATTATGAACTCTGGAGTTAGCTATCTTATCTCTCCCATTTTTAAATAGTTGTGTTTGGCTCAGAAAAACTTTGTTGTTGACAGTTCAGAGGTTTTCTTTTGATCTTTTTAATTTAATTATCATTCAAGTCTAAAAACATTTTCCCATATTCTGCATTTTAGGACCTTTTTTCCCCCAGATTTTATATTATAACCAAATAGAAGACGAATGCCCTATGGGCTCTTCTTGTATTCATCCTATTTTGTTATTCCTTCCAGGGGTCAATTCCAAAGGTGGCTACAGCCTCATTTATGTGAACAAATCCATATATTGACCCCTTTAAATTAATATATGTCCTAAGCCACCAACATTCTATTTCTTGTTTCTCTTTCTACTGCTTCTCTCTGCTGAAACAACCCCACTTATCTTCTTAATACCCAGGGCTGAAGTTAAAAAACCACTCTGGCATCTGTTGGTCAGCAGAAACAAATTATGGGGTCCCCACAAGGTTCCTAGAAATGCCAAGAGAAGTAGAATCCACACAGACTGAAAATGCCCAGATTTATTCAATCCCACCAAACCACTCTCGGCTCTCTGCTGCTTTTTTCCTCATGGTGACACCAAAAAACGCCACAGCCTCAGTGTGTAAGGTGCTCTGCAACCTCAGGG